>NC_046662.1:40864626-40929742 GCF_010883055.1 Belonocnema kinseyi | reverse complement strand
GATTACGGTTTTTTACAGGTTGCAGGAGGGACTTATAGGGGGCCTATAATAATCCGTTACGTAATTCAAGTACGGCTCCTTACGTGATATGTGAACGCTCCCAAATCGATCTTGCGGAAGCAATCTCGTCGCAAAAATAATTCCCCTTACGAAGTGTTCGAGCAAAGTGGAGCGGAGTGACACTGTGCAAATACTTGTCTTGGAATGCTCTAATGTTAGGGCAGAGTAGTTAATAACACTCCATTATGAAGCTATGTATTGAGAGTGTACGATTCGTACAGCATTAGCGTGCACTCATATTACTTTCTTTCCACGGTTATTTCCGTGTGTGAAATATGAGCCACAACGCCGACTGCCGTCTCTAAGTAAACCAATTTGTGACACACATGTGTAATATGCAAGTAAGCAGAGATTACAGGTAGAATCCATTCAAGTGGAAACAGCTTCGATATTTTTCACATTAAGGCTATGTGACGAGTGGGACACTCAGCAGATTCCTACCTTACCGACACTTTTTTCTTACCTAACTTATTTTCACATGAAGCGCCAAATTGAGTTGAAAATGTAGAATAATAAATAAGAAGCATTAGGAAAGGGGTTCTGGTCCTAAAATTTAATAATTATGAAAAAAGTAACAACAAAATTTATTTTAAAAAAATCTTTTTTCATAATTATACAAATTTCAGACCAGGCCTACCTTTCTTAGTGCTACCGAATTATTATCCCAAAGTTTCAACTTCATGTGGCGCTTCGTGTGAAAATAAGTTTGAAAATAAAAAGTGTCGGTAAGTTAGGAATCTGGTTCAGACCAACTCATCACATGGCCTTAAGGGCATGTGACGCAGTCGAATACTTATAATACCTACCTCACTTTATAACTTCACTGAATATTGTTTTGAACCTAAGAGTTTTTTTTGTGAATAAAATATCGAGCTGATACTTTGAAAAATGTATTAGACTACAATGAAGTACGTTTAGGTACTTCCGTTGGGTAGGAACTTCACTGAAAATTATTTTCGAGAAATTTATAACTGGAGCCTTTTTCACATCATTTTTATGAACCTCGAAATTGTTTAACGTTCGAACTTTTTTTATACATAAAACTAGCAACCCCAGCCACCAGTTGCTGTGGCATAGTTATACGACGTTGAATTTATATTATACTAAACTTGGCGCCATCTGTTGGCTGCTTACCCAACCTAGATAAGGTGAAATGTTGAAGTGTCGGTCCACAAACTAACTTACACCGATATATGTTCGAAAATTATGAAGTATACAAATAAAAACATTTAATTTGCAAAAAAAAATTAAAGTAATTACGTGAGATAAAAAGTATCCTATCCTTTAAGGTTCACCAAATTACACGAAGTATACAAAATTTCAGTAAGATCGGTTGAGTAGTTTCGGAGTTTAGTGGTGACAAAAAATGCAATCAGCAATCAGTTCCATCGGCATCAGCCGGTAACGGTTCTCGTGATGTGCACGAAAATCCGAACCCTGGCGGCCATTAGACGAGGTTTTAACAGCTGGCTCATCAATTTGTTCGAAAATAGTTTTGAGTGAAGTTCATACTCAAATAAAGTACCTATACGTACTTAATTGTACTCTAATACATTTTTCAAAGTTTCAGCTTGATATTTTATTTACAAAAAAGTTCGTAAGTTCAAAAAAATATTCAGTAAACAGATAAAATAAGGTCAGTAATATAGGTATTTGATTGTGTCACATGCCCTTAATGTAGAGAATATCGAAGCTACTTGATGTCATTCAGAAAGGTCGAAAAACTTCACTTTTAAAATCCATTGACTTTTCCCTAACGATTACAGTGATCGCAGCGAGACCAAAAATAAGATTTTTCAATAAAAAAAAAACTAATTTTCAACCAAATAGTTGAATTATTAAATAAATTATGAATGTTCAATAAGCTCCAAAAATGCATTGGAACTTTTTTCTCGAATTTTTATGCACATCTGGATTCAGTGATTCTGGATTTAGTTTTTTCGATAATTGACGCCGCGCAACGGGTATGGAAAAGAGGTTCTGCCGGGGAACAGACAGTGTTCACTCAGGCGTGACAAAAAAGAGAGAAACAGGGGAGAGATCAAACAGTTTCGAAACTCTGGATTCATGGTCCCCGACAGTCCCAGAATCGTCACTATATCCAGATTTGACTGTATTTAGAAGTGGCGCAAGCCCCATAAAGTTTAACATGTATTTCCCATTAGAAAAAAAAACAAACGATTTTTCAAATTTGATTCAGAATCGTCAATAATAGGTGAATCGATTTCAAACTCAACATTTCTTTTTATTATATTGAGAATTAAATGCTTATATGCATTATTTAAATAATTTATTATTGCTTATAGCAATTTTCTTTCAGAACAGAATTAGAAAGTCGCGGATTTTTCAAAATATTTCCATTTTCTGTCCAATTTTGAATTCGAGTGAGGCAATAGTTAGCTAATGTTAACAAACATAATTGTCTCGAAAAGTTATTATTATTATTTTTAATAATACTCTCTCTGAATAATTCTAGAAATTGCAGTTTTTCTGAAATTTCCAACTTTTTGTCCACTTTGCACTAAGAGTGAAAATTTAAGTTCAATTTAATAAAAATAATTGTTAAACAAATTATTATTGTTTATAACTATCTTTTTCTATAATAATACTAGATAGTTGAATTATTTTCTGAAATTTTTCATTTTTGTCTACTTTTCACTTAGTGAGGTTATAATAAATTCAAGTTTACAAGCATTATTCATTAATTAATTTACTATTGTTTATAAATATATTCTCCTGTAGTAAAACTGGATAGTTGCGGCTTTTTTCTGAAATTTTCAACTTTTTCCACTTTTTATTTAGTTTGTTAATAATTAATGCATGTTAACACAAATAATCGTATATTATCTTCTCTTAGATTAGATAAGTGCTAGAAAGTTTCGGTTTTTCCTGAGATATTAAACTTTGCTTTGACTTTTTAGATATGAAAAAATAATAAATAAACATTAGAGAGAATCATATTTTATAGAATCTTTTTCTTTTTTTTTTGAATATATTATTTTTAATAAAATAGATATTTGCAATATTCTTGAAATTTTCTATATGAAACATATTGAATGTAAACTTTCCTTGAAATGGTTAATAAGAGCCTTCTTGGTGAAATAAATATTAATATTTATTATTTGTTCATAACTAAAAAGTCGAAGGTAAGCTCAAATTTTCAAAAATATCCTGAATTTTCTAGCATTTCTCCAAAAGAAGATAGCTATCAACTATAATAAATTGTCCATACAATTATGTTTGTTAACTTGCATTAATTATTACTTCACTGAGTAACAAGTGGATAAATAGAGAAAAAATTCAGAAGAACTCAAAACTATCTAGCAATAATAAAGAATAATATAGTTATAAGCAATAATAATTTGTTTAAATAATTACTTTTGTTAACTTTAATTAATTAGGTTTTAAATAACGCAAATAATTGTATAAAATATTGATTATCATTGATAATAATATTCTCTTAGAATAATATTAAGAAGTTGCAGTTTTTTAAATTTCCCACTTCTTGAACACATTTAAAGTAGAACGAGGTAATAATAAATTGAAGGTGAAAAAAATAATTGTGTAAGCCATTAAAATTTTTTTAAATAGTATTTTCTTTAAAGACTTCAAAGACTTAGAAAATTGTGGTTTTTTCTTAACATTTCGACGTATTTTAAACTTTGCAATTAAAGCGAGTAAACAATCAATTAAATTTAACGCAAATAACTGTTTCAACTATTTCTTAAGATAGTAATAATATTTTCTTAAAATAATGCTAGAAGTTGAAATTTTTTTAATTTTCCGCTTCTTCCCCGCTTTTCAATTAGAATAAAGCAATAATTAATTTAATTTAACAAAAATAATTGTTTAAATATCTTGATATTTCTTTAAATAATAATTTATTTGAATAACGTTAGAAAAATAAGTTTTGTTCTGAATTTTTCAACATATTGTCGACTATATTGTCGACTATTGTCGACTTCAATGTTTCTACATAAATAATATTGAATGTAAATTTTTCTTAAAGTAGTTACTGATAGCCTTATTTTCTATCGTTATTCTAACAGAGAATAGTTCAAATTAACAATTAATTTTTTTAGCAATGACGATTCTCAATTTGAATGAATTATTATCTCACTAAATTAAAAGTGGACTAAAAAATTTAAATTTCGGAAAAACACAATTTTGTAGTATTATTATAAGAGACAATAGTTTATAAACAATAACAATCTATTTCAGAAAGTATGTTTGTGAAATTTCATTACTAATTATCTTGCTCTAAATAAAAAGTGGAAAAAAGTCGAATATTTCAAAAACAGCCACAAGATTCTAGCATTTTTTTACAACAATATTATTAACATAATAATAAATTGTTTAAAAAATTATTTTCAATAACCTTAATTTTAAATTAAAATTAAAATTTAATTTAATCTCACTCTACTTGAAAAGTTGACAAACAGTAGAAAATTACAGAAAACCCCACAACTATCTAGCATTACTATAGAAGGTAGTTATAAACAATAAATTAATTGTTTAAGCAATTATTTTTATAAAGTTAATTGATTACTGCCTTACTTTAAAACTATTGTTTTTGTGCATTCCAACACATTTGGGGATGATGTGCAAGAAAATTAAAAAAAAATAAATATTAGGCACCCTACTTCACACTATTTAAAATCCCTTAAAATGTTTTCAACATCGTGTAAATCCCTTTAAATATTTAAAAACACTCTTAAATTTTTTTAAGTCTTTAACATTTTGTTTGCAATTGACCGGAACTTTCTGGAGATCTTCAAAATTCCTTAAAATTTTTGAAAATACCTTAAACTTTTCTTCGAAATATTTAGAAATCCTTTCGAATATGTTTAAATCTCTTTAATCCTACAAAATTACTCAATTTATGCAAAAAAATTCTTTGAAATCTAATAAAATATGATAAAATCTCTTGAAATGACATGAAATCTGATACTAAAAGAAATCCTAGAAAATTAATTGAAATCCTTTGTTACCTTTAAAAAATATCCTGAACCCTAGGTCATATAAAATAGTTCAATATCTTTCGAAGTTCTAGAAAATCCTTAAAACCCCTTTTTTAAATCTCTAAAAACTATTTAAATCAATAGAAATTCTTTGAAAATTGTTAAATCGCTTGAAATTTATTTTTTATTTTTTGTAATGAATTCAAATATTTCAATCCTTTGAAATTCTTTGAAACTTTTTAAACCTATAGAAAATTCTATGGAATTTTTTTAATGCCCTAAAATCTTGTAAATTCTTTGTAATACCTTCAAATTATTAAAATCTACCAACGATTCCTTGGAAAGCTTTAAAATACCCTAAAATATTGCCAATCCTTTGAAATCTTTGCAAATAGCCTTAAACCTTATAGATCCTATAAATAAAATCATTCCACGTCTTCCGAAACTCTAGTAAATTCTTTCAACCCCCATACAAACTTTTTTAAACCACTTAAAATGATTCACATCCTTGGATTTTTTTTCAAATTTTGAAATCATTTGAAATTGCCTCGGTGTATTTATATAATATTTTTAAATAACATGGCGTTTTTTTAATTCTTCGAAATCTTTAAAAATTGCATAACATCTTCTTAAATTTCTTAAAACTTTTTAAAACCATTCAAAAATTCTTGGATTTTTTCAAAATATACTAACAAATTCGCAAATCCTTTGGAATAACTTCAAAGTATTGAAATTAATTAAAAATCTATTCGAATCTTTTAAAATACCCAAAAAATATTTCAAATATTTTGAAACATTTTACGGCTCTTAAAAATTTATTGAAATGGTCAAAATCTATTGAAAATCTCCGTGAGCCATCCACCAGACGCGCCACTATCTCCACTCTCTCTCGCTTGCCGACCGAGAGTGTTTTATTTAGAAAATTTTATTAAATCTATTTAGCAAATTTGATTTTATTTTGCTCTATTAAGCAAATATCGCAGTCAAAATTCTAAAATAAACTTTGACGAAAAGTAAATTATTTTTCATTAAATAAACAATTTTAATTAATGTAAATAAGAATAGACTTTTAAAGTAACTGTTTCGTTTCTAAATTATATAAACCCTTTTAAATTTACTGTAGATCCTATTTGTCATCATATTACAATTGCAATTTTTCTTCAAAACCCCCGAAACTTTCCTGATTATCAGTTCACGAAGAACCAAAAGATGACGAATTAAAGTTTTTCTCAAAAAAGATCTCATCTTTTCGCTGCGCTGGGAATCGAACGACAGAACTTCCTATTGTCATTTTTTCAGAAATACACGCATTATTATGCCAAGTATTTCAAATCAAATTTTTCAAAGAATCTATATTGTCATCAGAGAATAAAAGAATTTCATAACGTCTTTACAGTTTAGATGGAGCTGTAAATTAACATTTTTTAAGTTTAATATTTTCTAACAAAAAGACCTTCTCTAGTCAAAAAAGAAGTTAAGAAATTCTGTTATTCTCTGATGATAATACAAATTCCTGGAAATTTTCTACTTGTAACACCTGGCATGATAATGCGTGTGTCTCTGAAAGAGGATTATCCTCAAGATCTCTCTAGGTAGCTTAATGGGAAAATACCTCACCAGCAATCGGAAGTTCTGTGGTTTGATTCCCAGCGGACCGAAGGGAGAAGATCTTTTCAGAGAAAAGTTTCGATTAAAAAAATTTTTTAATCCATTGTTCCATCTAGCCTGGTAAGACGTCACAAAATTCTCTTATTCTCTGATGATAATACAGATTCCTTGAAAAATTTGACTTTTAGCACCTAGCCTAATGATGCTTGTATTACTGAAAAAGGATTCTTTTCTCGATCCCTCTAGTAGCTTAATGGGAAAATACCTGACCAGCAATCGGAAGTTCTGTGGTTTGATTCCCACCGGAGCGAAAGGAGAAGATCTTTTCAGAGAAAAGTTTCGATTAAAAAATTTTTTTAATCCATAGTTCCATCTAGCCTGGTAAGATGTAACAAAATTCTGTTATTCTCTGATGATAATACAGATTCCTTGAAAAAATTTGACTTTTAGCACTTAGCCTAATAATGCGTGTATTACTGAAAAAGGATTCTTTTCTCGATCCCTCTAGTAGCTTAATGGGAAAGCAGCCGAACAGAAATCGGAAGTTCTGTGGTTCGATTCACAGCGGAGCAAAAGGGGAAGATCTTCTTCCAAAAAAATGTAATTAGAAAAATGTGTAATTCATAGCTTCGTCTAGTCTGTAAAAAAGTTAAGAAATGCTGTAATTCTCTGATGATATTACAGATTCATTGACAAATTTGACTTGTAATACCTGGTCTAATAATGCATGTATTTCTGGAAAAGAATTCTTTTCTCGGTCTCCATAATAGCTTAATGGGAAAGCACCCAACCGACAAATCGGGGGTTCTGTGGTTTGATTACCAGCGAAGAAAAAGTGGAAGATCTTATTTCAGAAAAAATGTAATTAAATTTTTTTTAATTCATATTTCCATCTAGTCTGCAAAGACTTTAAGAAATTTTGTTATTATCTGATGAAAATACAGATTCCTTCAAAAGGTGATAATTGAAGTTATTATGTGCAGAAGCCGCTGCACTTGAGCCTGACACTCTCAAAGTGAAAGGGCAATGTTCTACGGGAGGAATGATCGGTAGGTCCTAGGAATATTCAAATCTGGAATTAATGATCTCAGAAACTCGGTTTCTCAAGTCCCAGCGTTTAATCTGGTCTTCCTGATCTGAATCGCAAGGATGCTTGGAGCGATTAAGTCGAGCTTCCTAGATAGTACGACAGCTTCTCGCCTTCAGCCTCCGGGGTGAAATTCACGACCACAAGCTGAATTTCTAACCTTAGGGTTTCGCCATGCACTATCAATATATGTATAAATACATTAAATTATATATTTCGTTCTTGACAAAGACAATCCAGACATAAATGTCATTTATCAAAACTGAAAAAAATACTATCAAATAAAAAGACAATTGAAAACTATTAAATCACATTAATCACACATAAAAACAATAGCTTATATTTTTTTTAACACTTTAAGTCCCATATAATAACAGATTTGGAAGTTGCCTTGCACTGGCCTTCTTACTAAATCGGTATTCTCGAATCATAAACAATAAGGGTCACTTGAACTGTTTCCAATTGGAATGCATAATATTGCGTAATTTACTCGACTGGGGCGTAAATATATGAAATTCAAAATGCAAAAAAAGAATTTTTCAATTGAAATGAACGTATAGGTCTAATTGTTTAGCACATAGTTGACTTTTTAAACTGAAAAACTGATCTTTCAACCCAACAGTTATATTTTACAAAAATATATTTAGACTAAACAGTTGCATTTAGAATCAAATATTTGAATTCTTAAGCAATTTAGATGAATTTTCTACAAAATAGTCGAATTTTCAACCTAGAAAGATGAATTTTCAACCAAACGATCATTATTACACAGTAAAAAGATTCAAAATCAACTAAAAATAGTTGAATTTTGAATGAAATAGTTGAATTTTCAAGCCAAAAAGGAATTGTTTAGAATTTTCAAATGCCAAATATGAATTTGCATTGCAAAGTGAAGTAGCAGATATTTCAAACAAAAGAAAATTTAATTTTGATAAATCTATTCAAAAAAATTATTCTCAACGAAAAATTCAATAGTTGTTAATGCAATTGAAAAATATTCTGTTTGTTCATAAAAAAGTATTAGGTTCAACCAAAGAAATATACATTTTTCACCAAATAGTTGCATTTTTTACCAAAAAAGAGAAAGTCAAGAAAAAATAATTTGAACCAAACTTTTGAATTTTCAAGCGAAAAATACGACTTTTCTACAAGACAGTTATATTTTTCGCTAAATTATGAATTCTAAACGAAGTTGTTGAATATAGAACCAACATAATAGAATTTTCAAAATAAAATTTTTTAACAACATTGTGAAACTTTCATGTCAAAAAGGCGAATTTTCTACAATGTATTTGAATTTTTAAACCGGAAACGATAAATTTTACATTTAAAGCGATCAACTTTGAACGAAAAATACAATAGTGAAAATTTTATATTCAAAAATTAACTTTGAACCAAAAGAAAATTTTTTTCAACAATATAGGTTTTTCAGCCAAAGAGATGAATCTCCATCAGCTAAAATAAATTTTTAACGAAACAATTCAACTTACATCCAAACAGATTAATCTTTAATCAAAACAGACGAATTTTAAGTCGGATAATTGAATTTTTAACTAAAAAATTATCAACTTTAATTCTCTTCTAAAAATTTGAATTTTCACCAGAAATATTAAAATTTGTAATCAAAAGTTCAGGTTTTACTAAAAATTTGAGTTCGTAACTGAAAATATTAAGTTTCTACCAGAGATGCGATAGTTCATTTTCCATGCCAAAAAAATTAATTTTAAATAAAAATAAAACGCATATTCAAGAAAATAGTTATTCCTTAACCAAATATATGAATTTTGATCTAATAATTTAATTTTCAGTTGCGAAAATTAATGTTTAATAAAAAAAAAGGGATTTTCAACCAAAACAATTTTTCAGAAAAATACTTACATTTTCAACAAAAGAATTAAATCTTTACAATTGAATTTTCAACCTAGAAAGATGCAGTATAAAAAAGTTTAATAAGTGATATTTGAACCAAAAAATTTAAAGTTTCATTTTGAAACAAAAAGTGCGAATTTTCAATAAATACAGATTTTTCAGTCAAGGAGAAAAAGCGTATCTCAATATTGTTGAAATTTCATGCTAAAAGATGAGTTTTTGTAATTAAAATTGAATTTTCAACCAAAAAATATGAATTTTTCAGAAAAAAATTTTCAACGAAATAGGTCAATTTTCATCCAAAGGTATGCCTTCATTAAAAAAATCAACAACGACGTTTTACTTTAACCCAAGAAGTGGAATTTTGAATTAAAAAAAACATCAATTTTAGGTAAAATAGTTAAAATTCCAATCAAAGAGACGAATTTTTAAAACAAAAATATGAATCTTCAGTAAAAATGATTTCTCAGAAAAGTGGTGCACCAAAAATTTTTAAACAAAATTGTTGAATCCTCAAGCAAAGAAGGTTAATTTTCAAGCAAACAGTTGCATTTTTACCCAAGAAAGATGAAATTTCTACTGAAAAAGAAGAATTTTAAAATCAAAGAGATAAATTTTCAGACAAAATTTGAATTTTCATGAAAAAAAAAAATTTTAGTTCACTTTTTAACACGAAAATATAAATTTTGAACAAGAATTATTTTTTTGCGAATATACTTGATTTTTCAACCCAAAAAGACGAATTTCTAACAAAACAGTTGAATTTTCAACAATGCTGTTTAATTTTCGGCTAAAACTGAGGATTTTTTCAAACAAATTTCTTGAATTTTTAAACAAATGATAACATTGATAACTGAAAAGATAATCTTCAGAAAGAAGAAACTACAAACAAAAATTAACTTGGAACCTTCTATAAACGGAATAAAACACTTCAAAATTAATATTAAGAAATCTAAATTTTATTCTGCGTGGTAGTCATTTAAAGTTATAAAAACTCCCTGGCGAAAAAAATTTATTTTATTTGAAAATTATTAGAAGAAAGTTTCTTTAAACAGGCGGAAAAAGAGAAATTCTTTAAAAAGCGGAAATAGAATAAGTCAGAAGCTTGAAAATATTGCTAGCATAAGATTTACCATAGCTGTTAAAAGTAAATGAAACGTACGCCAAACTCTCGAATTCGACCCCCCCCCCCCTTTCTCGACCTTCCTATAACTGCTGATCCAGGCAGTTTCTCAGGAGACTAGGCGAGAGTCGATTGAGACTCTCGCCTCGAAAGGGTCGCTGTGCGCGAGTACTCAGTCGATTGCATTGCGCAATATTACGCGTTCTAATTGGAAAATGTCCCCCATGATAGGCAAGAGTCCTATTCATCTTTTGATGCAATTCTGATAAGAATAGAACTACTCAGTTATTCAAATCAAGCTTGCCACAATCCGTTTCTATAATTTTTAAGCAGAAACTCAAGGTCCCAAAATCCAAATTCTGATAATTATATCTAGCGTCGCGTAGTCAGCACTAATTTTAAGTTCAATTATCGAAGAAAAGTTACGGCATTGAAGACACGTCTGAAATACATGTGGAGTATGGCATTATATTAGGTTACCGCTATAGAGACAAATTTTCCTGCCAGTTTCACTGCAGAGATGCTGCACTGCACTGAAAGAACGCAGAATGGTTCGATTGGAATAACCCAACTGTCTCGAGCAATTATCCCTAATTAACACGAGAACTAGAATTATTCCAGAATTAAGGAAACCTGAATAAACATGTCAGACAGTTACGCGTTACAAAAGGAAAATTGGCGCGTATAGTCTTATTCTGAACTAAGGGTCTTGTCTCGTCCAATTAGGGGCCGTTCATAAACTACGTTACCAATTCAACCGTTTTGTGGATAATTCGCCCTTTTGTCATCAAAATTCAACAATTTTGGTAATTCAACAATTTTGGTTAATATTAATGTATTTCGTTTGCAAACTCATGTCTCTTGGTTTAAAGTTAAACTAGTTTGTTAAAATTCACATTTTTTAAGATTCACCTGCTTGGCTGAAAACTTAAAAACAATATTTACAGAAAATAAATCTTCCGGGTTAAAAAAATCATCTTTTGGATTAAACTCTTTTGTTGAAAATTCATTTGTTTTTCTTCGTCAATTTGGTTGGAAATTCATCTCTTTGGTTGAAGATGTAAATATTTTTTTGAAAATTCGTCTTTTTGTCGGTAAAGAGTTAATTTTTTTAATCAACAAAATTATATTTTTAATTGAAAATCAATATTTTCTAGTTGAAAATTCTTGTATTTTGTTAAAAATTCTTTTTTTCAGTTCATCAGTTTAGATGAAAATTCATTTCTTTAGTTGAAAATGTAACTATTTTACTGAAAATCCTTTATTTGTTTAGTTGATAGTTCATTCTTTTAACCAACAATGCGAATATTCCATTACTTGTTAAAAATGGATATTTTGTTTTGAAAATTTATATCTTCTATTTGAAAATCCATGTATTTTGTTGAAAATTAATTTTTTTGTAAATTCATCAGTTTAGTTTAAAAATCATCTCCTTGGTTGAAAATAAAACTATTTTATGCAAATTCATTTTCTTTTCTTTTGAAAGTTAATTTTTCAAACTAATAACATGAAAAAAATGTCTGGTTAAATTAACGAAAATTCTAGTTAAATATAAACTTAATGTTTTTTCTAGTTAGAGTAACCAGAATTTTGCTTAAATTAACCAGAAATTCTTATTAAAATAATCAGGATTCTGATTATTTTAACCGAAAAACTAAGTAAGGGCATGTTTAAACAGCCATTTTTTGTAGTGAATGTAACTATTCCATTTTTTGCTGATAATTGATTTTTTATTGAAAATTGATTTTTAATTGAAAATCAATCTTTTCTAGAAGAAAATTCGTGTATTTCGTTAAAAATACATTTTTTAATTGATCAGTTTAGTTGAAAATTCATCTTTTTGGTTGAAGACGTAACTATTTTATTGAAAATTATCTTTGTTTTAATTCATCAGTTTTATTAAAAATTCGTCTCTTTGGTTCAAGACGTAACTATTTCATTGAAAAATGATTTTTAATTATTTGTTGATAGTAAATTTTTTTAAATAACAATGTCAATTTAATTTTTTCTTAAAAATTGATCTTTTCTAATTGATAATTCATACAATTTGTTATGAAATCATTGCTTTAATTCATCAGTTTAATGGGAAATTCCCCTCTTTGATTGAAAACTTAACTATTTCATTTGTTTTTTTAATCAATCTTCTGCGTTAAAAAATCATCTTTTGGATTAGTTGAAGATGTAACTCCTTTACCAAAAATCCTTTATTTGTTTGGTTGATAGTTAATTCTTTTAACCAACAATGTGAATATTCCATTGCTTGTTGAAAATTGATATTTTGTTTTGAAAATTCATCTTTTCTATTTGAAAATTCATGTATTTTTTTAAAAATTCATATCTTTTGTAAATTTGTCAGTTTAGTTTGAAAATCATCTCTTTGATTTAAGATGAAACTATTTTATTGCAAATTCTTTTTTTTTTATTTCAGAGTTAATTTTTTTAACTAACAAAAAGCAAAAAAATATCTGGTTAATCAATAAAAATTCTGGTTAAATATACCCTTGATATTTTTTCTGGTTAGAGTAACCAGAATTCTGGTTAAATTAATCAGAAATTCTGATTATAGCAATCAGAATGATTCCTTTAACCAGAAAAAATATTAAGGATATATTTAACAAGAATTCTGGTTTATTTCACAAGACATTTTTTTTAGTGAATGTAACTATTCCATTTTTTGTTGAAAATTGATAGTTTTTATAGAAAATTGATCTTTTCCAGTCGAAAATTCATATACTCTGTTAAAAAGATATATATTTCCAAATTCATCAATTTAGTTAAAAATGCATTTATTTCGTTATTTTATTAGGTTTTTTTTTTGAAAGAGTCCATTTTTTGAACTAACAATGTAGCTTCCATTTTTGGTTGAAAATTGATATTCTGTACTTGGAAATTCATGCATTTTATTAAAAAATAATTTTTTTTTAATTCACAACTTTTGTTTAAATTTTATTTCTTTGGTTGCCGATGTAACTGTTTTATTGAAAATTAATTTTTTTTTTAGTTGAGAGCTAACTTTTTTAAAATAATGATGCAACTATTTCACTTTTTGTTAATAATTGATATTTTTAATAGAAAATTGATCTTGGATAGTCGAAAACTCATATACTTTGTTAAGAATTCATGTATTTTTTTAATTCATCAGTTCAGTTGAAAATTTCTTTCTTTCGTTGAAGGTGTAACAATTTTATTGAAAATTCCTTTTTTTCTTTGGTTAGGCGTTAAATTTTTGAACTGACAATGTATTTATTTCATTTTTTGTTAAAAATTATTACAAGTCATTCAAATTAGATCTTTTCTAGTCGAAACTAAATAGTATGTAATTAAAAATCCTTTTGATTAAAACTGCAACTGTTGGGTCTTAGTTACTCTGGTTTGGTTGAGGATTCAACAATTTGGTAAAAAATTTAATTCTTCAGTTAGAAATTAACTTTTTTGTTGAAAATCATACTATTTTTATAAAAATTTAACTTTTTGATAAAAAATTAACTTTTTTGTTATAAGACAATATTTTTGGAATGTAAATTCGACCGTTTTGTTGATAATTCTAAATGATTGAAATTCGTAACTAGAAGAGAAAAAATAATAAGAGGAGGAAATGAGGCAAAGAGAAGTAAGGAAATTGAGGGTAAATAGGAGAATCAAAGGAAATGAGGAGTAGAGAATTAGGTAAAGTAGAGGGAATTAGGATAATTTAGGGGAGGAACCGTAGGAGAATTGAGGGAAATTACGATAGGGGAAGTAGGGGAAAATAGGGAGTGAAATTAGGATAAGGGGAGTGAAAGGAGTGACTGGAGGGGTAAAAAAAGGGAAATGAGAGACAGAAAATAGCAGAAGTAAGGGATAATGAGGGGAGGGGTACTAGAGGATCTTCTATTAACTTAGGGAGGGAAGTAAAGTTAAGTGAGGGAAGTAGGGAAAATTATTAAAAATTAGGGTCATTAGGTCAGGCTTAGCGATACCTAGAGAAGGGCAATTGATAAAGTTGCGAAAAGGGTTGCCGACTCGTAAATTGGGGTGAGGGGAAGAGGGGACTAAATGGGGGAAGTAGGGGAGGAAAAGTATGGGAGCGGGAGGTTTGAAAGAATTAGTTAACGTATTAATAGAAAACATAACCCTTTTTTCTAGGCACACCATTTTTGTTTAATTTGGACTAATTTTTGTTTAATGTTCCTGTTGAAATTACAAAACGCGTATAGTCTCTCCTGAAAAATTAGAAAATGGCACTTGTCTCCTTATATATCCCCACACTTCAAAGGACGTCAGTTCATATGGAAAGAAGAGAAATATGAATAATTGGATGTATTCAGACGTCTGACGTAAATTGGAAATCGAGAGCTCGATTGCGCGTTGCATGATTGAAGAAGATTGAACTGATTCAACTATTTTAAAGTTATGTAAGAAATATGACTTGAAAAATGTATGGTTTATTCCGAAAGGCTTTGATCCCACCAATAATCAGGAAGTGGGTGTAAAACCGTCTGAAATTAAGTCGTGCAGAGGTCGAATGCTATTCGTTCAGTTATAGCATGAAGAGGATTCCTGATGGCATACCTGGCTGCCATTATCCATAACCATCAGCTATCAACTCGAGTTTGCTGGTGCAAAATACTCAAGATCCAATTATGGAAAGTAAACGAGTGGAAAAGAAGGAGGAAGAATAATGGAAGGGAAAAAATATAAAGAGAAGAAAAGGGTAGAGGAGAATGCGAGAAGAAGTTGAAGTTAAAATTAAAGTTAAAATCCATTCCGAATGCAATGGTTCGCATGAAGATGCAGAATGCATGAAGAAAGTGCACGGGCAGAGAGCAACCACTTGGCTTCCGTTTTGCAGCTCCATAATCTTCGACCAAGAGTCATGACCTCTTTGGTAGACCACGACAGTAAGCTTCTAATTCCTGGCAAAACACTTGCTAAACCCCCTACGGTCTATGTTGAACCTGATCAAACTTGAAAACCGCTAAGAAGATTTTATTCATTTTGCATTCTCTTTTAAATCGTTTCTTGTAAGAAAAATATTAATTACAAGCCTTGAAGTCGTTTTAAAGATGTAAAATAGTAGAAGGAATGTCACAAATTTAAAAAATAGTGTCAAGATGGTGTTATAAATTTTGTTCTAGTGCTAAAATGAACTAGTAATGCATTCGAGACGATTTCGAGAAATTTCGAGATTTGCTTATAAAATGTTGAGCTACTCTCAAAACTTTATGGAGATCAAGAATCTTTAAAGAAAAGTTTCGAAATTCTTGACCCGAGATTCTCGACTCGAGATTTCTAAATTTTTAATTTTCGATCTATATGAAGCTCTGAATTCAAGTGTACATGTTTCAAGAAAATCTCGAATTTTCTCGAAATCGCCTGGAATGCACCACTGAAATTAAATTCAATGTTTACACAAAATGCTATTATTTAGACGATAAATAATGAAGGAACGTATTTATTTATTGCAGACTTCATAGCTTTTCCCCCTTTTCTAATGCAATCGCAATTTAAGTTGCAAGTTAATTAATAGAAATTAATAAGCAAACACAACAATTTCGGTTGAAAGTTCATTCTTTTCAGTTGAAAAGAACCTAAATTTTGATTGAAAATTCATACTTTTGTTAGTAATTTTATTATTTGGTTAAAAACTGAATTATTTGTTTCAATTTTAACAATTTCGTTAAGAAGTCGTACTGCTGGTGAAAAATGCAACCGTTTTGTTCAAAATTCGTCTCTTATACTTGAAAATTTAATAATTTGAATACATTTTCTCTATTTCGTGATCAACAAAATGTTTTTACTACAAATGTAAATATTTTGTTGAAAATTCATATTTTATATTAAAAAAATTATCTTTTTCTGCAGAAATCTCACCTTTAATCTGTTTCGATCGAAAGTTAATATTATTTTTTTTTTAAATTCAGGTTTTCTAGTAAAAAATTTAACTGTTATGTAATAAAATCGTAGTTCAGCTCGAAAATTCAATAATTTTTTAGAAAAACGAACTGATTAGTCGATAATTTATGTATTTTGTTAAAAATTCCTCTTTTTTGTATAAAATCCATTTTTCAGTTCAAAATCAAGTATTTTGTTGATAAATCATCGTTTCAGGTTAAAGATTTAAACTCCCTAGTTCAAAGATGGACTACTTCCTTAAAAGTTCATTTTCATGGTTGAAAATTAATCAATTTGGTTGGAAATTTTAACAATAATTAGGTATTATAACTTTTTTATCAAAAATTCAACTGATTGTTTTCGCATTAATTTTCTTTCCGAAAATTTAAATCATTCAACTATATGGTACCAAATTAAACTGTCTTGTAGAAAAATTCTATTTATTAATTTCTATTTTTGGTTAAAAATGTATCTTTTTAAACTTAAAGATTCAACTAAAAATAATTCAAAATAATGATAATGAATAAAATGATAATAATAAAAAAAATAAAATAATATTTGAACTAACATTACATCCCTTCTTTAAAGCAATTAGTTGATAATTTATGTATTTTGTTCATAATTGTTCTTATTTGTGGTATAAAATTAATATTTTTAGTTTCAAATTCAAATAATTGATTGAAGACGTATGTTTTTTGTTATAATTCGTCTTTTTTTGTTGTAAAAAATCATTTTTTTTTTAGTAAATTTTAAGGAAATTTAAAAGAATTTGGTTAAATCCTTAATCATTTAAGGCAACTTAAAAGAAACTTCATGATGTATTAAACAAAAACTAAAAAAATCCATCTGACTAACCAGAATTAAGTCAATTAAAAAGAATTCAAAGAAAATTAAGAAAATTTCAAAAAACCAAAAAAATGCAAGAGGTTTTAAAAAAATTCAAGATAAATTATTGAGTGTTCAGGGCGAAATCCAGATGAATCAAGATGAATTGTAAAATATATTTAAAAATCTCATCAAATTTTTCAAACCCTTTGAAACTTTATAATTATTTTGGAAATGTCTGAGAATATTTTTTAAATACCCTTGAATAGTAGAATATTACAAATACTCTACAATTTTTTGAATGCTTTGAAATTCCTTGAAATTATTGAAATGAATGGAAAATTTCTTTAAAACTCTTTAAATATCCTAAACATTTTAACATTCTTTAAAATCTGAAAATACTTTTAAATATTTGAACATATTTTCAAATCTTTGAAACCCTTTCAACTTCCTTAATTGCTCTGAGCAAATTGTTTGAAATCCATCAAGGTATTATAAAAATCTGATTACGTGAAATCTGGTAATTCTTGAAGTCCTGGAAAATTAATTAAAATGCGTTGAAGAGCTTTTAAAATAATTGATATCCTCAAAAATCTTTTGCAATCTTTTAAAATATCTTCCTGAATTTTGTAAAATTATTTAAAATCATTTAAATTCTTGGAGTTTCCTTGAAAATTTTTAAATCTCCTGAAAATTACTTGAAACCTTTTAAAATATCCTAAAATATTCCAAATCCTTTCATATCGTTTGCAATCCCTTGTGATTTTTTAAGGCTTTTGAAATCCCTTGAAACTTTTCAAAGACCTTAAAAATTCCTTAATAATGTTAGAAATACCCTAAAATCTTTAAAATTCTTTAGAATCACTTTAAATTATTTGAATCTATCGAAAATATCTTTGATATTTTTTCAAATCCTTTAAATTCTTTAACAATTTTGGAAATAACTTCACGGAGAGAAATTTCGGGAGATTAATTGACGACACTACTCCTTTATTTTATCACGCTTTGGCGCGAGAATTAAGATCTCGGCACCCTTGCTTTTAAAGCATAGGTCTCCAAGTTTCAGGCATCAGGCCACGCCCCTTCGCTTTCAGGTCTCGAATTTTATGCTTTTAAATCTGAGAGTCTGAGGCTTTAAATCACGCAAAAATTGCAGCTCTAAAATCACAAGCTTCTGTGAATTAATCGCTTGAATTTTCTCTCCGTTTTGAATTATTTAAAAATATTTCCAAATCTTTGAAATTCTTTCAGATTAGTCAATTCTTGCGACTATTTATTTTAATCCTGAAAAATTGATTAAATAACATTGGGAAATTTTAAACTGCCTTTGAATCATTAAGAACCTCGAGAAATGTTGTAAAATTACTTAGAATCATTTAAAATACCCCATTACACATTTGTTCAAATCTCTAAAAATTATTAAAATCCTTGTTAATTCTCTGAAAATTTCTAAATCTTTTTAAAATGCCTTGGGATCTTATTCAATACCCTAAAATAATTTAAATTCTTAAAAATCTTTTGAAATCCCTTAAAATCATTGAAATATTTGTGAAATCTTTTGAAAATCAATGAAATCTTTGTGCAATCCTCGATATTTTTGTGAAGTGATTAAAGTCTTCGTGAATATTTCTAAAAACTTTGGAAATTTTTGCGGAAGATTACAATGTTTTTGAAATACTTGATAATATTCTTGAAATTATTGACATTTCTGGGAAATCATAGAAGTCTTTGTAAAATATTTTAAATGTATCAAAAATCTTTGTAAGATCATTGATCTTGGCAAATCATTCTAATTTTTGTGAAATCTTTCTGAACTCGTTGAAAATCTTTGAGAAGGGTTTAGAAATATTTGGAACACACTAAACAAAATTTCTGGTTAAGTCAACTGGAATTCCGGTTAAATTTGCCTTCACTTTTTTTCTGGTTAAATTAATCACAATATCTGGTTCCTTTAACAAGGATTCTGGTTACTCTTTACTCTGGTTAGTCTTTTTAATCCATAATCTTGAAGAAATATTTTAAAAGCTTTGCGCCATTTTTGAAATTTTTTAAAACTTTGCAAAATTATTAAAACCTTTTTCAAATCTTGTAAATCTGCCCCAAATATTCAGTAATATTTGTGAAATTATTAGAATCTTTGTGAAATCTTCAGGAAATCATTGAGGCCTTTGTGAAATCTTTTAAATGTGTCCGAAATCATTGTGAAATAATTTAAGTCTGTGTGAAATCTTTTTTAAAGCTCTCTAAAACGTTTGCGAAATATATCTGCAATTTTTTAAATCTTTGAAACTAAATATAATTTTTGTGAAATCTTTGTGAAATATTTCCGAAAACTTTGGAAATCTTCGCGAAATATTTGTTAATGTTTGTGAATTTATTGGAATCTTTGTGAAATCTTTTAAATCTATCTGAAATCTTTGAAATCTTTTGAATCTATTCGAAAACTTGGCGAAATACTTGAAAGATTAGTCAAATCTTTGAAATCCTTGAGAAATCATTGAAATTAGTGTAAAATCTTTGCGATATTTTTTCAATCATGGTGGCGATTGGGCGGACGATTTCAAATTCTTGGTCATTTCCCGGTTTTTCCGAATCAAATTTTTCAATCAATTTACAACAAAAAATTGGAATAGTTAAACCTCTAGTTGAAAAAACATTAATTTCGAACAAAGAAAAAAATAAATTCTTAAGAAAAAAGTTCAATTATTAGTTTAAAAAATTATTTTCCACAAATGAACTAGCTTTCAACGAAAACAAAACTCAATTTGAAAAAAATAGTTGCACTTTTAAACAAAGTGATAAATTTTCTACTACAATTATAAACATTTTAATAGAATATTTGAACTTTTAACCGAAAAAATTAATTTTAAACTAAAATGATTCATCTTTAATTAGAATAATTCAATTTCTGACTAAAAAGGTAAAAAAAATGTTTAACATAATAAATTAACTTCTAACCAAGTAAATTTATTTCCAACCTGAAAGATGAATTTTCAACTGAAATAATGAATATTTAACTGAAATACTTAAATGTTTAAAAAAAAGAATTTTTAAACAAGAAGATTAATTTGCCAAGAAAAAGATATTTTTCTACACAAAAGAAAATTGAAAAAATTTTGGATTTTCCAACGAAATTGTTTAAATTTTAAATTAAAAAAAAAACAAAGTTGTTAAATTTTAATCAAAATATATAATTTTCTACCAAATAAACCGATTTTTTAACACAGTGTGTAGATTTTTAAAAAAATAGGTAAAATTTTAATAAAAAAAAACATATTTTCATCCCAATTGTTGAATTTGAAACAAGAAAAGGTCAATTAAAAAAAGGGAATTTATATTTTCAGTTAAAGGAATTCATTTTTAAACAAACTGATGAAATTTATTCTATAAAGGTTAATTTTTAACAAAAACGATACACTTTTAACCGGAAATAGAATAGTTACATTTTTTGTTAACTATCTAATTTTTACAACAACAAAAAAACGGATTTTAAACAAAATAGTTTCATTTTCTGCTGGCATAGTTAAATTTTTAAATTATTTTTATATTTCCAAACTGACAGATGAATTTTCAACTAAAATTATAAATATTTAACTAGAATACTTTAAGTTTCCAACGAGAATAATAATTTTTAAACAAGAAGATTAACTTGCAAAGAAAAAAATTTCTAGCAAATAATTGAATTTTTAAAACAATGTGTGGATTATCAAAGAAATAGTTAAACTTTTAATTTAAAAAAGACGAATTTTCATTCAAATTGCTGAATTCGGAAAAAGAAAAGATTGAAACATTCAAATATTCAATCGAAGAAATTATTTTTTAAACAAAGTGATGAATTTTTAACCATAAAGATTAATTTGTAACAAAAAAGATTAATTTTTCACAAAGTTCATAATTTTTAAACAACTAGTTGGATTTCTGAATAAAAAATGTCTATTTTCAATCAAATAGTTGAATTTTCATGCAAAAAGATACATTTTTAACAGAAAATAGTATGGTTAAATTATCTGTTAAATATCTAATTTTTACTACAACAAAAAACGGATTTTAAGCAAAATAGTATAATGTTCTACTGGCATAGTTAAATTTTTAAACTATTATTATCTTTATATTTTCAAAGAAAAAGATGAATTTTCAACTTAAATGATAAATATTTAACTGGAATACTTTAATTTTCTAACGAGAAGAATAATTTCTAAACAAGAAGATTAACTTGCAAAGAAAAAGATCATTTTCTACCAAAAGAATTCAATTTTGAACACAATGTGTGGATTTTCAAAGAAATTGTTAAACTTTCAATTAAAAAAAGATAAATTTTCATTCAAACTGTTGAATTTATAACAAGAAAAGATCAATTTTCAACAAAAAATGGACATTCAAATATTCAATCGAAGAAATTAATTTTTAAAGAAACTGATGAATTTTTAACCATAAAGATTAATTTTAACAAAAAATATAAATTGTTAACAGAAAATATAAATTGCTCACAAAGTTCACAATTTTTAAACAAATAGTTTGCTTTCTGAATAAAAATTGTCTATTTTCAATCAAATAGTTGGATTTTCATGCAAAAAAGATACGTTTTTAACCAGAAATAGTATGGTTAAATTTTCTGTTAAATATATCATTTTTAAATTGTTATTATTTTTATATTTGTAACCTTAAAAAAAAATTGTTTTAAAGAAAAATTGTTTTAAAGAAAAATTAAAAAAATACAAATTTTCATTCAAATTGTTTGATTTGGAAAAAGAAAAGATCAATTTTCAACAAAAAATATACATTTAAATTTTCGCTTGTAGGAATTATTTTTCAACCACACTGAATTTTCCCACAAAGTAGATAAATTTTCAAACAACTACTTTCATTTCTAAGAAAATTTCCGGTATTATTGTTTTTTAAATATTTGGTAATATTTATGAAATTTTTGAAACATTGGAGGAATCTTCGGGAAACCTAGAAATTTATAATCCTGAATTAATAAAAAGACTACATATATATTTAGAAGTTCAAGGTCTGTTCGTTCTATTTCTGTATAATTTGCGAAGAGAAAGGCTCAGATTGAAAGGTCAAGAGAAAATACCTGTTCTTCATCGATGCCTCTAATTATTTATTATTATTGGATTTCCTTGCTTTTGAACTATAATTATTTAATCACTAGGTTAAATAATTTTACGATAAATGATTGTAATGTACACTTATAATGGCACAAACAAAGTATTTGTGTACAAAGTGTGCTTCTGTAAATAAATTAATGATAGGTGATTGACATAAATAATGTTATTTGGAACCATTTCAGAGTAAAGTTGCTGGAAAAATACTTTTATACGAAATCAAGTTTCCTTTGGATTTTTCGCTTCGTTTTTATTGCCAAACTCGCTTTAGGAAAAGTTCTCGCATTTGTCAAACGAAAAGGTAATAAAAAATTCCGACGGTATATTAAAGTTACCAACTAAGCACTGTTTACAACAAAAATAAAGCATGATATTGCGGAGACAACAGCACTTATAAAAGTTTTTACAGTCGGTAAATAAAACAAAATATTTACATTTTTTCAAGGTTTTATCTGGGAAAATGTGTATTGAAAGGCACTATCTCGAGTTAGAACTTATTAATGCGCATGTTCCGAGATAGAACCTTGTAATTTGGACACATCGATGTTCTAAAAAAATAAGACTGAGTGGCGCTAAAACTTCAAGAAAAAATCCATATTTCCCAGTATTCCGGGTCATAAATATCATTTTTTCTTGGTTAACATTTAAGCGCTTATAATAAATATTTTAAGACAAAATATATTGCAGTTTTAAAAAAATACTGAAATTTTAAACAAAAAAGATAGAATTTGACTTTTAAACCCATAGAAATAAAACTTTGACGAAAAAGTTGATTTCCGAAAAAAAAAATATTTTTCAGCCAAGTAGTTGTATATTTCAAAAAAAACATGTGAATTTGTAACCAAATAGTAGAATTTTTAAGCCAGAAAGAAAATTTTTTTTAATGAATAAGAGAGCTCAATTTTCAACAACGTACAATAAAACAGTTGATTTTTTGATAAACAAATATAGCTTTAAAAACAGGTTGAATTTTCAACAAAATCAAGAAATTTTCCACCAAATAGTAGATTTTAAAATAAAAGGATTAATTTTGAATGCAAAATATCATAGTAGACTTCCTAATTAAGATTAATCAGCTTTCAATCATAACAGATATATACCAAAAAAGAGGCATTTGTTAAAAATTAAATTAATTTTCAACCGAATAGTTTAATTTTCAAGTGAAAACAAAAATTTCTCCAATCAAATGAATTTTCAACAAAAAATTTACAAAAAAATTCTCCAGAGAATTCTAGCATTTTTAAACCAAAGAAATGGATTTGAGACTAGAAATATGATAGTAGACTTTTTAATTAAAAAGAATTAACTCTCAAACATAAATAAGGAATTTTCAAACAAAAAATGACTTTCATACAGAATAATTATTATTAAAAAATTTTAACAAAACAATTCATTTTTCTTCCAGAAAAGACGAATTTTCAATAAAATGCATGAATTTTCAAGTGAAAAGATTAATTTTGAACAAAAATTTTTATTTTCGGCTGAAAAAGCATAATTTCAACTACAATGATGAATCCTTCATTAAATTATTCAGTTTTCAACCAAAAATATTAATTTTTAACAAAGAAGATTATTTTTCGAACAAAAAAAAACAAACAAATTTGAACAAAATACATGATTTTACAAGTAAAAATGATAAATTTTTAACAAAAAATTGATTGGTTTATTTGCAGTTTACAAATAAGTTTAAATCAAATCACTAAATTTTCAAGTAAAATGATGGAACGTTTAAGTGGATTCGTTAAAATTGCTAAGTTAAAAAATTGATTTTCATAAGAAAGCAAATTTTCAACAAAATAGTTACATTTTTAACCAAAGCGATTGATTTTAAATTAAAATGATGAATCGTCAACCAAGAAAAAAACAATTTTAAAGAAAAGATTAGTTTAATTTTGCACCAAAAACACTTTTAACAAAATATATGAATTTTCAACAAAGAAAGAGACAAATTTTCAACAAAAATGAAATAGCTAAATTTACAGATAAAAAATTTAATCCTTACCCAAAGGGATGCATTTTTAACTAAAATAATGGATTATCCAACTGAGATAGTTCAATGTATGGATGATTAATGATTTTTCAATAAAAAGGTTCAATTCACAACCAAAAGTTGAATGGTATAATTTCTAGTTCAAAAAAAAACAAAGCATTTTTAAGAAAATTATAAAATTTGCTACCCAATAGTAAAATTTTTAACCAAAAGATGGAAATTCTAAAGCTAAAATATAACATAAGACTTTTAAAATAAAAATTAATTATTTTGAACCAAAAAATGTGACCTTATGAAAATAACTGAATTTTTAACACAAAAGTTCAATCTTTTGCAAGTAAAGTAGATTCCTAATAAAGTATACTTTTAAAATAGAAATAATTTATTTTTAACAAAAAAAGATAACTTTTAAGATAATAGTTCAATTTTTAACAAAATATTATAATTTTTAGGCAAAAGAGATGAATTCTAGACTAAAAATATAATAGCAGATTTTTTAATTATTAAATTAACTTTCAACCATAAAAGATAATTTTTTGACGAGAAAAGATGATTTTTATAAAATTATTTAAATTTTCAATAAAATATTGAATTTTTCCACCAAATAGTAGAATTTTTAACCAAAAGATATTAATTCTTAAACCAAAATATAATAGTATACTTTTTATATAAAAAGAAATGTCTTTCAACCAAAAATGCCGACTTTATAAGTACATAGTTCAATTTTGAAGAAAATAGTAATTAAATTTTTAACGATTTAATTTTTTTTTGTGCACTCAGAATACAGTGTTAAAAATGTTTATAAGACGAAAATTTTACACAAGGAAGTCACGTAATTATTGGAATTCACGGAAATCACCAAATTCATGAAATTCATATGGTTAACTAAATTCATAGAATTCGCGAAATTCACGAAATTCATGGAATTAAAGAAATTTGCAAAATTTATGGCATTCATGAAATTCCCGGAATTATTTAATGGAATTCAAGGAATCCACGGAGTTCGAGGAATTCACGGAATTCATGGAATTAAAGGAATTCACGGAAATTATGGAATTTAAGAAATTAACTAAATTCATGGAATTTTGGAATTCACAAAATTCACGGAATTTTAGAATTCACAGAATTCATAGGATAGACTTTATCTATAGAATTCATAGGATTTACGAAATTAATAGAATTTAAGGATTTTACGTAATTTGTGAAATTCATGGGATTTTCGGAATTCGAACAATTCATGGAATTGAAGGAATTTACGGAATGCGCTTAATTCCTGGAATTCGCGGAATTGTCTGTAATTACGGAATTAATGGAATTAGTGTAACGCCCGAAATTCACCAAATTCATGCAATTCTCAAAATTTACGGAATTCGCAGAATTTAAGAAAATGACGGAATTCATGAAATTTAGGGAATTTCGTAATTCATAGAATTCAACGAATTACAGGAATTTACGAAATTCAGAAAATGTGATTATACTTCATTAATTCTTTTAATTTCACGAATTCCTTGAATTTCGTGAATTCCATGAATTCTGTGAAGTCCATGAATTCCACGATTTCTATGAAATCCGTGTATTCCATTAATTCCGTTAAATCCATTAATAACAATCAATTCGTAATCAATTCGTTGATTTCCGTGTATTTTTCGGATTCCATGAATTCCGTAAACTTCTTGATTTTCTTGAATTCCGCGAATTCTGTAAATTCCATAAATACCGCAAATTCCATGAATTTTTTGAATTCCGTGAATTTCTTGAATTCAGTGAATTTCGTAAATTCTTTGAATTACGTAAATTCCTTAAATTGCATGAATTCTTTTAAACTCGTTAATTCCTTGTGTTCCGGGCATTAGATGAATTCCGCGAAATCCTTGAATTCGAGGCTTTGTATGAATTCCGTGAATTCCTTTCATTCCGTGAATTTTATAAAATTGACGAATACCTTAAATTCCATAAATTCCTTAAATTATATAAGGATGCGTATTATATACTATACATTAAAGAAAGTTTTGGCTCCATCAGAAATTTTTTTTTTGCCAGGAATAAGTCTTCTAAGAAATTATTTACATTTTTTATTTTTTTTTTATTTTTTCGCCCACATGTGTCAAATTACTGACTACCGAACACCTTTTTATAAAATTCCGATACATGTGATGTATAATAGCAATGCGAGCATTTGAAAACTACAACATTCTGTATTGTAACGTACGTTTTGGAAATAAGTTTCCAACCGAAATTTTTAACCTTGTACGATAGCAAACTTCTCAATTAAAAAGAATTAATTCTCAACCTTACAAAATGAATTTTTAAGCAGAAACGATAACTTACCTACCAAAAGCGATGAATTTTTAATCCCATTTTAAAACCCACTATATCTCGAAATTGGTCGCCTCTTCGAGACGCATCGATTGCCCAATTGAAAAAACATTCATGACCTATCATAACCTAGCAACATTATTTAAAAATTTGGTAAAAAAACGATTTACCTTGTTTATGAAAGGGTTTTTTGTCAATATTGGCAATATAAAAGTATATACTATATTTAACATAACTGTTCGCGTCTTCGATGCGCTTTGATTGATCAATTGATGAACCTTCGACTACCATTCCTAATTAATCAATAGCGCCTTAGAAGGTTAAAAAAAAGTTAAAACCAAAAAATTTTTTCGAAAATCGAGACGATATCTACTCTAAAAGTAAAAACAAATCTGAAAAATCCTTTTTTCAAAAAAAAAGGCCCGGCTTTTTCCGGTACACAAAATTCTATAGATTATTGTGTATTCCATATATCTATATATAATTCTTCTTATCAACAAGCTTAGTAAGGGTAATGTGTAAAGTTCGAAACAAGATGTTCCAATAGAAGTACTTGTCCACAAACAATAATAGAACTTATAACAATCAGCGTGTTACTCGCGAAATAAGAAAGACTGGACACGTTCCAATTCGAGAGTGCACCACAATAACCCATGTTTCTTTCATGTTCCTAATCGTCATCGACTTTAACTTCTATCAATTTCTTTACTCGATAAATTAAAAATAAAATAATTCTTATTTTTCTGGCTCATTTTATAGTTTAACAAATGCAAATTGTAGCGATTTTGAGTTTTTATTATAACATAATTTTTTTATAAAAGTAAGGGTGTTTTTAATACAAAATTCCTGTTACCAACATGTTACCGACTTCAAGACAATTCCACAGCTTAAGTGGTTTGTGTCCGTGCTTAGTTTCTAAAATGCTCTTGATGAAGTCATAATATTATACTGCCATCGCGAGCATTCTAGAAACTTAGCACGGGCACGTAGTGAGTAGGCTGAAAAAAAATAATTAAAAAAAATACAATAATTTTTTTCAAACAAATTTTCTGTGTGTTACCGAGAAGGAGAGAATTACATAGCTCAAGTAGTTCATGTTGGTGCTAGGTTTCTAGAATGCTCTTCATGGTGTCATAAAATTACAATGCCATGAAGAGCATTCTAGAAACTTAGCACGGACACAAACCACTTGAGATGTAGAATGGTCTAGATGTCGGTAACATTTAGGTAGTAAGAATTTTGTATTAGAATCCTTCTTACTTATCTAATCACAGGCAAGTTTTTAAGAAAAAACATTGCGGTTTTTCAAATTATTTTTTTTCAGCTGTCCAGAAGATATTTTTAACATCTCAAGGCTTTTTACTGATAAAAATATAACCAGAAAAAACTTAGTAACTCGAGGATAAGAGTGCAAATTCTTTTCATCCTCACCTCTCCTTATCTAATTGTGAGAATATATCTCTAATGTATTAGATAATAGAAATCTGTAGCTTTTTTGCTTTAATTAATTTAATTCTGCCATCAGTTTAAAATGTAATGCATGTATGGCCTGTTTTCCCAAAAGTCATCTTTTTTTTCCAAATTTTTTTTTCAGCTGGCTTCAAAATATCTTTTCTATGTCCAAGGGATTTTTACTGGTAAAAATCCACCACAAAAAATTATTTCAAAGAATAGAAAAACAATTTATGGCAGAAAAGTTTTTTTACACCAACTAGAAAAAGATCATCTGTAATCATTTTTTTATTGAAAGTTAATTCTTTTCGGTTGAAAAGTCTATTAAATCTTTGATTCATAATTAATCTTTTTTTTGGTAAAAATTGTTTGACTCGGTTCAAAATTCGAGTAAAAATTTAATTATTTTGTTGACATTTCCATAATTTGGTTAAAAAGTTCATACTGCTTAGTGAAAATTATTTTTTTTTATGAAAAATTGATCTCTTTTTATAATAATTTCACCTTTTTTGATTCAAAATTAATCTGTTTCGGTTGAAAATTAATTATTTTTAAAAATATTAAACTGCTTTGTAGAATTCTTATGTTAGGCTAAAAAATTCAACAATTAGGTAGAAAAATTAACTATTTAGTTAGAAATTGATGTATTTTGTTGAAAATTCTTTTTTTTTTTGAGTTTGTAAAAAGCTCATTCTTTCAACTGGAAATTTAACTATTTTGTTAAAAATTCAACTGATTGGTTGAAAGTCGTTTTTTTTAAATTCGTCTTTTTTGTTGAAAAATTCAACAATTTGGCACCAAATTCATTTATGCGGGACAAAATAAAACAGTTTTGTCTAAAAAATTTTATTGAACATCAATTCTCTGAAATGAAAATCGATCTTGTTAATTTTAAAATCCAATTCTTTAGTTAAAAATGTTTAGAAGTAAAAAAAAAATAAAATCTTAATAGAATAAAATTTGGACAAATATTACATCCATTGTTAAAACTATTCAGTTGAAAATTTATGTAATTTGCTGAAAATTCCGCTTTTAGCTTTTGGTTACATAACTAATCTTCCGTTTTTTTATTGAAAATTTATTCTCCTGAATGCAAATTAAACCGCTTCATTTTTTTAAATTAATAGTTTTTAGTTTAAAAATCCAACTATTTAGTTTAAAATTTTTAGGAACAAAAACAAAAATGTTAACCAAAAAAATTAATAAAATAAAATTTGAACATAAATTTTTCAAACTTCTTTGTCGAAAATGCAACTCTTAGGTTGAATTTGATTTTGCATTTTGTTTGAAAATCCGTCTTTTAGTTTAAAAAATTGTATAATAAAATTTTTTTTTTTTTAAATAAAAATTTACAAATTTAGTTAAAAATGAATCTGTTTTAATTAATTATTTAATTATTTTGTTGCAAATTAGTCCTTTATGATTCAATATAGCTGGTTTTATTTAAAACGAAAATCTTTTCAATTAAAATATCAACTATTACCTTCTTAGTTGAAAATTAATCTTTTTAAGTTGAAAATGAATATCCTTGTTTGAAATTTGAACTGCTTTCTCAAAATTTAATTTTCTCAAATTTAAATTAAACTAATTTCTTGAAAGTTCTCATCCGCTGGTTGAAAATTGAACTGTTTTATAGGAAATTCGTCTTTTTGTCTTAAAAATTCTACAATTTTAATTAAATTCCAAATACCATATGTGGCACAAAAATATAAACTGTCTTGTAGAAGATTTGTATTTTCGATTTAAAAATTTAATTCGAAATATAATTAATTTGAAAATTGCTCTTCTTCAGATTAAAAATTCAACTATTAAAGACAAAAGAAAACAAAAGAAAATTGTTTGAGAATTTGAAGCCTGGAGGGCCCCACCTCTAACGCGACCTTCAGGTTATTTGTGTCAAGCGAAGTTCAGGGGCTTCCCAGGCCTTGTATCGATGCGCGCGCTGTAAGCATGGCTTATAACTGCGCATGTACTAAAAAGCGCGGGTCGATTTGAAATCAATAAATATCTACTTAATTCAAAACAGCGAGAGCTTCCCGGACTTCGGGCCTCTTCTTAATTGGTCTGCCACTCACGCGAAGAAGAGCGCACAAGAACCGTGGTGGGAGGTGACGAAACTTCACAATTTCAAATAACCGTGTATGGGGGGCTTCAAATAGGCAAACTTTTAAATAGACTCGATTTTCAATAGGCGGGCTTTCACTGTATTTTGCATTTTTTGTTAAGAATCCTGTTATAAAATTAATTAAAAGCTGCTTTATCAGCCTTAAAACCAATTTGACCATTAAATACAATTCTGAATTTCATCTCTATAGTTCTAGCGTACTTTGGGTTGAGGGTCTGTAGTCTGGACTTAGCAGACTTTAATGGCCTGAAGTATAAGGAGCTAACAGCATTAGCACGACAGACGCTGAAGCTTTGAGAAACAAATTGCTTCAAGGAACCTAGAGTCTTTCAGCTCAATATTTAATATAGAATTCCTGTAATAAAGATCTGACCGCTGTCTAAAACGAGCGGTTTTAGGTTCTTGCGCTTCGCGCTCGATAATGTATTTACCTTGCGCAGCGCGCTCGGTCTTTCTACTTCTCTTAAATTAGTTCACAGACCTTTGAAAATTAAAGGTCAAAGCATCAACAGCTGTAATTTTATGATTGTGAATTCTCTTTCGTTAAAGCTCTTTAGGCTTTTACTAACACATTTTCATCACGTGTCTCGTGCTTTGCACTGGTTTTTGTCGAATATGTGAACTTTTCCACATTATTTTCAACACTATTACACAAAATGTATATTACATTTATTTCTGTTTCTCGGTCTGGTAATGCTTATTCACAGGATGTCTACCCTACGCGGAAAACCTGAAATGTACATCCTATAAAAAATTATTATTCAACATTTTATTGTAACTTGTGCCTTTTTCCACAAATTAAACTTGCTTATTTTCAATGTTATTTTTTTAGGATTTAAACAAAAATACGCATCCTAGCGTAAAGTGGCTCTAAAAAAATTATAGAAATATCTAGGCAAAACAAATTTGTAGATCCTTTTTAGTTGAACACCTTGTGTCTTCTAATTTTTTCGTCTCTTGTGCGGTGCTTCCAAAATTTTAATTTTTTATTAATAATTCTATTTTTTGAGATAGTGTACGACTTTGGTCCATTAATTTTTTGCAAACCTTGCGTCGTTTTACAAAAATTAAATTGTTTTATTGTTAACATTATTTTTCACGATAAAAAAAGTAAAATCTGATTTTATGGTCAAGAGCTCGTTTTCTGGTGATTGTTATTTTTATCGTTGTGAACACTTCCGACACATCAATCGAAAATATTTTCAAGTTTCAAGTATCTCAAATTTTAACAACAATTTAATGGCATTTTTTATATCCAATAATTTTTTGCTGTTGATATTGTTAAAGAGAGATCAATTCCATTGTATTTTAATTAAATAGTTGAATTCTTAACCGAATAGTTTAATTTTCAACCTACAAATATGAATTCTTAACCAAAAGGAAGAATTTTCAACAAAATATAATTTTCAAATAAATAATATTAAAAAAATGCAACAAAATAGTTAAAATTTTAAACTAAAACGATAAATTTGCAACCAAGAAAATAAATGTTTAACAAGATAGCTTGAATTTGAACCGAACAATAAAAATTCTCTACCCGGTAGATGAAATTATTTACAAAACAGGTGAATTTCCAAACTTAAAATATTAATTTTATACCAAAAAGACGAATTTTCAACATAATGATTTAATTTTGAACCAAAGAGATAAATTTCGAATTAAATTTATGAATCTTCAAAAAATATGATTTTTAATAAAGTAGTTTAACTATCAACCCAGGAACTAATTTATGTAAGCAAAAGGACAAATTTTCAACAAATAAATATTTTTCAGTCCTGAAAATAAAAAAATTTCATCAAAATTATTGAGTTTTCAAGAATTAAAAAGTCAATTTCCAACAAAAAATTAAAAAGCTACATTCTCGTGCTAAAAATTAATTTCAGATAAAGAAAGGACTTCCAACAAAATATTTAAATTTTAACACAAAACATATATCTTCAAACAAAAACATTAAGTTTTAACACAAAGTGGTTCAATATTCACCCAAACAATTAAAGTTTTTAAAAAAAAAATGTGTATCCAAAAATGGAATAGATACATTTTTGATGAAAAAACTTTGAAAAATGAGTTTTCAACAAAGTAACTAAACTTTCAACCAATGACATGAATTTTCACCAAAAATAATAAATCTTCGTCCTTAATATTGAAATTTTCAATTAAAAAAGGAAATGAAGTAATAGTAGAAATTTCAACTAAGTATTTTAATTTTTAACCAGGGAGATTATTTTTCCAAAAAAAGAAACAACAAATACGACTAATGTCAAGCAATAATGGAATAGTTAAATTGTTAAGAGAAAAAATTAATTTGCAACAAAAATTTCTTTTTAATAATTAGTTATATTTTCAGCAACTAAGAAATTAAATTAACGAAAAAATGCATTCTCAATTAAAAATTTAATAGTTGAATTATCAATTAAATACGAATAATTTTCAACCTGAAATATAGTAATTCGATTCTAGTCAAAAGATTAATTGAGAACAAAAAAAAAAACGAATTTTCAACAAAATCATTCAATCTTCAATGAATAAATTGAACTTTTAACAACATTATTTCTACTTTCAACCAAGCAGTTGAACTTTTTAACTAAAATAGATCAATTTTCAATGAAAAAATAAATAGTCGAATTTTTGACTAAAAACAATCAATTTTCATTCAAAAATTGACTCATTCAATGTTTAGAAATCTAATTTTTAATTAAAAAAAAAAAAGAATTTTCAATACAGAATAGGTTAATTTGCAGTTAAGAAAATTAATAAAAAATATATATTAAATATTTTAAAAATATAAATAGATTAAAAATATAACGAATTTTCAACACAATAATTCAATGCTCCACCAAGAAGAATTTGTATGATAATTTCAAACTCCAAGTGACCCTGACCACAAACTGGAACAGGCTAGGTTGCGGATTTCAATAAAATTGTAATTTTCAGTTTAAATAAGAAATAAAAACTGTCTCTCGAGATACTGAGTTTGTGAATGAAAATAAAAAATCGTTGATCCGAAAAAGTGAGCCAAGTCCATCTAAATCGTCCATGAATTTTGAGGTTAAAATTTAGCAGGATTTGAAAAACATTTTCGGGTAGCAATTGAATATCGAATTTTAAATTTTGCACAAAAATAAAAACTTACTTCTGAAATGTGAAGAAGCTTAATAATAATAACAAAGATTCCATACAAAATAATGATTCTGTTCTGAAAAAAAAATTTAGTGAGATAGAATCGCAATTGATAGAATATTATCGATGTAAGTACTATAAAAAGACTTTTTTTTTAACTCAAAAGAAGATAATAATTTCAAAAAATGTTAGCTTTTTATTTTAGACAATTTAGTCAGAATCAGTTTAATATTTTTAATTAATTAATTAAAAATAGTTTTAATTTTTACTAAAAATGACGATTTTACATTTTTCGTCGCAATCCGCAGCCGAGCCTGTTTCGACCTGCGGTCAGAGTCACTTTAAGATTGTCAACTGACACATCGATTTTCTCGAAAATAAATAACTGTTTCTGATCAAATTTTTTCTGTATTTATTCTCTTTCGTATGTTTTTATTAAATTCTTTGAAAATCGCAAAAGAAACATCAATTTCAAATCTGTACATTAACTTTTTAATTTCAAAATGACAATGTAAAGAGAGGAAAACTACATTAGAAGCAAGATGCCGGAAGAGGAAGTTTCTCCTAGTCATTAATGACCATCACCACTGTTCATTACACTCGATTCGAACTTCAAACTCCACTTGACAATGTAGAATTTACGAATCGATCGAGTAATACGAGTATGCTTCCTGCTAATTACACATCTGTTGGCCATGTAGGACTCTATAATAGGGCGCACAGTGGGGTGATCCAAAAATGTTGATTTCGAATTTTTATGAGGACACCCCAAAACATTATCCAAATCCATACAAAAATAAATGCTTTTTTTTTTTAATAATGGTATTTCCCATAAGCAAAAAGACGTTTTTGTCAATCTTATTCAGAATCCACAATATTATTTTAATCGACTTGAAACTCAACATTTCTCTTCACAATTAGTCATAAAATATGAATAAAATATCACTTTTCAAATATCAAAGTTAACAATATTGCCTGTTTAAAGAATTTATTATTATTGTTAATAATATTCTCTTACAAAAATTCTACAAAATTGCTGTTTAAAAAATTAAGTTTTATTAGAAAGATGCGGTTTTTTTCTTAAATTTCTGGCTTTTTGTACAATTTTCAATTAAAGTGAGATAATAATGAATTCAAGTTGACAAAAATAATCGTTTAAACAATTTCTTATTAATGTTAATAATATTCTCTTTGCTTAATTGGTAGAATATTACGGTTTTTTCTGAAATTTTCAACTCTTGGTCTATTTTTCATTGGGCTTGACTTAATAATTAGTTAAATTCAGCAAAAATAATTGTTTAAACAAATAATTGTTGTTTATGAGAATATTCATCTATATCAATACATAATAGTTGTGATTTTTCGGTAATGTTTACCTTTCTGTTCTTTTTTCACTAAGTGAAGTAATCATTAATAAAAGATAACAAAAAAGTTGTTTAAACAAGAAAGAAAGAGATAATTTAAAATGCAGTTTTCTCTAACGTTTATCTATTGATTGTTACTACCTAATCAGGCGAAGCAAAGTTAAAGATTTTATTTTTAAAAACCTCAACTTTTTAGAAATTATCCAAGAGGAGATAGTTATAAACAATATTAAATTGTTTAAACTACTTGTTTATTAACTATAATTAATTATTATGTCACTAAGTGAAAAGGGACAGAAGGTAAAAATTGCCGACAAAATCGGAACTATCAGACACTGATATAGATTAAAATAGTCATAAACAATAACAATTTGTTTAAACAATTATTTTTGCTAAATATAATTAATTATTAAGTGACGCCTATTGAAAAATAGACAAATAGTTGAAAATTTCAGAAAAAACCCAAACATTCAACGAATAAGTAAAGATAATATTATAAAAAATAATAATAATTTATTGAAACAAATATTTTTGTTAACTTGAATTCATTATTACTTCAGTTCTATTGAAAATTTGACAAAAAGCCAGAAATTTTAGAAAAACGGCATCTTTCTAGCATTATTCAATTGTACTATTATTAATAATTATAATAAATTGTTTAAACAATTCATTTTCTTGACTCTAATTAATTACGTAACTTATCTTAATTAAGAATTTGACTAAAAATGAATTTTTTAAACTGCAATTTTGCAGCATTTTTCTAATAGAATATTATTAAAAATAATAATAAATTGTTTAAACAATCAATCTTGTTAACATTGATGAACTATCACTTCCCTTTAATTGAAAATTTGACAACAATTGGAAATCTTTCTTTAAAAACCGCGTCTTTCTAACTCCATCCTATGAGAAAATTGCTTAAAACAATAATAAATTGTTTTAAAAATTTATGTGAACTTCTAGTTATCAATATCATTAAGTAAGTATTACCTTACTCTAATTGCGAATTGGACAAAAAAGAACAAATTAAAAAAAATGCAATTTTGTAACATTATTCTAAAAGAATATTATTAACAGTATTAATACATTGTTTAAAAAATTATATTTATTAACATTACTTATTACCTCGCTATATTTGAAAAATTGACAAAAAGTGGTAAATTTGTAAAAAAAAACCGCGACTTCCTATCTTTATTCTAAGAGATTATTGCTATAACTATAATTAATTAGTTAAACAGTATTCTTTGTATTATAAACAATCTGCATTAAAGAATAAGCAAGAAAATCATAATTAGAGCCAAAAAATCGCAAAACTTAGTTTTTTGCATAAGGGTTTTTTTATCCTATCAAACAGACTTATGGGGTTGATATTTAAAAAGTAATACTTTATTCGTGCTCTATGGCTAATTGTTAGGAGAACTGTGAGTTTCAAGTCAATTCAGCTAATTTTGACGATTCTGAATAAAAGTGACAGAAACGTATTTTTTTCTTATGGGAAATACGTGTTAAACTTCGTAGGGCTTTTCATAGTCTATACATTCTCTCTCTATCCGTGTCTCTATTTTGCACGGTGATTCGCAATTGCTCTATAGAATTATCTTATATATCCCCAATACTGCCAAAATATAATTTCTATAACTTCAAATTCTATACCCACATCTCCATTTGTACGGTGATTCGTAATTGCTCTCAAGAATTATCTTATACGTCCCCACTACTGCCCAGTTATACTTTCTATACATTCAAAATCTATACTCGAATCTCCCTTTTATACGTTGATTTGCAATTGCTCAAAATAATCATCCTCTATATCCCCACTACTGCCGAGATATACTTTTTCTCTCTCTGCACTCTTACTATGTGATTTGCTCAAAAATCATGATGATTCTGATCAATCCTCGCGAACAATTTCAAAATTAATGTATTAAAGATTCACTTCTGTCCATGTGGCCCCACTACCGCACATTTTCTTTTTTTTTGTAGATTCGAACAAATTTCCGTACGATATGCATGAAAATACCCACATCTCCATTTGTACGGTGATTCGTAATTGCTCTCAAGAATCATCTTATACGACCACACTACTGCCCCGCTATACTTTCTATACCTTCAAAAACTATATTCGAATCTCCCTTTTGTACGCTGATTGGCAATTGTTCAAAATAATCATCCTCTATATCCCCACTACTGCCGAGATATACTTTTTCTCTCTCTGCACTCTTACTATGTGATTTGCTCAAAAATCATGATGATTCTAATCAATCCTCGTGAACAATTTCAAAATTAATGTATTAAAGATTCACTTCTGTCCATGTGGCCCCACTACCGCACATTTTCTTTTTTTTTGTAGATTCGAACAAATTTCTGGACGATATGCATGAAAATTCGAAAGAAAATAAATTTAGAACATCCTGCTCTATAACCATACTAAACCAGCATTGAAAATCAGAAAAAGTTTTAAGACATCTTCCAGGAAAAGACACGGCTCTATAAACTCTAACTCGTGTCTTAAATCTGGAGAACTAAAATGTGGCCAGTGCCCTTTGTGGCAGTAGTAGTAGTAGTAGTAGTAAAGTACTAATAGCAGTTCGAAACTTTACCGTTTCCTTCCACTTTTCCAGGCGAAAACCAAGAATAGCTACTCCTTCGTAGAAAAAGGAACTTCGCGCTGGACAGATATTTTAAAACTGAAAGCACCAAGCTATAAGAAAAGTGGAAAAGTGTTTCTACTAAAATTAGGGGAAAAGTATTAGAAAAGAGACCAAAGTTATCAAAATGAATCTTCAAAAAAGATTAATTTTTATTCCAAGAGGACGAATTTTCTGTTCTTTTGAATTTTATCGAAGTTTGTAAATCACTTTTTCTAAATAATTAATTTTACTTCATCATGAAATTTATTTCTAAATATTTCTAAGCATTATTGATGGGAGAGAAAATTGAAAATTGTAAATGATTGCTTAATAGTGGAAATAATTCTGTTCTTATCATTTCGCTACCGCACTGTTATTTTTAGACTTTCTTACATTTTCAAAGAGATGAGAAAAATAAAATTATGAAGAAAAACTTCTTTTGAAAAATTCGAAAAGAATCAGAAGTTTTTTAATCATTATGAAAGATTTAAGATGAATTTTTTTTTTCAAGATAGCTGGGAAAATTTTGAATGGCTTAGTTTTTTTATAATTTAAAGTTTGGATGATTTCAAAATGCGTGGAAAATAATAAGGAAAACTTTTGAGAGATTATTTTTAATATTTCAGGATTAACATTTTTTTTAGGTAAGCTGAATTTTGCAGGGTGTCAAGAGAATTAAAAAAATGTCTTTAGGATTATGGGGAAATGTTAGAAGACTGTCTTGTATTAAATTCTAAGAGAAAGTTGAAAAAGATTAAAATTTTTGATTACTTCCTAAAAATAAAAAAAAAAGTTTAAAAAGATTTTACAGCAAAATGTTGCAATCTTACATCATTTTAGAAAAAATCTGAGTATGTTGAAGAGACATACAGAAGTTTTGAAAGGTTTCACACGAAATTGAAACTTTTAAGAAAATTTAAAGAATTTTTTACGGTTTCATGTAAAGGAAACTATTTTAGGTTTCGAGGAAAAATTAAAATGATTTTTTATTTTGAAAAATTAATTTTAAGAAATTATTTAAAAAGATTTCTTAAATTGCCGAACAAAAATTCGATATATTTTAATGCAATTTTTTAATTTTGCAGAATTTAAAAAAAATTCAGGAAAAATTTGAATAATTTTTCAATTTTAGAAGCTTTAGAAGATCTGAAAAGATTCAAAAGAAAGAATTTGCTTGATATTCTTGTGAAATTTCAAATTATTTTATTTTTTATTTTTAAAAATTAACTTAGGGAGAAATTTTAAAAGGGTTTATTAAACGTTTCAAACGATCTCCTAAAATTTCTAAAAAGAGTTCACAAGATATTGAAGCATAATATTTTAATTTGATAAGATTAAAAAATTAAAAAATTAAATCGAGTACATTTTTAAAACCATTCTTTTTTTAGAAATGTAGATCTTTAAAGATTTAAAAAAATCTTTACAAGCTTTAAAAAAATTTCAAAAGATTTCAAGAGAATAAACAAATTTTATGAAAATTCCTGGGAAAGTTTAGAAAATGATAAGGCAATTTTTTTCATTTTAAATAATTTTTCAAAATTTTAAGATAAATTCGAGTCAGTCAGTCCTAAACATCTATTAAAGATTCAAATTTTTCCAGATATTTTGTAAATCCTATAAAATAAACTTTAAAATTTTCTAGATTCGTTTTTGACACATGCGAAATATTGAAAAATATTTTTTAATCTTTGCAAGAATCGCATAAAATTATATTTATATACATTACATTTTTTTAAAGATTTAGAATAATTAATTTTTTTTCTTTAATATTCCAGGGAAAATTTTTCGTAGTTTTTCTCGCAATTAACTTGAAGAGAAGATTGATAAAGATTTGGAAATATTTCAAATGATTTACTAAAATTCCAGAAAGAATGTAGATGATTTTAAAGCAAAATTAATTATTTAAGGATGATTACAAAATTATAGAAAACTGTAGATTTTTGAAGTTTACGAACAAATAATTTCTAATTTTTTAAAGAATTTTTCAAGGTTTCAAGAAAATAAAACAATTTTGTTGAGATTTTTCGGTAAGTTTCAAATGGATTTTTTTTAGATTACGATAATATTAAGGAAGATTTCAAAACATTCCAAAGAACTTACAATATTATTAAAAAAGAATCTGGAAGATTTGAAAGCAATGTTTTTAATTTTGCAGAATTTATTCAAAATCTTAGGAAAGATTCGAAACGTTTTAAGAAACATTTAAGAGGTTTCAACAAAATTTCAAGAAAGTGTAGATTTTTGAATAATTCGAAATAAAATGTTGTGTTTTTGAACAATTTTAAAAAGTTTTAAGACAATGCAAAAATGTTCTCAAGATCTCTGAAAGTATTAAAAGTGCTTCTTTATTTTTAAAAATTATTTTTAGAGAATATTTAAAACAGATTATAAAAAGTTACAGAAGATTTTGTAAATTGTCAAAAAAAGTTTAATTTCCTCTTAACTACTCAAATTTTTTCTAAACTTTCATGAAATCCTATAAAATAAAATCAAATCTTGAATATTTTCTAGATACTTTTTCAACATATCTGAAATTTTAAAAACTCCTTGGACTCCTCTTAAAGCAAATGTACAACAAAACTTTAAAAAATAAATAGTTATTCGGAATTTTCAAAAACTTTGTTAAAGTTTTTCATGAATTTTAGAAAGAATAATATATATTTATATAATCTTTAAAACAACAAAATAACCTAAAAATAAATAGTTCTTCACCTTTTTTATTTTTTCTTAAAAATGATTTTTTCTCTCAAATCGACTAGTACCGACTTTGAATATAGTACTTTAATATAATTTAATAATAATTTTTAGACTGTTACGTATGGACGTGATTTAATTTTTTAAAATAATGTTTTGTTCTCTAACTTACACAAGTATGTTAAAAGACATTAGAATAAGGAAAAATTAATAAATTTCATCAAATTTTATTATTAATAATCTTTTATACCAACCACTTGGTTTGTTTTTGTGTGATACGTTGCGTCTTAAATACCTTCAAATTAATAAAAACAAAAATATGAAATTGTAATGCTACCGTGGTCGTGCGGTCTTAAGGGGAACCTACGAGCTTTCAATTGTTACTAATCGCCAATTACAAGTAGGACCACACATTCTCTAGTGTCCACTTATCTCGGCGAAAGCAAAAATAAAACTAAGATTACTAATAACAAAAACATGGCGCGGTCTGTGAGACCGCACGTCGAGACCGCACGACCACACTTGAATGTTAAAGATTTGCAAAATTAAAAATTATTACTGATTCTTATTCCTGGACAAGTTCTAAACAACATACTGAAACAATGAATTATTTGAAAAAATTCATCGCGCCTAAATCCTAGATTAACAAGAAGCTGCTCATTTCCCAGGTTAAATATAATCAACTTTAAAGTGTGAGTGGAATATTATATCTGGGAAAGACAAAGGTCATGTGTAACTGGGAATTCCGTTTGAAGAGGTGGTAAACTAACTTGGCATGTTTACTTAGTTCTATTGTCTTTGGGGTCAGGCATGTAGCTTGGAAGAAGATTGCTGCACACATCTATGAGTAAAATGGACGTACGTGTACACATGATGTGCGTGCGCATATCTATAGGTAGTTTAATGGCAAATTGTCAGGTAATTCTGTTCTATTCATTCTATATTTTAGTCTTTGGTTCAAAGGGGAACAACAATTTATAAATCATAATAATCCGGCAAGTCCAAACTTTAAAAATTTTCTTAGATTTTACCACACTTTTACTAAATGAGTGTAAGGAAAAATTGCAATAGCGGTATTGGAAGGTGAAATTGTATTGTAATTCTGCCTTGCGATTAGTTTGGTCCAGTGTGTAACGCACTCGGTTTAGAGCTCGGCGGCTGGGGTTCGATTCTCCGTGTGTGAAAATTTCGATTTTTTTTTAAACTTTCTTTGGCAACATTACATTAGATAATTAGCAATATTACAATACATTTGTGGCAATATTACAATACTTGCATTCAGGAACTTCAAAATTAGTTGATTAATTTTTAGGACTTTCATAAAGAATTTCCTACATTTTGATAAATTTTTACATTCTCATTCATGAGAGCGTCATTTGATCGGCTCAATTTTTTATCTCTAGTTTTTTCGCATCTTTACGTTTCGGCACTTACAGAGTCTGAAAATCCTGAAATTTTATAGATGAGTGTGTATCTATATGTATGCGTGGTTACTTGAATTTAGTTGTCACAATAGTTTTTTAAGGATTTATATAATGAAGTCAGCCTTAGATACACTCTTTTAGGGTCCCAAAATGAAGGTTAAGTTCGTTAACCACATGATTTTGACCAAAATTAGACAATTTAGAGCAATTTGAAAAATTAAAAAAAAAATTTTAAGAGTTTTACAAATTGTTGTCACGTTTTCTTGTGCATGACAAAAATAATTTCAGATGGCCCTTATGACATTTTTAATTTTGAGGAATCAAAAATGTTTACTAGATATTTAATAATTTCCGAAACTATACCATTAAAATTTGTTTCTTAGAACAAAATTATTCAAAAAGTTAAAAAAAAAAAAGAAAAACAGCATTTTAGACATTAGAAAAAAAATCTCAAGAGTTTCAGAAAACTTTGTTCAATTTTCCAGTACATATTAAAAATTCTTCCAAATTATTCTAATAACATTTCTTATTTCCATACAAATTAAAAAAGTTCTATGCTTTTCAAAATTTCGAAAATTGTCAAAAAATGGAAGAAACTATTTTTCTGATAGATTAAGAAATTGGGATAAAAAATTTTCACTAAGTATCAAATATGTTATGAAACTAGCCTTATAAAATTTTTCTATTGGACTGAAATTAAAAGGTTAAAGCATTTTCAAATTTTGAACATTTTTTTACAGATTTAGAAATTTATGTAAAATTCTCTAGTATATAACAAAAATACTTGCATTAAGAAATTTTAACTAAAAATTTCTTTTGTAAATGAAATATGTTTTAAAACTTTTTTCATGAAATTTTTCGATTAGACTAAAATTTGAAAATTCAGAGCATTTTCAAAATTAAAAAAAATTCAAGAGTTATAGAAATATGTTTTTAAACACTTTGAAAATCTTCAAAACATAAAAAACTGTTTTCCTGATATTTGAAGAAATTTAAATGTAAATTATTGTTAGGTATCAAATAAATTGTGAAACTACTATGATTAAATTTGTTATTAGAAAAAATTTTAAAAACGACATCTCTTTCAAAATTATGAAATTTTTGTGTTCTAGAGATCCATAAGTTTTCATATTGATCTTTAGAAGATTTTTATAATTCAAAATGATAGATAAATAATTAATAATCAAATATATTAGCAACATCTAGAAATTTTTAAAATTGAGGTTGAATAGTGGAAGTAAGGAAACATGAGGACAGGTTTAGTGACAATAAATTTTCGAAATAGAAGTAGGGGAAATGAGGCAAAATTATAAAAGAGGAGTTAGGAGAAGTGACGAAAAATGAGAAAAGGGGAAGTAGCAGAAATTACGAAAAATAAGAAAAGGGAAAGTAGGAGAAATGGCGAAAAATGTGACAAAAAAAAGCATTAGAAGTAACGAAAAATCAGAAAAGAGGAAGCACGAGTAGTGACGAAAAATGAGGGTGAATAAGGTAATGGAAGTAGTGATAGTAAGGAAAGGGAGAAGAAGAGGAATTGATTGGAAATGAGGTGAGGGTAAGTTGAGGATATGAGGGGAAATTATTTAGGGGAGGTAGGAGAGGTAGGGGTAGAGAGTCAAGGAAAAGGAGAGGAATCGAGGGGAAGTAATGGAAGGATGAGTAGAGTATGTAAGAAGAAACTAGGGAAGGGAAGTAAAGGAAACGATAGGAAAGAAAATCAGAGGATCTGAGGGGCGTTTGCAGTAAGAAAAATAGGAATATTAGGGGAGGATTGAATAAAGGAATGGAGGGGAAATTATCGGCTAGGAAGTATGGCAAATAAAAAGAAAAAGTAGTCAAATTGAGGGGAAATAAGCTAAGTATAAGTAGAGCATATGAGGAGGAATTAGAGAGGGATAGTGATGGAAATTAGGGGAAAGGATTTAAAGTGAGGGATGGTAGGTCGCAAAGGGAATGGTGAATAATGAGGAGGGGAAGTTGTGGCGGAGAGGAAAAAGTAGAAGGAGGGGGAGGGAAGTTGTGGGAACCGGAGGTTTTAACGACTCAATTAATGTCTCGATTAGGCTACAATCCCTTTTTTGTATGATATTTCTGAATTTTCCAGAATGGTCTTCAAATATTTTACAGCACTTTAAAAGATTCCAAGAAATTTGTAATAAATTCCAAAGGATTTTGAAAATTAAGGGTATTCTTAAAAATCCCAAGGAATTTTTTATAGACTTCAAAAATGTCAAGGGTTTTCAAAAAATTGCAAAGAATTTGAATTACTTCAGGCTATCTTAAATACATCCAAAGCATTTTCAAAAGCTTTAGAAAGTTTCAAAAAGTTTTAAAAGATTTCAAAGGATCGGAAATGTTTTAGGGAATTAAACAACATTCCAAGGTATCTGTACTTTATTTCGATAATTTGAAGGTATTCTAAGGTTTTCAAATATTTCATGGTATTTTAAAAGGTTCTAAGGCATTTTTAATATACTTAACAACTTGAAAGTGTTTTCCAGGGATTTTAATGGTTTTAAGCTTATTGGATTTCAAAGAATTTATTCACAAGTAGTAAGGGATTTTGTAGGGGTTTCAAGATTTGATAGAATTTTAGAAGACTTTTTGTAATTCATTTGAATCCATTTGGAATTCATCCTGAATTCTATATTGTTCATCCTAAATTCTATTAAATTTTTTTGAATTCTTGTGACCTTTTAGGAATTACTTTAATATACTTGAATTCTTATAAATTCGTTCAATCCTACTCAATTCATTGCATTTTTATTTAATTCATCTTAAATGCATTCAAATTATTTTTCATTTCCTCGAAGTTTTTGAAACTTCTTTCAAAGTTACTAAATTCAATTAATTTTTTCATATTTTTGAATTGTTTTTAACTCGCTTGATTTTGTTTTTAATTCGTCTAAAACTTTTATCAAATTTTGTAATTTACTTTAATTTTACTGAAATCAATGAAAAGTTTTTTCCAGTTCATTTTAATTCTCTTGATTCTTATTAAATTTCATGAATCAAAGTATTTCAAATTTATTTAGAATTCTTTTAAATTTAAAAGGATATTGGTTACATTATCAATGCATATCTGGACTTTGGTCATTTCTTGGGGGAAAAATTAGGCACATTCAGTCACTTATTCGCTATAAATAGGTAATTTAAGGGGAAATTATGGGAGGGAGTACAGAAAGTGAGGGAAAATAAATGATGAAGAATTAAGAAGTGTTAGGGGAAATTAGGAAAGGAAAAGTAAGAGAAGTGAGGGCAAATGAGGGGAGGGAAAGTAAGAAAAGCGAAGGAAAATGATGGAAGGGGAAGTGGAGAAATTTAAACAAAATGAGGAGAGGAAAAGTAGGGGTAATCATAGTAAGGCAAATGAGAGGAAATGGGTAGGGGAAAAGTAGGGGAAATAATGCAAGAAAATAAGAGGAAATAAGGGGAAGAAGTAGAGAAGTTATGGGGACATAAGTCGATGAGAAGTGAGAGGAAATGATGAGAGGGAAGGCGAGAAAAGTGAGGAAAAATTTTAGTAGGGGAAGTAGGGAAGTTTAAACGAAACGAGAGGAGATAAAGCAGAGAAAATTAGGTTAATTTAAATGAGAGGAAATAAGGGGAAATTGTGGAGGGAAATTATGGTAAAAGGAGTGAAGATGATGTAGGGTTATGAAATTAAATAATTTAGGGGAGCTATTTGAAGTGAGTGTGACTGAGGGGAAAAGGGGAAATTATTAGAAATAAGGCTAAGTAGGAGAGGGTAAGTGAGGAAACAGGATAGGAAACAGGGGAATGTGAATCTTAGATGGAAAGAAAGGAAAGGAGGAAGTGAAGAATGAAGATGTTGGGGAAGGTTAAGGGGAGGGACTGCATGAGATGAAGAGGTTTAAACAACTCAATTAAGAGTTTAATTATGGTACAAAACCCTTTCTAAACTTACTAATTTTTAAGGTTTCATAACTCTTGCAGATTCCCTTATAGTTTCAATCAAGTCTCCATCGATCATTCTTCTTTTCCGGGAGGAGAAGTAGGTTTAGCGAGAGTAGGGTAAGTGATGAAAAATAAAGGTTCGTGGGAGAAAAGAAAGTGAGAGGAAGTGATGGAAAAAATACTAGGCAAGTTAGGGCTAGAGAAGGGCGGTAGGACAAGTGATTAAAGGAGAAATGAATAAGTTGTAATTAGGGAAAGTTCGGAACAGTGTTAGGAGGGAAATGGTGGGAGAAGAGAGGTATTATTTAAATGGAAGGGGAATGGAGTGGAGGAGAAAAAATACGGAGAGGGAGTTTTGAACCAGCTCCTGGTCAAGTTGCCTTTCAAACCAATTCCAGTACCGATCCAAATCTGAAATTTTCACCTGTGCTTGTGACGTCATAGTTGACTATTGACCCTTAATTTGGGCAGGAATGCGTGAGAGCGTGAAAAGGGTCGTTCCAGGAGAATGGTCCTTTGCACTATTACACCATCTTCTTCAGAGTATGATAATACTAGGATGGTGCAGGTAATGAGGAAGGTGACGGTGGGCGGGGGTGTCAACCGCATATCAAGCAGTCCCAGGCCCGGCGTAAGATTAATGCGAACCCCACCCGATAGTCGTTACCGACCAAAGACGATTACATCCTCCTTAAGTTCAGGAGCCTTCAACCCCCCTTCATCTTAATCACCTAGACCGAGGGATATACCTCGTTCTAATTAGTTAATCCTCGTTACCGTGCACAGAAGCGCGGAATGATGCCGGAAAATGGGTATCCGAGTACCGCTACTCGCGACCGCCGCTACTGAAAGCATTCACGCCATTAATTTTCGTTGCCATTGACTCAAGGAGAACAAAAGTTCCTAGCTCATATTACAATTACTTGTTGAACCATTACTTTTCGTCTCACGATATTAAATCGCATATAGATACACGGAAAAAATATGTGTTGTAAAAAGTGATTTAGCTTTTGTTAAGGCGTAACGCAACTCTAGCGGCAGAAAAAAAGCTTAACTTTGACAATTTATTTTAGGAGTATGAAAAAAGTAATAGAATTTTTTAGAGGTTTTGTTTAACACATATTAAAGCATGAAAAAAATAATTTTATTTTGATACAAAATCGCGGCGAAAGAGACCGTCTTAAAAATCGTCTTTTTCTAAAAGACCTTCACGGGAAGACGGTTTTCTCGTAAAGTATGAGACATGAAACGTAAAACAAAAAAATTTCATTATTCATACACTATTGGCTATAAAACTACGCGGAATTTCTTTTATAAATTACATTTTTTAGAAATAGTGCACTTTTTAAAGAAATGAATCGGTTTGTTGTCAATAAAATAAACAGATGACTGTTTATATAAAAAAAGTATACATTAAACCAAAAAAGGCCCAACTGCATAATTTTTTATGATCCTAAGGTATTTTATTAACCAAAATGAAAAAATCGATTTTTCCGAAATCTTAATTTTAAATTTCTGGTCATTTCCCAGTTCTTCCTGGTCAAGTTTTCAATTTTCACGGTCAACCAAATTTAATATATTCACTTTTTCCGCTAAACTCAAACATTTATTTTAATTCATGACGCTCATTCTCATCCTTTAACACAACGGAACAAAAATTGAAAAATAAATGAATTTTTACCTAAAATTGTATATAATTAACTAGAATAATTGAGTTTTACTTCGACCAAATAATTTTATTTCCAATCTAACTGAAATTATGAATATTTAACTGGAATACTTGAATTTTTAACCGAAAAGAAAAATTTGTAAACAAAAAGATTAACTTCGAAAAGAAAATAATAATTTTCTGAAAAATCGATTTTTAACCAAATTTGTGGATTTGGAATGAAAAAGTTAAAGTTTTAATTTAAAAAAAAACAAACAATTTTTCTGCAAATTGTTCAATTTTGAACAAGAAAAGATCAATCTTGAACAAAAAATAGACATTCAAATTTTTAGTTTCTAGGTATTAATTATCAACCAATGAATTTTCAACTGAAATGATGAATCTTCAACCAAAATAGTGGAATTTTCAGGTAAAGAAATTTTATTTTTACTTTAAGAAGATTCATTTTTAACTAAAACTTAAATCATTACATTTTTAATTTTTGTAATTAATGCTCAATCAATGAGATGTATTTTCAACTAGAACTATGGGATAGACAATTGGAATTAGAAAAATTTATTTACAACAAAAAAGATAACTTTCAACAACAACAAAACTAACTTTAAAAAATATACTTACATTTTCAATTAAGCGATGAATTTGCAACTGCAATTATAAATCTTTGACTGGAATAGTTAAATTTCAAACCAGAAAGATGAATTTTAAACCAAAATGATAAATTTCTAACCCAGGAGATTAATTTCTACAACGAAAAAAAATACTTTTCAACCAAAAATTAAATAATTAAGTTCTTAGTCAAAAATTGAATGTTCAACCAAAGACATGAATTTTTATCTAAAATTATAAAATATTCAAGTGGAATAATAGTTTAATTTTCAATTTAAAAAAACGTCTTTACATCCAAATAACAAACAGATTTTCAATCAAATAGCTTACTTTTGAATCAAAGAAATTAATTTTTAATAAAAGAGTTTAACTTTAAACCAAGTGATTTATTTCCAAGATTAATCTTGAACTAAAATGATCAATATTTAACTGAAATACTTTAAATTTTAACAGAAAAGAAGCATTTTTAATCTTCAAAGAAAAATAACATTTTCTACAAAAAAATAAACTTTTTAACCAAATACATGGATTTCCAGAGAAATAAATGAATTTTCAATTGAAAAAGACAAATTTTCATCTAAATTATTCAATTTTGCACGACAAAAGACCAGCTTTTAATAAAAAATCGAAAAGTTACATTTTTAGTCAAAGAAATGAATTTTTAACTAAAATGGTGAATCTTTCACTTCAACAGCAGAATTTTTTACCAAAAAGATTTATTTTCAAGCATAAAGATTAATTTTCTACAAAAAAGACGAATTTTCAACAAAGTAGTAACAATTTCATACGGACGTAAATTTTTAATTAAAATGACGAATTTTTAACCAACAAAAATTAATTTTTAACTGGAGACTTTAAGTTTTAACCAAGTAGTTCAAACTGCAGCTACTCTGACACTGGAATTTTTCAAACGACTCAAAAACTTATAATTTTATTTCTTTTGAAAAATCTTTTCTTCTATGTCATCATTATTACTCGTTTCGAGAATATCATGTGGTAAATTAAAATCAGAATTCTTTTCGAAAATGTTCTGTTCCGACTAAAAATTGAAAAATTAGAAAACTCCTTGTTCCATCATATCAGAATTGTAGTTCTTTTCGAAAATTCTCTCTTTCAAAACAAAATAAGAATTTTTTTGAAAATTTCTCGCTCTAACTCAAAATAAAATTTTCTTTCGATAATTTCCAGTTCCAAGTCAGAGTCGAAATTTCTTCCGAACATTTCCTATTTCAATTCTAAATTTTAGTTATTTTCGGAAATTTACAGTTTTCTAAAATTTGTTTCAATTTGAAACTTTTTTGGGAAAAAATTTTAGGACTGGAAGTTGGATCATGTTTTATCATTTTTTTAGAGACTAAGTAGGGTGAGTTCCGGAGGGGAAAGGGGTATGTGGTATCTTTTGTATTTAATTTTTGCGTCAAATAATATTGTAATCAACACTAATGTTCTAGTTCTATAAGTTATGTCATTTTTTTTTTATTCAATTCTTAGGGGTTAAATTGGGGTGCGTTTCGGAGGTCCTAAGGGATGAAACTTTTTCAGGTACCTTCGATTATTAAATAGATCCGCAAAATTCTTCGTTGTTCTAAATTCGGTTTCTGTAAACATTGCAAACTTTAACGAGGTAAATTATTATTATTATTTTTGAAAATTCCCTATTCCAAAACAGAATAATAATACTTTGAAAAGTCCATATTTCAACTCAAAATTATAATTCTTCTCGAAAATGTTGTCTTCTAAGTCAAGAATTATAATTCTTTAAGAAAATTTCTTATTCCAAGTTAAAATTTGAATTCTTTTAAAATTCCTTATTCCAAGTCGAAAGTCGAATTCTTTTGAAAAACTTACCGTTCCTACTCAAAATTTTAATTTATCAAGAAAATTCCCCGTTTTATGACACAAATTATATTTCATTTTTTGAAAATTTCCTTTTCCAAGTCAGGATCATAATTTTTTTCGCATAATTTTGTTTTAGTTTAAAATTATAATTCTTTTCTAACATTTCTCATTCCATTTCAGAGTTATTGTAATTTCAAAAATTTCCCTTTCCAACTCAAAATTAAATTTCTTCTCGAACATTTCTCAACGTCTTTACAGACTAGATGGAGCTATGAATTAAAAATGTAGCTTAATGGAAAAGCACACTAACGGCAATCAGAAATTCGGTGGTTCGATTCCCAGCGGAGCGAAAGGGAAAAAACTTTTTTCAGAAAAAATTTAATTACAAAAATTGTTAATTGATAGCCCTATCTAGTCTGTTAAGACGTTAAGAAATCCTGTTATTCTCAAACGATAAATATCGGTCAACAATAATCACTTATAAAATTTTAAGTTTGTGTACAATTTTTAAAAAGATGCGAATTCTCTTCTGTAAATATTTTTATTCTGTAAGAAGGAAAAACTGGCCAGGGAAAAGTTAAAGAATTTTGACAAAGAAGTTTTGCGGCTATCCTGTAAAAGTATTCAACTATTTAATAATACTTTGAAACAGCATTTCTCGCTACAATTTTCCCCTTAGCATAAGATTCAGTCTTTACGCTATTTTAATTCATTTATACCTGTTGCCTGAAGCCAGACTTGAATTGCGTGTTCTTCACTTCATAAATATTAATGACGTAGATAGCTTTATGGGATTCCCGTTGTTACGCCGTCGCGTTTAATGAATATCCTAATTTTTCTTTAACGGTTTTACACTGCATGCACTTATTTAGCGAAATAATTGTTCGCAATGGTTCAATGCCGTATTCGCAAAAATTTATTATTTATAAATTATTATTTATAAACAATTATTAATAAAATCCTAAAGTTTTGGTCAGAGCGTCGAAGATATCTCCAGTCAAACTGATGACCAGTTTGAATCTGACTTTTAGCATTCATTTTATGGTTTTTTGGACTTTCTAATATTATTGTATTGTTCTTTAGTCCTAGTAGAAAGAAATTTATTAGTTTGAGCCTCGGTGTGACCCATATAAAATATTTCGCATTCTAAACAATCAATTCTATATACTACATTAGTCCAGTGAAAGATTTCTAAATCATCTTTACATAATATTATAAATCTATCAAACTTGGAATCAACTCTAAAAATCATTTTGATATTAAAATCTTTCAAAATTCTTTTTAATTCAAACGATAAACTTTCATGGAAAGGTATAAGAAATTTTTTTTGTTAAATAAATATTATTAACTGTAAGCAATTTGGGCTGCACCGTTTTAGGTTTTTAAAGTGTTTTTAATTTATCTTTGATATCAGGGTGACCGTTTAAATTAAAGAAAAAAAATTCCCGGTCGTTTTTCGGTTTTTTCCTGTTCTCAAACATTTTTCACGGTCAATGAAATTTAAAAAGATGAACAATAAATCTAAAAAATTGGCCATTTAAAGTAATAAAAACTCAACTGCAAAGTTAAAAAGTTGTTTCATTCAACAATTTTATATGGAAAAGATTTTTTAACTGAAAATCATTTAATTAAATGTAGTTAAACTGCCAAATTGCAAATTTAAAATTTTTATAAATTGTACAGCTTAAAATTGGCTGAAAATTAAAAATTCCCTGTTTAAATCCGGAAATTTAATTCATTTCGGAATTTCTGCATTTGAACTAATTATAAGAATTATCATTTTTTCATAAAATTCCCTGTTCCAATTTATAGTTTTAATTTTTGCGAAAATACCTCGTTTCAACACAGAGTAATAATATCGTTTGAACAATTTTACACTTTCATTGAAAATTGTTATCCTTCAGGATAAATTCCAGTTCCATCTGAGAATTTATTAAAAACTGAAAATTCCTGATTCAAATCCGGAATTTCAATACTTTACGAAAGTTTTCCGTTTGAACGAAGAATTATAATTTTTTGTAAAGTTCCCTGTTGTAATTGATAATTTAAATTTTTTTCGAAAATATCCGTTTTCAACTTAGAATTAGAATTTATTCTATTAAAAAGTTCCCTGTTCCAGCTCGGAATTTATTTAAATTTTGACATTCCCTGTTCCAAGAAAAAATACAATTATTTTGGATAATTCTTCTTTCGATATTTTTTTTTACCAGTTCCAATTCAGAATTGGTTAAAATTTGAAAATTCCCTAGTTCAACTCAAAATTAGAGTTCTTTGAAAAAATTTCCTGTTCCCATTCAAAATTGTAGTCCTTTTCGAAAATGTTCAGTACTAGCTCGGAATTTGTTGAAATTTAAAAATTACTGATTCCAATTCAGAATTATTATTATTCTTGATAAATTCCAGTTCCAACAACAAATTTGCAGAAGATGGAAAATTAGCGATTTAAATTAAAATTTTAATTATTTTAAATAGTTTGAAAATCCTAAAAATGCTTCCAAATCTTATTTCAAGATCTTAAAACGTCTACATGTTATTTAAAATTTTTCAAATTAAAAAATATTATTAAAATTTTCTTAACACTTCTAAATATTATTTTAAATTATTCGAATACACGTAGACATTTCATTTAAATTATTTGAAATCATTTCAAATTTTTTTAAATCTTCTAAACATCTCTTTAACTTACTCGAATTTTTTTTAACAATAATAGATGTTCAAGTGTTATTTATAAATCAAAATTCAACAATTTGACTTACAAATCAAACTTTGTTAAATAAAAGAATAAAATTGTAACGTTCAAAGTTTTCTTTTAGTTTTAAAATATTAAATTTATAATTACTGATTTCAAATGAACAGTCAGATATTTCTAAATATTAAGTAATTGTTCTTTTTCCTAATTGAAAAATTTCATATTGCATGGTTTAAAAATAGAATATTTAAGACTGACATTACATTTCAAACTGAATAAGCCTTAAACTCTAAATGTATTATTTTGGACTTATTTTAAAATTAAAAATAGTTTATTAAGTTTCAATAGGACGTTTTCATTTGCTTAAGACTTTTCAATTAAACAATTTAATTTTCAACGTTAAATTCTGGAAATTCTAAAATTGTGAACTGGTCCCGAATCTTTTTGTACAATCAATTATTACTTATTTTTTATATCTTAAAGTACAATTCAATTTTAAAACCCATAAATTAATTTAAATTTACAGTTGATAAATTAAAAATTATTGCTATAAAAAATCTTTGATCATAAAAGCTTCTAATTTTTAATTGCTTAAGTCTTTAAAACTGAATTTAAAAATTATTTTAATTCAAATTTACGTTTAAAAATCTAAAATGGAAAATTGTTAAAGTGAAATATTTTAGAATTACACATTGTAAACAAAATTATATCATAATTGAAAACGATAAAAATTGAACTAATTATTTAAAAAGCGATTGAAATCAAAGTTAGATGGATTTATTTTCTAAACATTTGTAAAATTCCCGGTCAAAAAATAAATTCATGGTCATTTCCTGATTTCTCCCGGTCTCATAAACATCTCAGTTTGCCACTAAACAAGATCGATTTTCAACAAAAAATAGAAAAGTTACCTTTTCAGCCTGAAAGATTAATTTAAAACAAAAAAGAACAATTTTGAACAAAACAGTTCAATTTTAAAATAAGTAGTTAAATCTTTAAACAAAAAATTAATGTTGTATCACAATATTTCTTCTTTTCCTAATTAAGTTGAATTTTCAACTAAAATTACAAATATTATTTAACTGTAATAGTTAAATATTCAGTTAACAAAATTAATGATGTCAACCAAATAAGATTTTCATTTTAAATCAAAATCAATTGATTTCCATCAAAAACGAAAAATGAAGAATAATTTTCATGAAGAAAGTTGCATTTTTATATAAACAAAAGAAATTTGTACTAAAACATGTGCACCTTCAAAACGAAGAGAGGAATTTTAAACAATAGCGAAATTTTCAATCAAAAAAGACTCATATATCATGTTCAAGAAAAAAATATAAACTTTTAACAAAAACTGAAAAGTTACATTTCTTGTTAGAGAAATTAATTTAAAAAAAAGATTTTCAACAAAATAGTTAAATTGTCAAACAAGGAAATAAGTCTTTAACAAAAAAATGTAACAGGGTAGCTTAACTTTTACAGAATAAGTTGAATATTCATTCAATAAATAATAATTTTCAAAAAAACAGTTGAATTAAAAAAAAATTCAAAGGAAATATTTGAATTTACAACCAAATAGTCGAACTTTTAACTCAAGAAATAAACTTTCAGCCAAAATTATGTATCTTCTTTTACTTGGAAAGTAATATTTGGAGTTAATGAAGATAATTTTCACCCGAAAAGATAAATTCATTTTTTAACAAAGTATATGAACTTTCAACCAAATTGTTCAATTTAAATGAAAAAAGATTTGAATTTTCAGACAGAAAAGTTATATTTTCACTTTTAAAAATTCATTTTAAAGCAAACAAAAAGAGATATTTTAACAGAACATTTCCATTTTAAAACAAAGAAATAAACCTTTAGCAAAAAAAGAAGTGTTTAACACAGTACTTCAACTTTCAGCAAAGCAGTTAAATTTGCAATTAAAAACTAGCAATTTTCCACAAACTAGTTCAATTAAAAAAAAATGTCAACCAAATATTTGCATTTACAACCAAATAGTTGAATTTTAAACCCAAGATATGAATTTTCAACTATAATGATGTATATGATTTGACTGGAAAATTCAAATTTAGAGTTAATAAAGATAATTTTCACTGAAAAAAAAAAATAAAAATTTTTTAAATAAAGTGGACGATCTTTTTACGAAGTAGTTCAATTTCATTTCTAAAAGATTTTTATTTTAAATTAAACACAGGTGAATTGGTCCAAAAAAGAACACCGAAGATTAATTTTTAACAAAACAGTTGAATTTTTATCAAAAAAGATGAAGTTTCAATAAAAATTTAATTTTCCATAGAAAAGACAAAGTTTTAACGTGCCGTTGTATTTTTAACAAAATACACTTTTTAACTAAAAATATAATCGTCAGAAAGACGGAAGTATACAAAAAAGAAGTAGAAACAGAAATACAAGGCAAGGAAAATCAATTGCTAATGAGAATATTATATCAGGATGGCCTTAAGGTAGTTCTCGTGCCAAAAGTCAGATATCTAAAAAATAGTTTCTCTACGATTTTAAGAATCAAAATATTATAACTGATATCATTTCAAATGAAAAAAATTATTTTGTATGAATAATGTTAAAATTAAAAAAATAATAATAATTTCAACCATGTTTTTTGCAATTGAATTTTTTCTCATCGTCGCTTCTTACCAATTTTAGAAAAATGCTTGCATTTGATTAAATTACGGCTTATTGTTTTCGGGAAAACATTCTCTATAATTTTACTGTTTCAAATATTGAAATTAAAGTTTTCTACGGCTGAAATCGTTTGAACAATTTCATTACAAAAACCATTTTTTAATCAGTTATAATATTTCGATTCTTAAAATCACAGAAACACTATTTTTTCAGATATCTGACTTTTTTTACGACAACTACCTTAAGGCCACACTGAAATAATATTCTTATTAGTAATTGATTTTCCTCGCCTTGTATTTCTATTTCTACTTCTTTTTTTTTTGCTTTCGCTTCTTCCTATCGATTATATTTTTAGTTAAAAAGTGTATTATTTGGTTGAAAATACAACGGTCATTTTAAAAATTTATCTTTCTGTACGAAAATTAACATTAATTAAGATTTCTAATTATTTGGGTACAATTTAAGGCCGTAGGATAAGGGTTTGAAATTATTTTAAAAAGAAAAGAAAAATACGCATTTATCTTTACACCAAACAGAACAAATTTGGAGGGTACGTCATAAAAAACTATTGAAAACAAAGAAATTCTAAAAGTGGAAAATAAGAGCCACCCTAAACATTAAATGATTTAACCAAATTTTATTCATTGAAGATATAAGTTTACTCAAACTGACAAAAAAATCTCGACTCTTTCCCCAGCTTGTAATACCTCTAGAAAGTTGTTATTTCCACCAAAGCTGGCGCTCAGAGAATTTTTTTCACAATGGAGCTAAAGTAGTCTGCAGACAGAGCGAGGTGTTTGTAGTCTTTAAACTTTTCCTCCAATTTCCACTTTATTGGCTTTGCAATGTCATCCCGCTGAAAACTAAGGATGTGCCTTCTAGGCAAGGTTTAAAAGCTGCTCCCCCTATCCCCCTATCCCCCAACCCTTCCACGGTTTATCTTTTCCCACGCGACTCTGGTTGAGAATTCGCCGCAGTCTTCCAGGGAAATTGCATTTACAGCCTTCGGTGCTTCTGGCTGTAATAGCATATAACCGGGATGTTGTTGTATAGACATACGTAGCAGTATGTAAATATTTCCAAAGTAGCGTGTGCAAGTGTAGTTGCACTATCAGGAACTTTACGATACACGCATGTCCTGGGTGTCTCATGACCTGAGGCGCCGCACCAGTCTGGGAAGGATTAGTCGAAAAACTTCTGAGGAAACTTAAGGTGCTTCAAATGAATGGGATTTAAAATCTGTCAAATTAAGTCCACACGAATGAATTGTTTGATGTAATACTTTTACCCCGAGGTCTACTGTGTGTCTCGTCCGACAAGTTCGTGACTTTCATTGCTTATTTCATTATTTGAATTCGGTTTACTACTTTAATGTGAGACGATTGATGACCTCATTGTTACGTAATACTCCTTCTGCATTGTGAAACCATCAACCATACAGGGCTCTTCCTACATAGATCAAACGAGTGAGACTCAAAGTTGGTATCATGAAATTGAATTTAATTAAAATAGATATACACTTCTCCCTTTCCAGAAATAGCGCTGGTTGGCCAAACTTGGAGTGCGATTCGAAGTTGTATTAAAAACAATTCTTGTAATTTAAATAAATAATTATTAAAATATACAAAAGAATGTATACAATTTGTGTAACTTTTGATTTCAGACAAGGGAAAAATTTATAACTCATATATTTTATAAATAACATTATTTTCATTGAATTTCAAAGACTGACTTATATTTCACAAAACTTTTTTTTAAAGATACATTTTTTGAAATACCATATAATATAACGACGCTTAAATTTAAAAAAAAATGATAACTACAATGCAGTTGTGAAAACTTATGAATTTATAGGTTATATAGTTATATAAGTTCCCAGAAAAATACATACAAAATATTAAAACTCATAAATAATGATTGTCAATCACTTTCCCAAAGAATTTCTTTTTAAGTTAAATGTTTTGTAAAATATTAGTTGGTCTTTGGAATTCAATGAAAAGAAACTGTTATTTATATAATATGTGTGCTATAGTTTTTTTCCCTGACATCAAAAGTTACACAATTTGTATATATTCTTGTGCATATTTTAATCATTATTTACCTAAATGAAAAGAATTGTTTTTAAAAGTAATTTTGAATCGCGCGCTAAGTGCAAACAACCAGCGCGCAGCCCTAATGTAAGCGCAGCAGCACAGAGTGCCAATATTGCCATCATTACCTAAGTTCCGATCTGGACCCGATCAGATTTTCGACATTTGGCCGCAAGGGGGCAGATGGTGTGGCTCGCGTCGGAACGACGCACAGTGGGGAAAAAGTACATTTTTTGTGTCAAAATACGATTCCGGCTGAACCAGTTTACCGATTTGGATTTTTTTTGCTAATAAAATTGAAAAAAAGTTGTTGACCCACATTTTTAATTTAGTTTTTAAATTTTTACATAAATAAATAAGTAGGAAGAAAACAATGGCAATTTTTTCTATTTGAGGTTCCCAGTGCTCGTCAATAATAGGAAAATTTTTGCAATCGCCGACTTTTCAAAGATTTACATTATATAAAGATATTCCATCATGATACAGTAAACAAAACGAAATTTTATAAACAATTTATTTGTTGAAAATGTGTTTTTTATAATTTTCAATAATTCAACTGTTCTAAGTTGTATTGCAAGAAATTTGAATGTAGACAATATTTTAATAAAAAAAATTTCTCTTAAAACTATTCTTGTTACTATTATAAACAAATTTAATAAACAAATGCATTATTCATGCATTTGTCGTCAGCGAATTTCGTTTTTTTTTCTATATCAATTTGTTTAAATTAGGAACCTCATGATAATTTCAGAAAAATTCCTAATTTTTTGATAAATTTTATGATTTTCTTAACAAATTTAATAAACAAATGCATTATTTTGGCATTTGTCGACGGAAGAACTCGTTTTTTTGAAATTTCAAATGCCCGAATAATGCATTTTTTAATGAAATTTGTTAACAAAAAAAATAACTAATTATCAATGTTACTGAAATTATCGTAAAGTTCCCAGTGAAAAGGACTGATATTGAAAAAAAAAACGATTTTTTCCGTCGACAAATGCCCAAATAATGCATTTTTTCATTAAATTTGTTTAAAAAATCATAAAATTTATGAACTAATTATGAATGTTGCTGAAATTAGCCGGAAGTTCTCATTCTGAAAAAATCAGCATCGAAAAAAAAACGAATTTTTCGTTAACAGATGCCCGAATAATACATTTTATTTATTAAATTTATTTGAAAAAAAAATTATCAAATAGTGATGGATGTTGTTAAAATTATCGTGAAGTTCCGAATTAAACGGTCTGGCATTGAAAAAAAAATGAATTTTTCCGTCGATAAGTGCTCGAATAATGAATTTGTTTATTAAATTTGTTTTATAAAATCATAAAATTCATTTAAAAATTATGAGTTTTCTTAAATAATCATAAGGCTCCTAATTTTTAAAAATTTTTATCGAAAAAACGAATGTTTCTAACGAAAAATGCCTGAATAATACATTTTTTATTAAATTTGTTTATAATATTAACAATATTAGCTGAACATCATAGAAAACCCATTTTCAATAAATAATTTGTTTATAAAAATTTTGTTTTTTTATTATGATGGAATATCATTATATAATGTAAATCTATGAAACGTCGGCAATTACAACAATTTTCCTATTATTGGCGAGCACCGGGAACGTCAAATACAAAAAATTGCCATTTTTTTCGTCATATATTTGAAGGTATTGCAATATTTGAAAGTATTTTAAAATGCTCCAAGGATATTTCAATTGATTACGGTAATTTAATATGAGATTTTGAAAGATTTAATATATTTTAGGATATTTTAATAGATTGCAAGAAATTTTCAAATTATTTAAATAATGTAATACGATATTGTAAAATATTTGAAATATTTTAGGATTTTTTTTATTTTAAGGAATTTTCAGGAACTTTAAAAAATTTGAAGATATTTGAAAGGAATTTAAAGGATTTTAAATGTTTGAGGCTGCTAACAAAGATTTCAACGAATTTTCAATTTATTTTTATAATTTAAAGAAATTTCAAAAAATTTTAATAATTTAAAGCAATTTCAAAGACTTTTTACGATTTCTTTCAACTTTTCTGGTTGAAAGTGGAACTACTTTCTTCATGATTTGGATGAAAAATTAACTCGTTGTTTAAAAATTTAACTATTTTGTTGAACATTATTCCATTTTCAACATAAGGTTTCATCTTTTGAAATGAAAACTCGGTTTTTAATTTTTAAATGTTTACTATCAAATTCTGAACACGGACTTTAATCGTAAAAATTTTCAAATTAAAAATCGAGTTTTTAATTAAAAAGATGAAAGTTACTGTCGAAAATAGAATAATGTTCAACAAAACAGTTGAATTTAAAAAAAAGATATTAATTCTGAACGCGGAATTTAATAGAAAAATGTACAAATTAAAATGCGATTTTTCAATCTAAAAGATAGAAATAGCTGTTCGAAATAAACGAGTGAGTGCTCATCAAAATAGTTAATTTTACTACTCAAAAAAGATGACTCTCTATTTCTCTCTGTCTTCATTCGTGAAATTCATAAATGGATTGTAATGACACTGGTCGGGTACCAATCGGGAATCCCGACCTGGCCCCGGTCTGGGCATGTATTTCATCCGCGATCTGGCTCCGACTGGGATTCCATATCTGGACCAGATCTGGTCCCAATCTGGGCCATATCGATATATCTGCACGGGTTGTACAATGATTTGAAGCCAAATTAATCCTTTCTATGACTGACGACATTTATGAATGTTAAATCACAGATTGTTCCTTATGTCATACGGTCCACATACATTAAAATAAAATTCAGCAAAAAAAATTTTTTTCGGAATCAACTAGAGCAGAAATTCCAGTATGTATCTGATCGGGACCAGATCGGGCAGAATTTGGCCCAAATCGGGCTATCTAAATGGGGCCAGTCTCGAAATGAAACGCGATATTCGATCGGGGCCAAGTGCAGTACCTAGAGATAATCCAGCCTGGCCCCGGTCTGGCCCCGATTGGGCCCATGTTAATTTTTTTATATTATTCTTAATTAAGAGGAATTCTTTAATAAAACTATTTTGAAATCGTATATATCAGCTCTTAAAATGAAATTTGAGAATATAAAAATCAGATTATCAATCAAATCACGATATAAAGACATTGGAGCATATAAGATTATAAAACATAAGTTTTATGGCCATGTGACGAGTGGGTCACGTGATCAGATTCCCACTAAGAAAGTTGGGCCTGGTCCTAAATTTTAATAATTATGAAAAAAGTAAAAAAATGGATTTACAAAAAATTTCTTTTTATAATTATAAAAATTTAGGACCAGACCGACGATTATTAGTTTTTTGTCCTTAGTATTCGAAATTTCTAACTTGATGTGGCGCTTCGTGTGAAAATAAGTTTGGAAATAAAAAAAGACAATTTGCTACGATTCGTGGGGGAGGAATTCCTTCACTCATTTATGTAATTTTAAAAAATTCGCAAGCTTTTTCTCCTGGAGATTATCTTTTTAGGTATAAATTTTAATAATAAGTTAAAAATTTAATACACCGGTACACAAAAAAAGTTGTCTGTCCTACAGACTACACTAGCATATCTATATGTTTTTGGGGTTACTGAATTCGAATCCGGTGTCGAAATAACCAAGTTGGCTCGTCTTTTTCTGAAAAATGAAAAAATAGACGTAAAATCGACAAAAACAGCGATTCTTCAGGTATATTTTTGCAAAAAAAAAAATATATTTTCTCGCCCAGTGGACTTAACCAACATATTTATATGTCTCTTGAGTCGCTGTATTCGAATCTGAGGCTTAAATAACCAATTTGGCTCATACTTTTTCAAAAAACGCAAAAATAGACGTAAAATCCGCGAATATAGCGATTTTTCTTGTATCCTTTTGCAACAAATAAAATTTTCATGTCCGGTGGTCTAAATCAGCATATCCTTATGTTTTTGGGGTCACTGATTCTGAATCCAGGGTTCAAATAACCCAGACATTTTTGTAATGAATTCTGAATCCTGGAACATTTTTCTTATCCAAATACGCATAGCAATCGCCATTCTTGTCAAGCGCTTTGACAAACTGTTTCATAAGACCCAGCTTTATATGAAGGGGTGGAATCAAAACTACTTTTGGGTTAACTAGAGGATCTTTAATTATATTTTTTTGTACCTGCTCAAACGATGTTCTTTTTGGCTATCTTTTTTTTGTTATGACGAACGCGATCCCGACTATCCCATAAGCACAGGTAACAAGATATTTTTGTATATCCTGATTGCTGTCCTAAAACGATTCCAAGAATTTTTAGATCACCGCGAATTTTCCACTCATAAGTTGAATAATTGATTTTTTCCAGGACAAATTTTAAGTTATTGTAATGCTCTTTCAGTTCCGTAGAATTTGCGATTGGAATTGGAGCGTAAACATTAGTATTATGCAATAACACTGCTTTTAGACTGCGCTTAGAAGAGTCAATGAATAGCCGCAAATTTTCCGGTCTATACAGTCCAGGTTTCATTTTTACCATTAATCCGTCATGTTTTTACAATAGAATAATTTTCCATTATCATTTTCTTCAGAAGTAAAAACCTGTCTAAACTCTTTTTCCCTATTTTTGTAGAAACTTGATCGGTCTTTCCGTCAACTTTGCATCTATTTTTGCCTTTTTCGATCAAATATGAGCCAACTGGGTTATTTGAACTCCAGATTCTGAATCAATGACCCCAAAAACATAAGCATATGCTGGATAAGTCCAACGGGGATGAAGATATCTTTTTTTTTGCAAAAATATGCACAAAAACACGCTGTTTTCGCCGATTTTACGTCTATTTTTTCGACTTTCGAAAAAGTATGAGCCAAATTGGTTATTTGGGCCTCAGATTTAAATTCAGCCACCCAAAAGACACATAAATATGTTGGTTAAGTCCACCGGACGAGAAAATATATTTTTTTTTGCAAAAATATGCCTGCAAAATCGCTGTTTTTGTCGATTATACGTCTATTTTTTCATTTTTCAGAAAAATACGAGCCAACTTGGTTATTTGGACATCGGATTCGAATTCAGCGACCCCAAAAACATATAGATATGCTAGTGTAGTCTGTCGGACAGACCACTTTGTTTTTGTGTGCCGGTGTAATTTTCTTATAAAAGCATCCTTTTGGTTTAAAATGCAACTGTGTTGTTAAAAAATCATAAAATTTTTTTAAATATCTTGATATCTCATTTAATCTTTGAAATTCTTTAAAAAGCCTTCAAATTATTAAAATCGATTTAAAAATCTTGGAGTTCTAAAATACCATTAAATATTTCAAATTCTTCAAAATATTATGATATTCCATTTCATCTTTGAAATCCTTTAAAGTAATTTCAAATTATTCAAACCGATTGAAAAATCTTGGAGTTTTAAGATACTACTAACTATTTAGAAATTTTCGAAATCTTTTGATATCCAGTAAAATATTTCTACTCTCTTTAAGATTTCTCGAAATCTGTAAAAAATACCATCAAATCTTTGAACTCCTTACAAATCTCTTTAATTTATTGAAATCGATTGAAAAATCTTAGCTGTTTAAATACTCATGAATATTTCAAATTTTTTGAAATATCTTGATATCCCATTCAATCTATGAAATCCTTTAAAATGCCTTCCAATTATTGAAATCGATTGAAAAATCTAAATTCATAATTTTGGTTTCTTTTCAGCAAGGAAAGTTCCTTTTTGTTGCAACTCCTTTGCAACAAAAAATTGGTTCTAAAAGAAACCCTAGTTTTTTCTTTGAACCAGCCATCAATTTCAATTGTTCAAATCAAATTTTTCCCATCTCATTCAATTCTCTATGATAATGCAATGGTATAGTACCTTACACGTATTGGAATTTAAAAAATTTTTAACAGTAGAAATCATGGGATTTAAGAAATTCGTGGAGTTCACAGAATTTACGAAATTCAAGGAATTCACAGAATTCATATAACATTCGGAATTTACGGATTTTGTGGAATGAGCAGAATTGAATGAATTCACATAATTCAAGAAATTCGCAGAATTCATGGAATGCACGGAATTTATCGAATTCAATGAATTCATGGAATGCACGGAATTGATCAAATTCAATGAATTCATGGAATGCACGGAATTTATCATATTTAATGAATTCACGAATTTTAGGGAATTTACTCAATTTAACGAATTCACGGAATTCAAGGTATCCAAAGAATTCAAAAAATTCAAGGAACGTTCAAAAACCGAAGAATTCACGAAACTCAAAAAGTTCACAAAATTCACGGAGTTTATTGTCTTCGCGGAATTGATGGAATTCTAGAATTTATGGAATTCGCGAAAATAATGGAGTATACGGAATTCATGAATATCACGGAATTAATAGATTTCACGGAATTCATGAAATTCACGTAATTCATTAAATCTCGCGAAATTTATAGAATTCACCGAATTTACAGAATTTAAGAATTAAAGGAAATCTTGGTATCCGAAGAATTTGCGGAAATAAATGAATTCACGGATTTTAAAGAATTTTCGGAATTAATTTACTTCATGGAATTTGTGGAGTTCGAGAATTTATGGAATTCATTCAATTCTCGGAATTCATGGAATGCACCGAAATAATGAATATCATGGAATACACGAAATTCAAAGAATTCATGAAATTTAATGAGTTAATGAAATTCATTGAATTCGCGGTGTTTAGGAATTAAAGGATTTCTTAGAATCCAAAGAATTTACGGAAATCAAGGAATTCATGGAACTTTTGGAAATCGAGAAATACATGGAATTCATGGACTTTACGGAATTCATGGATTTCGGGTATTCATGGAATTCAATAATTCATGGAATTTAATAATTCGGGGAATTCACGGAATTCATTAAATTCTGGGAATTCGCGGAATTCAGTCAATTCTGGGAATCCATGGAATTCACGGAATTCATGAATATCACGGAATTCAAAAATTCAAGGAATTCATATGATTTAATGAGCTAATTAAATTGATTGAATTCACGGAATTTACGGATTTCAAGAATTAAAGGAATTCGTGGAATCTAAAGAATTTACGTAAATCAAGAAATTCAAGGAATTTACGGAAGGCAATGAATTCACGAAACTCAAGAAATTCATGAAATTCACGCAATTCATGTAATTGGGGAAATTAATTAAATTCGCGGAATTTATGGAATAAACGGAATTCACGGAATTCAAGTAATTCGTGAAATTAAATGAGTTAACGAAATCCAACGAAATGACGAAATGCATTGAATTCACGGAATTTCAAGAATTCTTTGAATTCCATCAATTCCATGATGTCCTTGAGTTCCGTGAGTTCTTTCAATTTCATGAATTTCATGGATTCTATGAATCCTATGAATCCCACGAGTTCCGTAAATTCCTTGAACTCGGTAAATTCCATAAATCCCGTAAATTCCGGGTATTACATTAATTCCGTCAATTTCTTAAGTTCCTTGTTTACAGTCGATTCCGCAAATTCCTTGAATAACGTTAGTTCCATGAATTTCATGAATTCCGTGTATCCCATGCATTTTATGAATTCCGTAAATGCCATAAAATTAATCATATTCCTTGAATTCCGTGATTTTAGTGAATTCCTTGAATTCCATCAATTTCCTGAATTCCATACATTCGGTGATTTCCTTAAATTCCATGCATTTCACGAATTCCTTGAATTCTGTAAATTCAATAAATTCCATTTTTACCGAGAACTCCATGAATGTCTTAAATTTCGCAAATTGCTTTAATTACACGAATTTCGTGAATGTCTTTAATTCCGTAAATCCCGTGAATTTCATGAATTCTGGAAATTTTTTGTAGTCGGTGAATTCCTGTAATTCTATTAATTCCGTGATTTCCTTGTACAAAATTTTTCTCTTAAACGCGCTCCGATACATGTGTTGGAATGCTAGACAGTGACTTTTTCTTCACAACACTTACAATACGAGGGTAGTTCAATAAGTCCTTAGAATGAAGTATAAAAACAATTTTTTTTGGGTAAATTTTTTTTTATTTTTCAACATAATCTCCTTGGAGCTC
>NC_046662.1:40860588-40864526 GCF_010883055.1 Belonocnema kinseyi | reverse complement strand
ATATATCTAGTCGGGAGTGGTGCTGACTGAAAACAGATGATTTGGAGCGATTCGTGCGCCATCTGTTGGTCATTCTAAGGACTTATTGAACTACCCTCGTACATGCGTTGCAATTTCGTCATTCCAATATCAAGTTTGCAATTTCACCTTACACATGTGCTATAGAAGTCTTGTAAAAGTATTGTAGACTTCCAAACATTTTTAACAGTGTATATTGAGTTGTTTCATCTAACAGCCTTGTTAATAGCCCTGGTGATTTGACTGAAGACTACTTTTTCTCCGTCCAAAGCAGAAATTTATCCGTGGTAGATTAAATTGTAGATTTTTCTTCTTAAAATGCTGATAAAGGTCGAAAGTTCGACGAACTTCAGGAAACAATTTCGTCCTCAAAGTTCCGAGTAGAATCCCAACCGATGCGTCAACCTCGGACTCAGAGACTCATTGGTATGCAGCCGGAGGTTGGTCGCGTACGCGTATCCTTTCCTTTTTAGTTCCGGTGCTGCCTACAGCTTCACGAGAAACCCAATTTGTGTGGGTGTATTACTATACTTTATGTATGTATATATGGATGTATTTATGGATGTATGTGTGTACATGAAGCGCCGTTCCTTCGTTTACTATAAATCTTAGAGCAGTCTCTATAGGACCGAATATTCCTCTGGACGTCCTGGACCTTGTCTTCCTCTCTTACATCTTCTCCACCAACCGGTACCGGATCTCAGGCGTGCAACATTCGGAAACGTTATTATCCGGATGTAATTCATTTACTCAATTTCAAAATTCCCGGCACGTTCTCTCGCCTCTTTTGCTGAAAGTAAAACCCAATTTACTTTCAAAGAAAACTCTTCATTCAACTTTGAAAGTCGAATCGTTAAATTAGATTCTAAACAATCACGGAAAAACTGAGGTTTCCATTGAAACCTATTTTTGGTTCCAAAGGACCTGCAACAAAATTGAACCCGAGTTGATGAAACGGAATCCAAAACAATAAATGAGCCCTAAATGATACCTTAGTTGATGTTCTAAAGGATCTCAATTGTAATTGAGCATATTTATAAAAAAAAAATTATTTTTTATTTCCCCACTTCGACATTTTGTTTAATTAATAACATAATTTTGACCTTGAAGCACACATGTAATCGAACTCTGATGGGCATAATTTAATGAAGATAATTAAATTACAAAATATTACCGCAATTAAAATAGATATAATGAAGTAATAAATATAATTTGCAGGTTATGTAGCAAAGTTGTCAACATCAGCCCCATGCCACTTTTCTAGAGGGCTGTAGAAAATTTTTGTCATGAGAGTTGACGGTCGCCGTGTCGCGGCGCCAGCTATGCAGTTAACCTAGAATTTAAATATTGCGAAGCGAAAGTGTTAAAAAAAATGTTTTTCAAATAAAAATAATTTTCTGATCGTTCTGGGTAAAAGATAATAATCTGTAAGAGTTTTTATTACCTTCTGAATAAAAAATAATTAGCGAAAATAGTTATTTGTGTAATTTTTAAATATCCGAAAAGAAAATAGTCTAAATTTTATAATACTTTGTATTATATTATATAATGTATATAAACTAAAATTTATTTTATTTATTATTTTAAATTCATTTTTAATTTTCAACTAATTTAATAAACAAATAATATGTTTTACTTAACATAATGTGCTTTCTTATTTATTATCATATGTTATTTCAAGTTCAAAAAATGAACCATCTTATAAATAATTTATAAAATGGAGGAAAATATGTTAATTTTAATTATAACTAATTTCGGAAAAGAGCTCCAGGTGAACTTTAAAAAAAATATATTTCAGGTTTTCTTTATTTGACAATACCAATTTAGAATTTAATGTTTTCCTTTTTCTCTATAGGTAAAAATTGCAATTCTTATTTAATTCTAATGCTGTATCACTTATTTTATTCCTTAAAAGATTTTCTGAAAATCTCATGAGTAGTTTTTTTTAATTATTTATAAAAACCTATTATTTACCTATTGAGGAACTTTTCAGGAATAAAATAAGCCCTAAAGCATTAGAATTGAATAATAGTTGAAAGTTCACATCGAGTTTTTTTCCAAAACCAGTTATAATTGACAATAAAATTATTTCGTCGATTTTATAAATCATTTATAACAACTTTTATTTTTTATCTTGAAATAACGTTAGTTTATGTTTAATTTTGAAACAAGTATCATGAAAATTCCCTTTCCCTCTTAAATCTTAGGCTAAATTTCATGAAAATAGTTATGAAAAAAAGCAAATTTTTGAAATGAATTTATTTTAAGTTTAGGTGAGTTACAGTCAACGCAAAATACTATTGCAACGAAAACGGGACCATCGGATTTTATGTGTTTGCGGACTATTAATTTTTGTCATACTTAACTATAATAATACTCATTATTTTTGGAACTTATTCATCATATAAATTAATTAAATGACTTTATTTTTATTTATTTATAAGTTTTCTTTTTAAACGAGAAAGGGACATATGTCACATTAATTACGCGTATTAAAGAATATAGAGAAACACTCAAATTCTAAAATGTAAAATGGACTCAAATTAGCCTTGTAACTTTTATTTCTCATGTGGAAAAGTTATTTTATTGTCAAATAATAAATGGAAATTTCATTTTAACAGCAAATTAAACATAATTGGTTTGCAGCACTTTCACAGGCTTATTAAAATCCTTCTTTTAAATGTTTAAAATTAAAACTTTCCGCGTAAGATTCATTTTTAGTAAAACTCATCATAGTTTTAGCCCTTTTTTCAACTATTGCAAATGTTCGAAACAAAATTTGATACTATGGAAATTTTTGTTTACATTTTCACACATAAACAACTATCAAAGAGGGAAATAGAAAAGTGCAGTATTTATTGAATATGTAAATCAGATCTTCATTTTATCCCCCTGAAATGTTGCATTCACCCCGAGCCCTTTTCTATTGAAATATAAATTTCAAAAAAGCCCAAAAAATTCCTATTTTGAGTCTTGATTAACCGAGGCAATGACTGAGTTGAAGTTGTCTATATATTTTTTAAATTCAATTTTCAGGGGAACTAAATGAGAACCTGACTTACATTAAATATAAAACCTGATTTTAAAAATTCTCTCTCCGAGTTATTCATCCGCAAAAATGAACAAAACCTCCAATCTCGAATTTGAAAACCAAATTTTTTATACCTCAGTATAAAACGTTTAAAAAAGGCTACAACAATGAAAAATCTGACCAAAAATGAAGCTTATTAAGGTTGAGTTTTTATTTCAAAGAAAAAACGAAACATAACGTTTTTAATAAGGCTATGGAAGTGCTAAAAAATGGTTCTTTTTTAGTTGCTGTTAAAACACAAGTTTTATTCATTATATCCCAATAAAGTTACTTTTGCAGTTTGAAAAGTGTCGAATACATCTGATTGGATGCAATATAATTTGACATTGTAGAATTTAAGTTTTCGCTATTCTATAATGTACATAAACATTTTTAACATGAACATGTTTTTGTACCATTGCATTTTTTAAACTAAATTTTCAAATAAAAATTCTGTAATTTATTCAATTATTATGCTAAATCAATGAGAAAAAAACATTGAGTATTACTGCAATTAGGTATCCAATTGTTTTTTCAATTAGGCCGCAAACGACCGGCAAAATAACATGGAATGACACTTATTTAGCCAATGAAACAAATGTGTAATTGAATGGATATTTTTAAAAATAGAAGTGTTTCTATTTATATCACAGGCCTCTTTATTTGTAAATATTACCCAATTTTTTTGTTATTTAAAAAATATATAATTTTTTAATTTATAAAGATTTAATCTTTTATAATCTTTTATAATGGCCTTTCTTCCCATGCGGCTGAATTAATACAGCCCACGCTGCACGAATAATAACGTGGCCTCTCGTCCTTCTTGGATGGATTAACACCATGGCTTCCA
>NC_046662.1:40854125-40860488 GCF_010883055.1 Belonocnema kinseyi | reverse complement strand
ATAGAGCTCCAAGGAGATTATGTTGAAAAATAAAAAAAATTTACCCAAAAAAAATTGTTTTTATACTTCATTCTAAGGACTTATTGAACTACCCTCGTATCCTCTACTTTTCGCACTTAGTATTTTAATATTTTAATACTAATAATTTTTATAATTATCATTCATAATGTTTCCTATAATAAATTTTATGATTAATCAAATTTATCATTGTGTCATTTGTTTTTTATATTTCATATTTATTACAATAAAAGCATCTGTCGTTGAATTTCTTAAAGAAATTGCTAAGTTAATTTAAAATCCGTAATTGTGCCAATAATGAAAAAAAAATTGGATCAAAGTCTAACTTTTTAATTCCGCATCACGCTCTCAATTTTAACTATTATTTATTTATGAATCCTATTTTTTATTTCTTATTAATACCACACTTTATATTTATTTTACATTTTTCTATTGGTTTCTGGAGTCAATTAACTACAATTTATAATCGTTAATTTTATTATTATTATTTTAAAATTTTTTAATTTTTCTGCTATAGCATCAGAGATTGTACCTTACCGACAGTAGATCAACCCTCCAAACCATGAAGGCAGAAAATCTACACAATATCGATCAAGTTAAGAATCTTCAATGACAGAAAATGCTGAACGTCTTAATAAGACTAGATGGAAAATAATATTTCAAATTAAAATTATTTCTTAAAAAAAGATCCTACTCTATCTTCACTCCATTGGGAATCGAACCAGAAGTTTTGTGGTTCGATTCCCAATGGAGTGAAGATGGAGTAGGATCTTTTTTCAAGAAATAATTTTAATTAAAAATATTATTTTCCATCTAGTCTTACTAAGGCGTTGAGCATTTTCTGTTATTGAAGATTCTTAACTTGATCGATATTGTGTAGATTTTCTGCCTTCATGGTTTGGAGGGTTGATCTACTGTCGGTAAGGTGCAATCTCTGATGATATAGCAGATAAATTTAAAAAAATTTTAAATAATTACTTGTACCATTAACACCTAGCTAAAAATTAGCGTTATGTTCTTGAATTATGAGTTCTTATTCTGATTCCTCTAATAGCTTAATTGGAAAAGCACTTGACCGGAAATCAGAAGTTTTGTGGTTCGATTCCCAATGGAGTGAAGATCGAGTAGGATCTTTTTTCAAGAAATAATTTTAATTTATTATTATTATTTAATTTTCTTTTCATATCCTTATATTTCTAAAAATGGATTTTATATTACAAATACATTTTTTTAAATAAGGATCTGAAAAACTTATTCCCAACTTCTTTCGGAAAACGTATACTGGTTTACGCATTATTTTTTTATATCTTGGAAGTTCTAATACATTTTTGACGTTTGAAATAATGTTTATATATCTGCGAATATATTACGGAAATTATCAGGCCCTTTGTTGTCCATAAAATGCAATTTATTAATTATTTAATTAAATTTCTCTTATAACTAATGTATTTGGCAGCAAGAAACGCAGCAGCACCTCCAGTCGATTAGTTACCCAATTTTTAGCTACAATAGTTAGCTACCCAATACAAAGGACGCCCTTTGTTAATGCTAATTTCCCTAAGATGCAATGCACTGATTAAAAAAAAAAAAGTTACGTGAACGCGAAAAAAAATACAACACTATAAATATACTTATATTATAACTATATTGATTTGTTAAAAATAATGTTAACAATAAATTCATAATACACCGATTACAACAATACTCGTGGCACTGTTTTATCTGCAAACTCCGTATTAATATTTTCATAGTCTATTGTTTGCAGAAAAGAAGCTTCGATAAACAGAACTGCAAGATAATTGCAAAAATATAAACTACACAAAACTCTCGCTTTCAGTCATCCCGTTCTCGGCCCTCCTAGAACTGCTGACTCCGCAGTTTTTCAGGGGAGCAGGGCGAGAGCGGTTGCGGCAGTATGCATATATATAGACATTTATTCCAATTGGAAATGAGTCAGGCGGCCCTCACTGTTTACTTTTCGATCCCCCCGAGATCAGTCCAAGGTTATTTGAAGGCAACCCCCGACACTGGACTGAAAGCGAGGGTGTGGTGTATTCGTATCTTTTAAAATATATTTTCTTCTAATATCAAATGATATGAAATTTACTATGTATGAGAGAAGAAGGATCCAGATTCACTTTGAGACGAGGCAAAAGGTTTTCGTATTTTGATTTCTAAATTTAGAAAGATATTTATTTTATGATAACATGTAGACTGCAGAGTATAATTCTCCCTGACAGCTCTTTTGATCTTCTGAAGTGCTCCCGCAAGTGTTGCACTGTTGAGACTCCTCATGAAACCACACCTCAACCACAGCGATACGAAGATCTATATAGCTACCCTCCAATAAGCAATTTCCTTTCAAGACCGTTATAATTAGAGTAATTTTCACATAATTTAAGATTTTCTCACAGGTGTACTTTGTAGTTTTTTCAGGAATAAATTTGAACAGCATCATTAAACCATCTCAAGCTTGAAACTTCATCTGAATAAATAATTATTCCTCTGAATTTTGTATCTCTGAATTTTAAAGACAGCAGCAATATAGTCCTACTATTTCATAGTACACAAGTTTATGGTAAAAATATTTCCGAGAAGTAAAAAAATTAAATCTTTCAATATTCTAAAAAAAATAGGTTTAATTCTTTGAACAATGTGGTTTCTTTAGAGTGGAATACCATGCGAGAAGAGCGAGAAATGTACGACAACGAGAATGATTCTAGTTTTAATATTCTAATTCTCGTCTCGTCTCGACTTGTCTCGCCACGTCTCGGTTAAACGAGATTACCGCAGTACGAGCGAAAACAATCGTTAACTAAATCATACACAATTATTTTAATATTTTATTTGTGTAATAACAATAATGCTGAAAATCGTCCAAAAAAAAGCAATATGAATGAAATATTATTAGAAAAAATCATTCAAGTTTCTTGGACTAAAGAATCTATAAGCTTTTAAACAACGTGAATATCACTTTTTTTTAAATTTATTTTAAAAAAAATTTTTTTGCAGGATTTACAAAATCATTCGAAATTTTAGTGTGAAAGATATTTTAAAGTGGAATTGCTCTAATTTACAAGAAAAATTTTCTAAAAAAATTAAAACATTATATAATTTCAATTTAACCTTAGCAACATCGTAAATAAAAACACAAATACAAATGAAATTTCCGGTAGTCGAAAATAATTTTTTTTTTAACTTTTACGCGCCCTCATCCCTAGAAAGTTAGATTCAGTCACCTTCATCAAATAATACTTGATATAAGGAAATTTAACTGGAGTAAGCTTCAGCAAGAATCTAAAATATTTAAGAATTACATTATTAATGTATTTTCATAAAAATTAACCTTTTTGTTTTTAGTTAACTTTTTAATTCAAAATTAAAAAATACTTTTTGGTTGAAGTGTCAACTGTTCCATTTTTTACTAAAAAATCTTTTCAATCTAAAAATGTAACTCCTTGCTTGAAAGTTCAACTATTTGATTACATTTTTTTTTAAGATTCATCATTTCAGTTCAAAATTGTTTGTGGGATTTTTTTAAATGCAACTATTATATTTTTAGTTAAAAATTGATCTTTTTTATTTCAAAATTTAAATATTGGTTTGAAAATTGTTGTAATTTATTGAAAATTTGTCTTTTTTTGTAGAAAATTAATCTTCTTGGTTGAAAATTGATCTTTTTAGATGAAAATTAAATTATTTGATTAAAATGTAAATATTTTGTTGACAATTTAACAATTTTGTTCATTTTTGTAACTTTTTCTCTTGAAAGTTTAAGAATTTCATTGACATTTCCTTTTCTTGTTGGCTGAAATATTTTTTTTCTAATTAAACTATTATGTCGAAAATTCGTCTTTTTTCAAAATTTATCTCTTGTTGCATAAATGGCATAAGTTTTGGTTAAAAATACAACTGGCAAGAAAAAAAAATTAATCTCTTTCGGTTCATAATATAGCTTTTCGCTGAAAATTAACGTTTTCGGCTTTTATTTAAAAATCTATTCTCTTCCTCGAAAATTTAACTATGTTGCTGAAAATTCGTTTATTTTTTTATTGAAAATTAATTCCTTCAATTGAAAATTTCATTATTCAATTCTTGAAAAATTCAAAAATTTGTTCACAATTAATACATTTTGTTCAAAATTCATTCTGTGTAGTACAAAACTAATCCTTTTTGTTTATAGAAGTCATTATCAGAGTGAAAAATCAACTTCTTGGTTAAAAAATACTTATTGACCGTTTGTTTTGGTGTAAATACTTCTTTTAAAATAACGGATATTAGGTTGCACACATAAAGTTATAGTTTTAAATTAAAGTTAAAAAATGAACCTGTTCAAATATTGTGAAATTGTGATTTTTTCTTAAATAATTTGATATTCCAGAAAATTTCGGGTATAAATAGACATTAATTGGAAAATAGTAATAATGATGAAGGGAGATCCACAGGAAATCAAATATTAGGTTAAGCTCATTAAGGGTAAATGTAAATATAAAAAATTGAATCGAGAAGATTTTACATCTATTTAATTTATTAATTAAATTGTTTAAAAACTATTGTCTAAGGTTCTTCAAACTTTCCAGTTTTTGAACATTTTATTTTCAAATTAAATTGACTGGCACGTTTGACACCCAACGAGAACCTTTCTCATAAATCGAGATTGGAATAATCGAGTATGATATGAATGGCATTCGATAAGCTCGTTTGGAAAATGTTCTCGCTAATCGAGTAGATTTAAACGAAAAGCAAGAACTTCTCGCCCGGCATACAAAATTAGGTTTCTTTTAATTTGTTGATCTCACTTTGAACATTATATTTAATCAAAAAACGTGTTATTGCACCAGCTTTTTACTACTGTTTTCATACATTTCGAGGTTATTTAAAAGAAATAAAAAAGAATTTTCAGGAATTTGTGTCCGTTTTAGCTGAATTATTTTGACCCTTGAAATAAATTCCTCATTTTTATCATTCAGGATATGTTGGCAATGAAAGACTACAAATTCAAGGAGGCACAAATCATCCAAATCAAGGAAATTTAAATTAGATTAAAATCAAATTTAAAATCCTGTTCAATACCTAATAATCAAATAAACGTATATAATTTCTAAAAATAAGACCAAGAATCGAAGGACTAAATTTGGTTCAACCACTTGCAAATGATCTTGTACAAAACACCACCTTTTTATAACTTATCTAATTTGAGCAAAAAGTGAAAGAAAAAAGTATTTAAAAAAATATATTCCTTAAATTCTTGCTGATAATCTGCAGGAAAAATATTACTTTGTTTCTTTTTTATTTATTGAATTCTAATTATGTTTCTGAATTAACTTTTGTGAATAATGATTTAGAAAAAGGATATTCCTAACAATATTCAAATTTCTTTTGTGAAATGAAACATGGGACAAATCTAGAGCTTTGTCAACTAAACTTTTGATTACTGCAACTTTGTTTTGAAAAGGATGAGCAGAGAAGAAAATTTAAATTCTACCCGCATATGTATGTTTCCTATACCAATTGACAATAAAATTGTTATCCTGATTTTTTATTACTTCCATGTTCAAAAAACTGATTTTATTATTTCTTTCTAGTTTATGCGTAAGTTGAAGTTTTGGATGAAAACTTTTCAAAGCATTGACAACCATCTGCAACTTTGCTAGAGGAACATCCATTAAATTTAAAACAAGTTGAGTTCATAATAAAAGCTATTCCTTTCATAAAATCTTCTTAGCATAATCGACTACTTGTTTTTATATTGTCCCGTCTTTTTAAAATTGCCTGTTCAAACTAATTCAAGAGGTACACTCGGAGAAATTGCAACAACATCCAAAGCAATCATTACAAAATAATTTGGAACAGTTTTTTGCATACTACTTTCTTTGAATCCCTAGCTATTTTTAATATTGTGTTGTGACAGAGTCTTTGAGAATCAAATTAAAGTTTCGTACTAAGAGTTTAGTAAATAAATATTCTCAAAGTATAGCCATCTTTGTGAATCTTTCTCAAACCATAAGATCTTAAAAGAACTTTGTCATCAGTATTAATATCAGTCCATGTTATATCTTTTTCTAAAATTCTTTTCTTTCTCCAATTGTCAATCATCTGCAAATTTTATTTAAAAAAATTTTTTTTGACAAATTTTTATTTAATAAATCTAAATTATCATGATTGGAAAGTAAATCTTCCATATCCCTAACATAATATGATTTGTTCATAAACACGGTGATATTGCCTTTATCAGCATTCATGATAATTGAGGGTCTGGATCGAGAAACTCGCCCAGCGCTTGAGATCGGGTAAAAGTATTGTCCAAACCTCTCGGTGGAAGGAAATTTTAAAATTCAAAATATT
>NC_046662.1:40835957-40854025 GCF_010883055.1 Belonocnema kinseyi | reverse complement strand
TTCAAAAAAATTAATATTTTGACTTTTAAAATTTCCTTCCACCGAGAGGTTTGGACAATACTTTTACCCGATCTCAAGCGCTGGGCGAGTTTCTCGATCCAGGCCCTCAATTATGCCAGGGATGTTTCTTAAAAAAAGATTTCGTTAACATGAAATCTTTCGAAATTTTATGATCAACCTTACTAATATACAAACAATTTTTATCAGCAAATTTCGGAATTTTGCGTATACCTTATTTGACATCTTTGACTATTTTCATCATGGGTTTCGACCTACTTTTTATCACATGGTTACTCAATCCTTTACCTAATGCTTATTTCCTTCTTCAAAGATCCTACGCAAACTTAAATTTTGTACAAGAACATTAGTTTGCTGATCAGTCAAAATAGAAAGTTTGTTTATCAAGACGAAAAGAGTAAGACTGTATTTTAATAAGCACTTTATGTTGTTCTTTGGAGAGTAGTTCTCTTCAAAGAAAACCACAAGCACGTTAAATGCTGCTTGAACGAACGGCTCAAATTCATCGTTATCCTGGGACAAAGGAAACAGGATCCAACTGCTGCAGATAAAGGAAAAGTTCAACATCTCTATCCAACAGGAGCCATTATAGTAAATGCATATTCTATGCCGATGTTTAGTTTGTGCATTAAGGTTATTCAGTTGCGCACATGCATATAATTGCCATCCACTCTCTTGCTTTCTCGGGCATTGCCAAATGAAAACTGTTTTAATATTTATATATAAAATTCCTAACTTATCGACATCGAGAAGCTTCTAACCTGTAGTGATTCATGTCCCTGCAAAATTTTCCATAAAAGTAGTTCATGTCCGTCCTAAGTTTCTAGAACATTCTTGATGACGTCAGCTGTGGAATGTTCTCGACGTGGTTAAAGTAGAGTAGGTCCAGTACTCTTCTTATATCAATGTCGATAAGGTATCAATTCAATGTGACGTAATCAAGAATGTTTTTGAAACTTAGCACAGACAAGAACCAATTTTATAGTAAATTTAGCACGGACATGAACCACTATAGGTTAGAAGCTTCTCGATGACGGTAAGGTAGGCATCTGTATCTAGAAACCCCCCTATGTAGCAACTTGGGATTTAAAAGTAGTAAGGAAATTTTATTAATCTTCAAATCGGTGTTGAAATTGGCTTGAGCCTGGGAATTATAAGTGCAAATGTCTGTTGATTGACACTGCAGGTTATTATTATTTTAAATTATTCACTATGGAGGAATTTACCACTCACCAAAGGGCGCGATCTGTTCCAAGTCCAAGTTGTGCAGAAATTTAAATTTAATAAATCAAAAATAGCTTTTTTTATACAAATTATTTTTAAAAAATTATATTTTATTTGTAAAATAAAGTAAAAGAGGAAGTCATTCAATTTGAATAGAAAAAATTTAATATTTTAATTACTGGTCACTTTTTCCTGTGTAGTTCTGAATTTTACAAATATAACATTATGTATACTAAAAACAAACATAGAGTACGTGAAATTTAAAGATAAAAAACATTGAACGTCCAGAAATATATACAATTTGAATAAAAAGTGAATTTTTAATTAAGAATGGAATGGTTAAATTTTCTTTAAAAAAATTCATTTTCAGCCAAAAAAAGTGAATTTTTTAAGATAATAGTTACATTTTCATCCATAGAGTTGCATTTAGAGTAATGAATCTTTAGCCAAAAAATAATTTTTAACAAAGCAGTATAACTTTCAACTAAAAAAGATTAATTTTCATCGAAAAATTAAATAGTAGATATTCCAACCAAAAGTATTTTTTATCAAATAAAAAACAGTTTAATATAAACAATGTAAACAACAAAGAGGAATTCTTCATTCAATACTTAATTTTTATTTTCAAAAATTAATTTTACAAAATTCACTATAATAGTTCAATTTGAATCGAAAAAGATGAATTTGTAACTAAAAAAATTGTAACAAAATATAAAATAGTTCAATTTTTAGTTAAAAAAAGAATTATTTAACCAAGAAAAAGGAGCTTTAAATATGATACTCAAATTTTTAACAAAAAATAATGAATTTTCTACCAATAAGAGGACTTTTCTGCCAAAAAGTCGGGTTTTCAACTAAAACATTAATTCTAAACTAAAAAAGCGAGTTTTTAACTAGAATAGTTGAATTTTCAGCCATAAAGATGAAATTAACCGCCAATTTTTTTATTTCCCAACTTATATTCACACAAAACGCCACATCGAGTTGAAAATTTAGGAAACTAAACAAGAAGCACTAAGAATGGTGGGGCTGGTCCTAAATTTGTATAATTATAAAAAAAGTTTTTTGTTGTAAATCATTTTTTTTTGTTGCTTTTTCATAATTATTAAAGTTTAGGGCCAGACCCACCTTCCTTAGTGCATCTTATTTATTATCCCAAATTTTCAACTCGATGTGGAGCTTTGTGTGAAAATAAGTTCGGAAATAAGAAAGGTGGCGGTAAGGTAGGAATTTGGTCACGTGACCCACTCGTCACATAGGCTTAACGAAAAAAATTACTTTTTAAAAAAGCAGTATGACTAAACCAAAAAAAATGAATTTTCGACGAAAAATTAAATAGTTAATATAGAAACTAACAAACATTTTAATATTAAATGAAAACAGTTGAATTTTAACAATAAAAAACAAATTCTAAATTTAATAGTCAATTTTTAATAAAATAGTTCAATTTTAATCGAAAGAAATGCATTTTCAACTAGAAAAAAGTCTAATTAAAAATGAAATAGTTCACTTTTGAATTAAAAAAAAAATTTTCCCACGAAAAGGAGGTTTGAACGAGATACTTGAATTTTCAACAAAATTCAATTAATTTCAAACAAAAATATTAATTTTCTACGAGAAAGTCAAGTTTTAAAACTGAACAATTAAATCTTAACAAAGTAGTTACATTTGTAAACAAAGAATTGTATTTTTAACCAAAATCATTGAATAATCAAACAAGAAGAATAATTTTCCAAAACAAATGTCAATTTTCAAACACATATTTGAAGTTTGAACTAAAAAGATTAATTGTCGAGAAAAGAAAAACTTTTTTTTATGTAGTTAAATGTTACAAAAAAAAAATGATTTTTCGAATAAAAGGCATTCATTTTTAAGCATCAAAATTAATTTTCAAACAAAAAAGAAATTTTTTTAATAAAATACCTACATTAAGTTTCATCTTAATGGTTGAATTTCAAACTAAAAGAGGCGAGTTTCTAACCAAAAGTGGACAAGTTAAATTTTCAATCAATCAATTTTTAATGAAAAAAATTTTTTCACGAGGATAGTTTATTTTAAACTAAAGAGATGAATCTTCAACACATAACGTACAATGTAATAGTTTACATTTTAAACAAAAGATATTTTACATTAAAAGTTGTTAGATGAAACCAGAAAGGAGGAATTTTTAACAAATTGTGTAATTTTTCAAAACAAAACAAAAATGTAGTTTTTGATAAAAATGAAACAAAAACCAATAAAAGATAAATTTTTTTAAACATCAGAAGAACTGTATCAAAATTATTTAATTATTCAACAAAAAATAGCATCAGATAACAATTTTAAAAAAGTGGACATCTCTGGTTAAATTTTTATAAATTCTCAAAATAAACAATTAATAATTGTTTAAATAATTACATATAGTTTTTAGAAAAAATTACTACTCCAAAAATGAAAAAATATTGCATTTCAATCAGAAAATACGATTATTTTTTACATTTTGTGGAGAATGAATAATTGTTTAATTAATTTACATTTGTTTGAACAATTGCAAATAGTTTAAAAATCATGGTAAATATTCAAATTGTCCATTAGTAATTATTTGTATGAAAAAGACGACGGAAATTACCAAAAAGTAATGATATTACGTAAAAATATAGTTTTTCGATTTTTGGGTCATATTTGGGTCGCTGCGGGGATGTTGGGGGTGGGTAAAAAGTGAAAGTTATTATTATGGTTTTATTTCATAGGCACTCGTCTTTGATCGCTAGAAAGTTTGGCACGTTTCAATGAAACTCTGGAACATAAGTTCAATTTTTCGAAAGTTCATAATTTCCCATGTTAATTAGATGGGAGTTTGAAGTTTCCGGTGGTGTTCATCTATAAACTGACACCACAGATTATTTTTATATCCACAAAATTCATTCATCTCAAGCGTAAAGAAAAAGTCACACTCTGCAGGGGTTTCTTCTGGCCATAATTAAACCTCTAACTTGATTGATGGAGTTTTAAGTATATAGTGCTCAGCCACTGACATGTACTTAACGCTTATTTGCTTCTCAAGAAATTAGATACTTGTCCCTAATATTTCTTTCACACCATAATGTATTTTGTCCATAATGTTAATCCTGCCTCTTTTATCCAGGGTTTCAACAAAAATTATAAATCATCAAAAAATAAATTTTATTAATAACTTCACAGTCTAAAATGCTCTCAAAACAAAGGGAATAGGGTGATTTTTTAGGAAATTAGGAGAATTAATTATTTTAATAAAATTAATGTATAGATACCATACTGAATTTATTATAAAATACTTAAGAATTCAAATAGAGATATTGTATTGCATTTTCAAACAAATTTCTAAATTTTTTACTAAAAGAGGGGAATTTTCAAGCTAGATACTCCAATTTTGTATACAAAATTTGAAATTTCTGCTCGAAAAGATAAAAAAAAAGCTCATTTTCAACAAAGAAAGATGATTGTTCAACCAAATAGTTGAATTAAAAAATGATTTCCACACAAAACTGTTGCATTTACCACAAACTACTTTTAAACAAATTTTAATTGGCTAATTTTCCACGCATAAAAATGAATTTTCAACCAAATTGTCGAAATTTTAACGAAGGAGGTTTTTGCAAAAGATAGGGGTATACAAGAAACTTGAAACTCGAAGTCCGAACGAGTCGAGTCGACCTTGTTAGCTTCCGAGTCGAGCTTTCCCGCTTATCGATGTGCTCGAAAGTTTCAGGTTCTCGAAATTTTTTAAATTAACAAGAATTTTTTCGAACCCGATACTCGGAGGTTTTTTGGATTGCTAACAGGGATTTTGAAATAAGAATTCAACAACAAAGTCTGAAAACCATACATTTTGTCGTTGCCTGTCTGTCTGTATGTATGATTACCTGAATCTTTTAGTCAGGCTAACTTTTGAAGGACCAATAAAACAAGTTTTAAACAAAGTATTTTAAGTTTCAACATAGTTAAATTTTCATTAAAATAATAAAATTTCTACCTAAAATAGATTAATTCTGCACCAAAAGTATAATGGGAGACTTATCAATTAAAAAGAATTAATATTCAACGAAAAATGTAATAGTAGAATCTTCAACTAAAAACCATCAATTTTTAGCTAATAATGTAAAAAGTTAAATTTCAATTTAATAAAATTAGTTTTCAACCCAAGAAGAAACGAATTTTCAACAAAGAATGGGAATTTTTAACGAAAAAGTAATAATTTAATTTTTAACTAAAAACGATCAATTTTTAGCCAAAAATAATACAGTCAAATCTTCTAGTAATATTATGAAAAATTAAAAAATAAAAAGTAAGTTCAACTTTAAACCAAGTGATTTAATTTTGAACCGAAAAAGATGGATTTTTAACGAAATAGTTGAATTTTCCATAAAATAATACAATTTTTACGAAAATTTATTAAATATAAAAAAAAATATAATTGTAGACTTTTCAATTGAAAAGAATTAATATTGAACACAAAATGTGATAATTTAAATTTTACCTAAAAACGATAAATTTTGAGCTAAAAGTAAAATAATTAAATTTTCATTGAATAAAATTAATTCTCAACTAAGTAGTTGAATTTGCAACAAAAAATAATGCATTTTTAACGAAAAATGGAATAGATGAATTTTCTACTAAAAACGACAAATTTTCAGCAAAAATAAAATAGTTAAATTTTCAGTTCAGAAAAATAATTATCAGCAAAAAACGAATTTGTAATAATATAATTGAATCATCAACATAGTAGAATTTTTTAACAAAACAGTTGAATTTTAAATTAAATAATCAAAGTTTCACCCAAAATATATTAATTCTGAGCCAAAAATTTAGTACCAGACTTTTTAATTAAAAATAATTAATATTCAACGAAGAATATAATCATTCTATTTTCAACTAGAAACGATCAATTTTTCGCTAAAAAAGAAACAGTTAAATCTACATTCAATCAAATTAATTTTTAACCTGACAAATTTGAATTTTTGACTAAGTAGATGAATTTTCAACTAAAACCGATAAACTACTTTCAGAAAAAAATTGAATAGCTAAAGTTTCATTTAAGAAAATTAATTATTATCAAAAAATGAATTTTCAACAATATAATTGAATCTTCAACCAATAAAATCAGTTACAATTTTTTTTACCCAAAATAGATTATTTCTGCACCAAAAGTCTGATAGTATACTTTTCAATTCAAAAGTTAATATTCTATGAAATTAATATTTAATAAAATTAGTTTTCAACCCAAATAGAAACGAATTTTTAACAAAAAAGTTGAATTTTTAACGTAAAGAGTAATCATTTAATTTTCAACTAAAAACGATCAATTTTCAGCCAAAAATGATACAGATAAATTTTCTTTTAATAAAATTAATAATTTTAAGAAAAAAAATAATTTTCAACAAAATAGTTTAATCTAGCAAAAATAAAATTAGTTTCTAACGAAGCAATTCAAACTTTAAACCCAGTAATGAAATTTTTAACCAAAAAGATAAATTTATAACGGAATAGTTAAATTTTCCATAAGATTATACCATTTTTATGAACATAGATTAATTATAAAGAAAAGAATATGATAGTAAAGTTTTCAATTAAAAGAATTGATATTTAACAAAAAATGAAATAATGGAATTTTTAACTAAAAACCTTCAATTTTAGGCTAAAAGTGGAATAGTTAAAATTTAGTTCAATAAAATTAGCTTTCCTCCAGTTAGTTATATTTTCAACCATAAAAGATACATTTTTAACGAAAATGTAATAGGTGAATTTTCAGCCAGAAACCACCAATTTTCAACAAAAAATGGAACACTTAAATTTTGATTTAAGAAAATTAGTTTTTAGAAGAAAAAAAAAGAATTTTCAACCAAGTATTTAAATCGTCAACTAATAAAATCAGTTTAATAATAATAATTATTACTAAAAATAAATTATTTTTGAACCAAAAATATAATAGGGACTATCCAATTTAAACGAATTATTTATTACAATAAATAGTTTTTATTTCTTCTTGAGTTCTATTAATTCACTTAACAATAGAGCCAAGAAACGAGAAAAAAGTATAGCTTCTTGAAAACAGGATAAAAGAAGGAACTCTTGAAACAGATAAAGAAGAGAGGAATAAAAGAGAGTGCAAAGTCTGAAATCACATTGTATCACTTTTCTCTATGGACGACCCAACGATCCGAAAATTGACATAAAAGATCCCTCCGACGACCCATTTTGTAATTTGTGTAATAAAAATTTGACGCTTTGATAGTTTCTCTCCCTCGAAGTCGTCATTAGGTCTTTATCATGTAATAGAGGAGGGAAAAAAGATGGAGTTATCGAGAAGGTAATAAGAGGACTCTTCGGTGAGGGAGGACCTGGAAGGACGGATGAGAAATAAAAGAGAGGCGGCTTTTTTTAAATGCTATAGAAAAAAGGAAGAAAAAAGTGGATGGAAAAGACCCGACAGGAAGAAGTAGAGGGTGGGTCTCCCCATTCAATTAACTTTGTATAACGCAAATCGAGTGCTCGCCCTTCGCTGTCCCTCCCTACTTATTCTCTCACTCTAACGAGTTTCGTGAATTCAGCATCTTCCTTCGCACTTTATCCTCCACGAGTTCATTGAGCCGTGCGACTTTAAGAGGAATCACGTTCACAATGCGATATTTAATGGCGCGGAAAGCGGAGTTTTCCAAATCGTTTCGGAATTTATTGATATTTTATCATTGCTAACGCGAGTCATTAAAAGATGGTAATTTTAAGCAAGCCATTTTTTCTTATTTTGCTGCGTTAACAAGAAAGTTCGGAGAACTCGAATATTCGTGCATTTACTGATACCTTAGGGTGGTTCAAATTTTTTCTTCGAATATTCATGTGTAGGGGAGAGTGGTCCTAAGTTGGCACTGTGGGTTAAATCTGTAGGAAATGTTGGTAGACGTGGACGTAATTCACGATGACAATAGTGAAAACGTTTCTTGAGAACCATTCTTGTGAAGCAGCTACAGATGTATAATTATTTTGAAAAGTTCAATCAATTAAGTGCGTTAGTTTCTGTGTTCCGTGTGCTTTTGCTTAATAAAGTCGATATTTAATTCGTATTTTTTTTATGTGCATAATAGCATTCAATGTGAAAGCATTCGTAGTCGTCCTGAATCGGCACCAAAGAGGTGGTCCTGAGTCGGCACCAAACAGGTGGTCCTGAATCGGCACCTTTTTTTGTTGCTTATGTTGTTATTTGTGTGTGTCTTTCAATTCCATGTCACTCGTCTTTTGTTGGTTTTCTCATTGAATTTTGACTGAAAATATTCTACATGTTTTTTGTAATGTATTGTAAATGGTTTAAGTTTGTCCATTTTCTCTTTAAAATTACATAAACGGCCATTTTTCTTGCATTTAAGTAGAAAAAAATTTATGTGCCGACTCAGGACCAGCGTGTGCCAACTTAGGACTACTATTGTGAGAAATAGCCAAAATCGTTTTCTTCACTTTGCGCTGAATTGCGAACACAAAAATCACTCGACACTGCTCCGAATGGCATAAAATTGTACATAAAGGATCGTGCTACCTAACCAAAGACATTAAAGTGCCATTAAACCCTATTTAGCCTCTGTTTGCGACAAAAAATCTTACTGTGCCGACTTAGGACCACTCCCTCCTATCGCTCTCATTTTTTTCGAATTAATGAAAACATATTGTATTTTTTTAAAAGCTATTTTAAGTTTATGAATTAGGTTTATTAATTTGATAATTTTCTATTGTTTATATAAGTAAACAAAGAGCAACAATGAGCCATTTTTTAATTAATATTTTTTGTCTATAAATAAATAACTTAATTGATCTTATTCTCCATGAAAATTAATGTCGAAGTATCTAAAGTACATAAATACTGAACAGGATATCGAATCTGATTGTTATAAACAAATTATATTAACAAATTGTCAACATTTTGGAAATTTTGCTTGCAAAGTATATTTATAAGTTGAAATTGCTTAATTAAATCGCCAGAATTATATTAAATTATAAGAGATTATTCCCTGGTATAATTTGTTCATTTTATAAACAACTTATATAAATAAATGAATAGTTTTTGGCAAATTTAGTAAACAAATGCACAGTTTCGGCATTTATGGACATAAAGTAAACATTTTTCTTTTTGATCTTCTTTAAATTACATTAGTGGTGATTTCTAGTGATGCAGGCTTGACATTCGATATTATTTGTTTATTTTATAAACGAATGCACAGTTTGGTCATTTATAGTCATAAGGTCAAGGTTTTTCTGTCTGATCGTCTTTAGATTACATAAGTATTGAAATTTTTTCTGTCTAAAAATGGCTAAACTTTGCATATTTTATAAAATAAACAAATCATATCTAATGACAAATCCTCATACCTAAACATCACCACTAATATAATCCGAAGACAATTAGAGTGAAAACGTTTAATTTACTTTTATAAATGGACAAAATATGCATTCGTTTATATAATTTATTCATGAAATAAACATACATGATCAACTTATGCATTTGTTTATAAAATTTGTCTATCAGCTAAACAAATAATATCGAACGACCAGTCTTTATCACTAAATATTACCACTGATATAATTTAAAGTTACTAAGAAAGAAAAACGATTACTTTCTTTAATAAAAGTCTAAACTATAAATTTTCTTATATTATTTGTTTATAAAATAAACAAATTATACAATACAAAAATTTTTATAATTAAATATTATCCTGTCGATAAAATCAAGCAATTTCAATTGACAAATAGAGTTTGAAAGCAAAATTTCCACGATGTGGTCATTTCGTCAATATAATTTTTTTATAACAATTAGATTCGATAACCCATTAATTATCAATATTCTTCAGATACTTGGACTTGGATTCTCAATTTTTTCGAAACAACGAAAAAACAGTGTCTTTTTTGGAAAGCTATTTTGAGTTTATAAATTAGGTTTATCAATTTGATAATTTTCCATTTTTATATAAATAAACAAAGAGCGACAATGAGACATTTTTTAATTAATATTTGTTGTCTGTGAATAAATAACCTAATTGATCCCATTGTTGACGAAGCTGAATGTCGAAGTATCTAAAGTATATAAATACTTAACAGGATATTGAATCTGATTGTTATAAACAAATTATTATTTGAAATAATATTCTCTTTAAGAAATGTTAGAAATGCTAGGTTTTCGAAATCCGGGTCATTTTTTTTCAAACAATTTTTGAAAACATTTTGAATTTTAACAAAACTGCAATATTTACACTGTTACTTTAGAATCTATTGCTGAAAAAATTAAAAACTTGTACAATCACCCCGATTAACCCGTGTCATAATATTGCTTCCAATTGTTGCGAAACAATTATATAGCATTAATAACATAATTTGTTGTTCATAATTTTTTTGGAAAAATTGTTAATAACAATTGACATAAACAATGATGCGTAATAGAAAAAATTAAATTAATTTTTGTTACCAATCCTTGGCACATGATTAAACTTTTCACTGTTGTGATATTTTCTCGTACGACGAACCATTATTTATTCACGCCCTTAGGAACAATGTAATTTTTTATAAATATGCGTTCCCCTAAAAAACAGAATTTTCAATTTATTAGCAATTACCCTTTTTTATATCCTTAATTTCACCGTAAACAATACAATTATCTTGGGTAGCATTTTCGATATCTACGCCGTATTGTTTATAACTATTATTATTAAAAAAACACTCAATTAAGAAAATCGATTTAAAAAAGAACTGTTTAACAATCTATCGCCCAAAATATAATTTTTCACTCTTGTAATATTGTCTTATACGATAAGATTGTATAGAGTTCTTGAATTGAACATTTTTGTTAATAACAATAGTTATAAAGAATACGTGAAAGATATCGAGAATAATTCAACTCTAGATAATTATATTTTTTACGGTCAAATTAAGAATATAAAAAAAGGTAATCATTAATAATTTAAAAATTGGGGCTTTTAAGGCAGCGCATATTTATAAAAAGTACATTGTTTATAAGACCGTGATTAAATAATGGCTTGTCGTACAAAATATATCATGAGTGAAAAGTTGAATCATGTGTCAAGGAATAATAAAATAAAATTTAAGTTAATTCTCGTTATTGAAGATCATTATTTATATAAATTGTTATAAATTCAGCAAAAGAAATTATAAACCAAAAAGATGTTATTAATGCTAGATTTAGGTTTTGCAACAATTTTAAGCAATATTATGACACTGGTTGGTCGGGACGATTGTTTATTAATATATGAAGAGTCTAAAAGATTTCCTCTTATAAATAGCAACTTTTTAGCAACAATTTAATTACATAAGTTTTTTTTTAATCGGAAGATTTCTTTTTCCGTTGAAGAGATCTGTGCTTGATATAGACAGTGCAAAAGTTTTACATTTTTCTGAGCAATAGATTCTGAGGTAACACTGCGCAAATAAGGCAATTTCGTTTAAAAATCATTTGTTTATAATGCTTTAAATGGCAAACGGTTCGTCAAACGAAAAAAGTGCAAGGCGGAAAAAATTATGTTCTTTTCTCAGCGATGCTAAAAATGATTTTACAAAATTTGGTTGCCCACAAATAACGAAATTATTTTAAAAAATTTTTAAACAATAATTGACCCAGATTACGAAAACCTACTCAAGGCATTTGTAATCAAGGACCTTTTTTGACCCTTTGAAAAAGAGTAATCTCGGGGACCTATTAGTGCACACAGAAGTGTTAGTGGCGACTGAATTATAAGGTAAAAACGTATCTCTTATTCAAAAGTCCGTGAGCAACCCACCAGTCGCGCCACTCCCCCCACTCCTTCTCACTTCTTCCACTTATCTATCAAACTTCACAGTAAAAATACTCAAACACATTTTTACGAGAATTAAACCATTCGTATTTAAACACATAATTTTAGGTAGTGAGACTTACCGTAATCCTTCCCGATATTCATCGTTTTCTCTGCAATTTTTTCAGGCTAAAGTATAAAAATTGAAAGCATTTTTTTATTACCACTATGAGAGGAGAAGTCATGAAACTTTTTATTGGTCGTGGATTTTGATCTTCCCTAAGGACCGATATTGGTGAACGTTGAGTTGAGAAGGGAGAAGAGGGAAGAGGGAAGAATATAAACTTGGCTACAGATAGAGGTAAATTTATAGTAAGGCAAAGGGCTTTAAGTATTCATCTCTCTCCTCTCCCCTCTACTCCTCTCATCCAAGAGAAAATCGAAGCGCGTGTCGCGAATCGACTTGTGGACTCAACGAGGAATATAGAGATTCCTACGACATAATTTACCGTGTGTTTCCTCCAAGCCAGGATAAACGTCACGCTATTCCCGCAGGGTCTTTGCGGCAGGCCTCCTGTCAAGGTTGGCTCACGACACCCGTGACGTGCCTGGAATTCTTAACTCAACACCCACCCATCTCATGCAAGAATATCCCCAAGATTCTGATGTGCCTGAAACATCGATCGAAATTCTGAATCAGATGAACAGCTCGAGGCATCTCAGCAAAACTGTTTCTTGAGTGTCACGGCTTAGGGTGTTCCAAATTTATACCTGTCAAGATTCGACTTTTGATTTATGGTGATCGATCCCGCCGAATTTGTTCGTTTTCCGGAAAAAATGGACCGGGGTTGATCACCAAAAATTGAAACTCGAATCAATAGGAATCACAGTTAGTCCCCTAGAGCGATGTCTGCTAGATTGGTGGGAGAAGCTAGAGAGTGGGGGCATTGGCGCAACTGGTGGATTGCTCACGGACATTCGTTGACCTATTTCTAAATTTATTGGAACTTTTTTGAAATATTTTAGGATATTTTAGAAGAATCTAAGAAACTTTAAATAGATTTCAATAATTTAAAGAGATCTCATGATATTGAAAAGATTTTAAGAGTAATTTTAAAGGAATCTGTATTATCATGAGAGGTAGCTGCCATCAATCAATGTAGATATATTTTTCACTACCATGAAAATAGAAAAAATTCAACCTATCGATCATGTTAACTCTTAAAATAACATAAAATATTTAACTTCATTACAGACTAGTTTTGATATAATTCTTCTTTATTTTGAAATTAAATTTTTTCTTAAAAAAGATCTACCCTCGTCGCTCCACTTGGCGTAGATCTTTTTTCAGAAAAAAATTTATCACCTATCTAGTCTGTAATGACATTAAATATTTTCTGTTATTTAGAGAGTGAACAAGATCGATAGATTGATTTCTATTATCAGGATGGCGAAAAAGATATCTACACTGATTAATGGTAACTATCTCTGATGATAATAAAGATTCCTTTAAAATTACTTGAACCATAAAATGTAATACCTGGCTTGAGATGACGCGTGTTTCTAAAGAAAGGTTTTTCCTTCGATATCTTTAGGTTTTTTTCCAGTGGAGCGATGGAAGTAGATCTTTCTTCAGAAAAAAACTTAAGTTTAAGATTTTAGAGTTTAAAGGATTTGGAATATTTTCAAGTATTTTAAAAGGTTCCAACACAATTGAAAGAGATTTTAACGTTTTCAAGGGCTTTCCAAAGATTTGAAATATTTTAAGGAATGCATACGAATATTCATTCTAATTATAATCCATTCACTTTTTATACAACCCCTAAGGTTTTAGCACATTTAAAAATATTTCAAGATATTTTATAAAATTTTTTAGATTTCAATGATTTTAATGAATTTTAAAAGCTATCAAGGTATTTAAAAAAATCTTCCAGAAATACAGGAAATATCAAATTTATGTGATTTCAAGGGATTTCATAATATTATAATATATGTCAAAGAATTTATTTACAGAAGTTTAGAAATTTCGTAGGATTTCAAAAATTTGAAAGATTTTAAGATTTTTAAAAATATTTCAAGGAATTTTTAATTCATTTCAATTATTTAAAGGTATTTAAAGAATTTAAAAGATTTTCTTGTATTTATAAAAATTCAAATGAGTTTTCAAGAAGTACGAAAAACTCCAAGGTTTTTCAAAATATTTCAAACAATTTGAAATATCCTGGTTTATTTTTGATAGATTTCTATAATTTCAACTTAAAGCAATTTCAGAAGACTTGAAAGATTTAAAGATACTTTTAAATATCGAGGAAATTTCAAAAAGCTTTGAAAAACTTCAAAGGTTTTCTAAGGATTTAAAATATTTTAGGGTATTTTAAAAGATTTTCATAGGATTGGAAAAATGTCAAGAGATTTCTAAGAATTTTAATGAATTTGAGGGATTTATAAACATTTTCATTGAAATTAAATTCACAACTTTGTAAAAATCTTATTTTGTGTCGGCGCTTTTAATCGAAAATTGGTATTTTCAAGTAAAAATATGAAAAATTAAGGAAGATTTAGAATCTTTTTAAAATTTTGGATTATATTAGCGTTTTTCGTCGAAAATTGATATCTTTAAGTTCAAATAATTATATTTTCAACATTTTGAAAAATATTTACAACTTTTTAATAATTTTAGGTTTATGTTATTTTTTTCTTGGAAAATTGGTATTTGAAAAAATTAAATTATTTTAGAAGTTATCCTTTAGATCCATTAAATTCACAAATTTTTTTATGCCGTTTTATACCATGCGTATTCTATGAAATTGAACTGTAAACTATTTAATTTGGCATTTTTAAGAGATTTAAACATTTTCAAACAATTTCCAAAGAGCTTAATGATTTTAAGAAAGCTGAAAAAATGTTCATGAGGTTTTAAAAAAATTACTAGAATTTCGTAAGACACAGAAAAATATCATCGGATGTTTAAGGTTTTAGAATATTTCAAAATATTCCTAGAGATTTTGTAAGATTTCCAAGGATTTTAATGATTTGTTGCATGTCATTCCACAGAATTTAATCATTTTCAGTGGATGTTGACATTTTTTACAAGAATTAAGACATTTCGTAGGATTTGAACTTTTTTCAAATGTTTCAAGGTATTTCTGAAGATTTTAAAGAACCTTAAAGAACTTTAAAGATCCTTTTTTTTATGTACCCTGCGTATAAAATTGCCTAAAATATACATTCATAAGATTATAAGTATTTACCGCAATTTTTTGAAGTCAGTCAATTTCAGCCACAAAAGATCAACATATACCTGAAACAAACAAAAAAGTAATTTATGGAAAGAAAGTATAAACAGTAAATATTTGATTTTTACAAAATACCCATTTTTCTTGGGTTTCCTCAGCTGACATGTTAAATTGAAAACAAAAAAAGATTTCCAAATGGTTCTACACCTGTTCCGAAATATACCGAATTTGAATTAAAATCATATATTTTTCTTTCTTTCAATATCAATATTTCTTGAAATTATTATTGTTCATTTTAAAAAAAGTATACGTTTTAGGACGTTTTTCGTTATCAAACATTTATTATCCTTATTCAGTATCCTCACAGCTCAGAAGCAACTTTATATTTTTGCAACAAATTGAAAATTAGGTTCCTAATTTCTACCGAGAGCGGATTTTCGAAACCTATGAAGTTGTAACCTGCAATTTTTGGGACCATTTGCTCTGAATAAGCTAACTTTTGATATCAAATCTGTTTCAACCACATTCATAACTTCAAAATTTCGGAAGTAAATTTTGATAAAAATTGAAACTGACTATTTTTTATTTTTATCACAATCTGTAGCCGAGCCTATTCCAATTTATGGTCAGTGTTAGTTTCAGATTTTCCACTGACATATCAATTTCTTCAAAACTGGATACATTTTTCTCATCAAATTTGTGCGGGATGAATCCAGAGGTAACAACTTATATTTAAGGCAGTAATTTTGATAATTAAATGAAATTTTCCATTCGATTCGTAGAAATATTAAGAAATATTTTCCATAAAAGTGTAATATAATTTCCAAAATGTATCAAGAATATTTCTTACTTTTAACTGGTTTTCTTCATTCCTTATCATCTCCGTATTATTTTTGAGTTTTCAGAAATAGTTTCAACTAATAGAGATTTTTTCCAAAAATTATCTATTTTCCGCAAAAAGTAATTTCCCGAACTAAATTTTCGAATATTCTATGCCGAAGGATACATACAACATTCATACACAAACATCACTCAATCATTCATTTCACAGTTGGAAAAAGATGATGTGAACTCTTTAGAGTTATTGGGGTGAAATTGGACGGAGTGAAGAGTAATGGGACGTATGAGCGTGACAACGAATTGTTGGGACTAGTGGCATTTGATGGAGTGGGTAGCGATCTTTAGTAAATGGTTCAGTACGTCCCATGAATCGTGCATGTATGCAAAAGAGGCGGAGCGGTAGCGGAAAGTTGCGGTATCAATCTGGGAGGTTTAAAGAGAAGGAGAGAGCCGTCCGTGGTATTATTTCAGTAGCCAATGGGCAAAATGTGTAGTGAAGAGCCGCAAAGTAGATCTGGCAGGAAGGGAAGGAAGGCCACGGTATTAAACCAGCAGTATGGGATAGAAAGTCGCGGTATTATCCAAGCAATAAGGGAAGATGATCACGGTAATAATCCTACATCGAGAAAAGCGAGGCCATAGTGTTAACCCAATAGCGAGAAAAGAGAGGCCACGCTAATAATCCAGGAGCAAGGTACAGGAACCTGTAGTATTAATTCAGCAGTATGGTAGGGAGGCTGCGGTATGAATCCAACAGTTTGAGATAGGAAGCGACGGTATTATTCAAGCAACTAGAGAAGAAGACAACGGTATTGATCGCCTAGAGAGAAAAGAGAAGTCGTGGTGTTAATTCAGAATTTAGGAAAGGTAGGCCGCAGTAATAATCCAGTAGCAGAAATAGGTAGCTACAGTATTAATTCAGCAGCGAGGAAAGGGAGTCCGCGGATTTAATCCAGCAGCAAGGAATTAAGGCTACGTTATAAACCCATCACCGAAGGACAAGAGACCGCGGGATGATTCGTGCAGCGTGCGAAGGAAGGCCGTGGTGTTAATCCAGCAGAGAGGTAAGGAAGGACACTGTAGCAATCCAGCAGCAAGCAAAAGGTGGTCGCGGTATTACTCCAGCAGCATGGGATAGAAAGCCACGTTATTATTCCAGCAGCAACGGAAGGGAGTCCGTGGTAATAATCCAACAGCGTGGGATGGGAAGCTACAGTATTGATCTAGTAGCGTAAAATGGAAAGATGCGGCATTCGTCCCGCAGAAAGGGCAGTTTGAACTTGGCACTCACCCATAAACGTGGGATAGGTAGCTACAGTATTAATCCAGCAACGAGGACAGGGAGGCCGTGGTATTACTCGAGAAGCGAGGGATAAGAAGCTACGTTATAAATGCATAAGCGAGGGAAGGAAGGCCGCGGTATTAATCCAGAAGCGTCGGATAGGAAGCTGCGTTATTAATCTAGAAGCGAGTGAAGGAAATCCTCTGTATTAATCCAGCCGAATGAGAAGGGAGTCTATTGTATTAATTCAGAAGCGCGTGAAGGAAGATGGAGGTATTAATACAGCAGTTTGTGGTAGGAAGCCGCGATTTTATTTAAGCAGCGACTGCAGAGGACCACGGTGTTAGTCATCTAGCGAGAGTATAGAAGTCGTGGTGTTAATCCAGAAGCGAGCAAAGGTAGGCTGCAGTAATAATCCAGCAGCAGGGATAAGAAGTCTCAGTACTACGAGGGTAGTTCAATAAGTCCTTAGAATGAAGTATAAAAACAATTTTTTTTGGGTAAATTTTTTTTATTTTTCAACATAATCTCCTTGGAGCTCTATGTATTCGGTTAATCGCTTTTCAAGTTTTTTTAATCCTTCACAAAAGTGCGTTTTCGAAGTTCCTCAAAATAAGCACTTACAGAGGCAATGACGTCTTCGTTGTCTGGAAATCTCTGTCCACCGAGCCATTTTTTCAAGTTTGG
>NC_046662.1:40826260-40835857 GCF_010883055.1 Belonocnema kinseyi | reverse complement strand
TTTCAATTGGTTATAAAAACACGTAAACTCAGAAGATGTGGACTGTGACTGTACCATATATCTAGTCGGGAGTGGTGCTGACTGAAAACAGATGATTTGGAGTGATTCGCGCGCCATCTGTTGGTCATTCTAAGGACTTATTGAACTACCCTTGTAATTCAGCAGCAAGGGAAGTGATGCCGCGGTTTTAATCCAGCAGCGAGGAATGGAAGCCATGGTGTTAATCCATCCAAGAAGGACGAGAGGCCACGTTATTATTCGTGCAGCGTGGGCTGTATTAATTCAGCCGCATGGGAAGAAAGGCCATTGTATTACCAAAGCAGCAAGGTGCCTTACTGTGCTTAACAACCCTTTTCAAGTGGAACATGAGGAACATAATCCAACAGTGTGGTATAAGAAGCCGCGATATTGATCCAGCAACGTGGGATAGAATGCCGCAGTATTATTCCAGCAGCGCGGGAAGTGTGGGAACCTAGTGAAGGGAAGCCGTGGTATTAATCCAGAAGCGAGGGATAAGAAACTACGGTATTAATCCAAAAGCGTTAAAAAGGAAGCTGCGATATTATTCCAGCAACGAATGAAGGGAATCCCCTGTATTAATCCAGTCGAATAGGAAGGGAGTCTATTGTATTAATTCAGCAGCGCGGAAAGGGAGGCCGCGGTATTAATCAAGCAGCGTGGCAAGTGTTGCCGTGGTACAAATCCAGAAACGTGAGATAGGGAGCTACGGTATTAATGCAGCAACGCAGAATGGAGGTTGCGGTATTAATCCAGTAGACGGGAAAGAGAGGCCGTGCTATTATTCTAGAAGCGTGGGATAGGAAGCTACGGTAATAAAGCATCAGCGAGGAAAGGGACCCCATGGTATATTCCGGAAGCATGGGATAGGAAGCTACGGTATTAATCCAGCAGCAAGTGATGAAAGGTCGCAGTAATAATCCAGCAGCTGGAGATAGGAAGGGGCAGTATTAATTCAACAGCAAAGAAAGGCATGACGTTGTATTAATCCAGAAGCGCGTGGTAGGAAGCTATGGTATTAATGCAGCAGAGGAAAGGAAGGCTGTGATATTAATCCAAAAACGTAGGAAGGAAGCTGCGGTATTAATCCAGCAGCGAGGAAAGGGAGGTTTTGCTACTCATCTAGAGGCGTGCGATAGGAAGCTACGGTATTAATGCAGCGGAGAGGCCCTGTTTTTTCCAGCAGCAAGGAATGGAGGCCGCGGTATTAATCCAACAACATGGGATAGGAAGCCGCAGTATTATTCCCGCTGCTGAAAAAGGAGCGCGAGGTGTCAAATCTAAAAATGCCCAGGATAGTTTGACTGAAGCGTTCAGTTTGCCTTAGACGCAGTAGGTGTTTTTCTCGGCCTGAAGATTGGAAGGAACTGCCTTACCTACTAACGCCTGGCCTTTTTATAGGAAAGCTACGCAAGAGGAGAAATGATGTTCTCTCTATCCCTCTCAAGTCTGAAAGATGGAATCAATGCGTTGGGTAAAGATAATTTTAGTTTGTATTAAAACATTGATTTCCATTTTATTTTACCGCCTAAGCGCGTATAGCAAAGACACAACTACGGAACAAGCTAATTATACCGAAGGCTTCTTTCAATGAATTGAATTGGATCATCATAATAACAAAACTAAGTTTTTTTAAATTAATAATCTCACCGATTGAAAAAAAAAACATCAAAAATTTAGAGAAGAAAGGTGAGAGAATAGATTTCATAGCCGAAAGGTTATCGGTCAGAATTTAAAGCTGAGATATCACAGTCCAAAGGTGAGAGGTCACGCGTCAGCAGCCAAAGCTACAAGTTCATAAGTCAAAGATGAAAGGTGATATGTCCAAGCTTAGGTCAAAGGTCAGGGGTCAAAGTTCATAGTTCAAATGACAAATTTTAGAAATATCGGCAGCAATATCGTTCTCGGAAAATTAGTGAAACGAGACTGTTTTAAAGGTTTTTTCATCTGCTTGAGTAGATTCTTGGTACTTATCACAGCAGCTGGAGTAGCGTTGATTCTACGACTAGTGGTTTGAGGTAACACGAATACCCGCAGGACTGGAAGTCAACCGCAGGAGCCGACGCCATTTCGGTGCACTGTTCGGGTAATCCGTCAGCCAATCACGGACGTCCATTGCTCCATTACTCGCGCTCTAGGGATCCTCAGAGTCCTTCGCTTCTGCGGATGATTAATGCGTAACAACCGTGGTTATAAACTGACACACATCACCCAGGACGATTTTCGCTGGAGGGAAATCGAGCTGTGCCGAAATTTATGTTCTTGAAGCCCCTTAAATTAATTTTGATTGCGAGCATCTACTTTGCAGCGAGCACAAATAATGTAGTAAGATAAGCTTCAAATCGAACATTTTGATTCAATATAACTTTTTTATTTTCATGGCAAAGTACCTTTATATATACATACATTTACGCCTTCGTGCAACATAAAAATTGCCATAAAATTTAACGGCCTGTGCTGATAGATCGCTTTTTATTCTCCATTTTGTTTTTTAAACTTTTTAATATTTTCTACTTTGCGGCTTTTCTACGTTTTCAGACTAGTCTAGAAACTTCATTCCTCAAATTTCCTACTGTTCAGTGATTTGTCCCTGAGTATTGTTTCATTTTCCGTAATAATTGATATTTGAAGACCAAAATTCTAACCTTTTAACATTTTAATATATAAGTTCTTGCATTATTAGAATTTAAAAAATTTACTTTCAACATTACAAATTTTTATTTAATATTCTCAGACCTGCCACAGCATAATTCTTTAATAAAAAATTGACCTATTTAAACATGGAAAATGACCAATTCATCAGACTTAAAAACAATTAGTCAGATTCGAAAGAATTTAAATGAGTTAAACAAAATTTAATCCAAAAAATTCCATTAACTTCAGTAAAATTATAGTGAATTAAAAAGAATTGAAGGGAAATTAAAAGATTTCGATAACATTCATAAAAATTTATGTTTATTTAAAAAAATTCAAGTGACTTGGAAAAAATTAAAAATATAAAAAAAGTAATTAAATTTAATAAGCTTGAAACGAGTTTAGAAAAGTTAGGGGTAATTCAGAAGTCTGATTCGAAAGCAATTAAAAAAGAATTTACAATAAATTAATAAGAATTAAAGGCAAATTTTGAGCCATTTCAAATGAAATTTAAATGATATTTGATCATATTTACAAATCTATAAAACAATACGAAATCCCTCAGTTTAAAAGAAAATTCTGTATGTAAACATTCCGGAAATTTTTTGATATTTCCTGTAAAATAGTCATATATCTTTCGAAATTTTAAGTCATTCCTTCCAACAGGGTAATTTTTTTCGTAAATTCCTTAAGATCATCGAAACGATCAGGAATCTATTGGAATTTTTTAATTCTTTTTAATATTTGGAATTACCTTGAAATATTTAAAAATTGTATAAAAATTCCTAGCAATCTTTTAAAATTTCCACACATATTTTTAATTTTTTCAAGCTCTTGCAAATTCCTTGGAATCTTTTGCAATGCTATCAAATATTTCAAATCTTAAAATACTTTGAAATATTTTGAAGTCCCTTTAAACTTTTTAAAGCTCTTGAAAATGTCTTGGGTGTTTAAAAAATACACTAAAACCTTAGAAGTTCTTTAAAATCCCCTTAAATATTTTAAATATCTTAAAAATAACGTAATATATGTTAAATCATTTTAAGTATTTTTAAATCTATTGAAATTTTTTATGCTTTTGAAAATCGATTGAACATTTTTAAATACCCTTAAATTGCCTAAAACGTTTCAAAATAATTCAAGAAAATTCGGAAATAGGCAAGGGAGTGTCGTCCTAAGTCGGCACCGTGGTGTAAGCCGGCACCCTCACGTTTCTCAGAGATGGCGCGCGTGTCGGCTTAACCATTTTGTTGTATGACAGGTTGTTTGACATGAAAATAATTTACGCTAACAATTGTCACTTTATTTTTCGTTTGACAACATGAATGAAGTATACATTTTTCGTGCAAACGGAATTCCATTTTTTTCCGATCTTGCAAAGCCTGATAAAGTCAATTTTTCATTTGGATTTTTTCGTGTGCGTAACAGCATGTAATGTGCAACCATTCGTAGTAGTCCTAAGTCGGCACAAAACAGATTGTCGTAAGTCGGAACTTGTTTTTGTTTTTTGCTTTTGTTTTTACTTGAGTGTTATGTAATTTTATTTTTTTTATTCCATGTTACTCGTCTCTGGTTGGTTTTTTTTTTAGTTTGGTGTTGTTTTGAATGCATGTAGTTTGTCTCTGGGAGGTGACCTTTTATTTTCGGTGTTTTCTCATTAACTTTTTATTGATTCTATTTTAGACAATATTCTACATTTTTTTCTATTGTAAATAATTTCAGTTGGTGAATTTTGTCCTAAAAACATTAAAGCGCCATTAGACCCAGTTTACTCTCTTTTTTCTACAAAAGATCTTCATGTGCCGACTTAGGACCACTCTCCCTTATAGCTCTGAATTTAGTAGTAGTGAATTCACGTGTTAATTCATTGAAAGAAAAGTGACTAAAAAAAGGTTATTTGAGGAAAAAAGTGTCGTAAAATGACTGTATGCCATTTTTTCCAAAATCGCTGACTTTTTTTCTAATTTTCAGGTTTTTCCTGACCAGTGGATACTCCGGCACAATTTAATATTGAAATATTGTTCTGCAAAAAATATCCGATTAAACTGTGTTTAATTATAAAACGTAATAACTAAAATGAAGCACGCTAGTGATAAATTGGCAGAATATAAATACAATCTCGTAAATTTGCATTTGTTTGCGGTTTTGTTTGTCGCTCATGAATACAATAATTTCGCTTAATTATCCCGAACCTCGGCGATTCATCGCTGAATTCTCAGTAAAAATATTTTTCCTTCGCTCGTTGGAAACAAATGGAGTGGCTCGGCAAAAAAGACCAATGAAAATGGTAATAAGAGAATTAAGAATTAGTCACAGGTCATAATAATAAACCAATCATAATAACTTCTCCCACCTATTTTATTTTCTCTTTCATTTCTCTCCACGTCATATTCCTAAATCAAGAATTTCTCGTTGGTTATTTACTGCCATTTTCACAGTCAGTTGGCAATTAAACTTTGCTTCGATGAACTTGCATCCAGAAGTGATGGTAATCCCCTGTGCCACAAGGCTCGCGTGTGTGACTGCAAATTAACCGCACGGACAAATTAACACCGTGTTCTTCTCGAGACATCCGCAATCCGCACTGGTCGATATGGCGAGTGACTTTTATTCGATGTTTATTTCACGTTCAAAAAAAAAATTAACGACATTGAAGTTATTATTTTTTTCGAAGGATTATCCATTTAATTCCGTTTTCCGCCTTTTTCATTTTAAAACCCCGGTGAAATAGAGGTCTATACTAAGGTGGTCCAAAAATGCGATGGAAATTTTTTTGCTCGAATGTTTATTCATATCGCCTGAAAATTTTTTAATTCACAAAAAAATAAATCCATTGTTCGTTTTTTGCAAAGAAAAAATTATATTTAGATGTTGCGCAAGTCCCATGACGTTTAACATGTATTTCCCATAAAAAAAGACATTTTTGTTAATGTTATTCAGAATTGTCAATATTAGCTGCATCCAGCTGAAACTCAACACTTCTCTTCACAATTAGCTATAGAAAACGAATAAATTATTACTTTTTAACTATTGCCCCCATAAGTCAACTTTATAGGGCCTCAACAAAGTTTTTTACTTTTTTTCAAAAAAATTTTCCAATACATGAAATACTACTTTATACTAATAATTAGATATTTAAATAATTTTTCCAATCAATTTATTATTGTTTCCAGCCATTTTCACTTGGAAAAGAGGTAAAAAGTTGCTGTTTTTTAAACAAAAATTCACTTCTTGTCCAATTTTCAAGTAGAGTGAAGTAATAATTAATTCAAGTTTAAAAAATAGTTGTTTAAAGAATTTGTTATTATTGCTCATAATGTTCTCTATGCTTAAATGTAGAAAGTTGCAGCTTTTTCTTAAATTTCCAACTATTTGTCTATTTTTTATTTTTAATGATTTAATAATTAATTAAATTGAGAAAAAATAATTGTTTAAACAAATTATTATTGTTAATAACTATCTTTATTTACATTAATGTTAGATAGTTGCGATTTTTTCTTCAATGTTTAACTTTGCTTTGCCTTTTTAGTTATAAACAATGATAAATAAACATTAGGGAGAAACATATTTAAAACAATCCTTTTCTTCTTCGCGAATATGTTTTTCTGGAGGGGAGCTCATATAAAAATATTTGCAATTCCAAATTTTTCTTTTACGCTTTGCAATCATTATTACTTCACTAAGAGAAAAGCAGATAAAAATTTTACAGTTTAGAAAAAACCGCAACTTTTCAGCAATAATCTAAGAAAAGAAAGTTGTAAACAATAGTAATTTATTTAAAAAGTACTTTTTCCTAAACTTAATTGATTATTAACTCACAGTAAGTGAAAAGTAGACAAATAGTTGTAAATTTTAGAAAAAAAAACGAAACTTTCAGCATTATCGAATATTATTAACAAAAATAAGATAGTTTATGCAATTTATTTTGTTGAATTTAATTAACTATTTATCTCAGCCTAATTGGAAATTGAACAAAAAGTAGACATTTTTTGAAAAAACGCTAATTATCTAACATTATTCTATGAAAATATTATTGAAAACAATAATCAATTGTTCAAACAATGATGTTTGTAAACATTATTACCTTACTCTAATTAAAAATCGGGTAAAAACTGAAAAATATTTGAGCAAACTGCGACTTTATAACTTTCTTCTAAGAGGAAATTGCTAAAAACAGTTATACATTGTTTAAACATCTAATCATCAGTATAAACTAGTATTTGATTTATAAGAGACAATTTACATTTTAAAAACCGCAGAAAAGTAGCATAATGTGCCCAAAAAACTCGCAAACCCCACTTAAAAAATAATATTTTATTCGTATTCCATGGCGAAAAAACTTTCAAAAAAAGATTGTTAAATTTCCAAAAAAATTTTACACCTGTTTTTTCATTCAGTTTTTCAATTTTTTTTTAAATCCACAAACATGAAAAAAAAAATTGTTGTAATCTATCAGAAAATTATTCGTTGAACATGTGTTTAGTATAATTTTCAATAATTGTACGTTTTTTTTTAATATGAAAAGAAATTTGTATAGTAACAATATTAGAATTAAGAAAATTTCTTTGACGATTATTCTTGTTAATATTACAAATTCAATAAACACAAGCATTATTCAGTCATTTCTCGACAGAAAAATTAATTTTCTCCGATGTCAGTTCTTTTTAATCAGGAACCTCATGATCATTTCAGCAAAATTTATAATTCATTGATAATTTTTATGATTTTTTAAAACAAATTCATTATTCGGGCATGTGTCGGCGGAAAAATGTGTTTTTATATATGCTAATCCTTTTAATTGGGAACCTTGGGATAATTTAAGCAACGTTTATAATTTGTTGATTAATTTTGTCTGTTCTATTTTCATGTTATAAAATTAATTTTTAATTAAGTTTTAATTTAAGAAAATAATAATTTTCAACAAAATATTTAAATTTTTGACCTAAACAGATGACTTTTAATAAACTAGATACATTGAATAAATAATAAAGATTGAATTTAAACAAAAAATGTTATCCTTTTAAATCTAATAATTGAATTTTCAAGCCGAAAACCTGAATTTTTTGGAAGAAAGTTAAATTTTCAATAAAAAAGTACATTTTAAATCAAGTAAAATGGGTTTTCTGTCAATTTAATTTCTACAATTAAAAGAAGATGAAATTTGAATAAATGAGTTGAAGTGTCAACAATATAATAAGATGTTTAACCAAAAGTGATGAATCCTGGACCAAAGATATAGGCTTAAAAAAAAAGAACTTTCAAACCAAAAAGAGTTATATTTACTTATTGGGTTCTTTCAATTCAATTCGGATATAAGCTGAAAAACAAACAAGAAAAAAGGGGAAAGTTTCTTGAAAACAGGGGTAAAAACGAATTCTTTAAAAAAAAGGGGGGGGGGGGGAAGAGGGGAATAGGTGAAGGAGTCTGAAGTTTTTTTTTTCGTAACAGATTAAAAATTCACTGTTTTACATGCTCACAAGCTTGTCAGGAAATTTTCTAAAAACAATTAAAAGATGGTCTCTAAATCAAAAACTTAATAAAACACTGAATTTTAATTGGTTGTTATCGCAAAAGGACAGGCATGGAGGACAGAAGTTGCTTCGATTTCTTTATTTCTTCGAATGAAATAAATTCCTCCTGCGGAAGCTTTAGTCAAGAACATTCCTTCGTTGAGAGCTTTAAAGCTGTCTTATGTTAGCTCAGACTTGCTCTAGACGCGAAATTCCTGAGCCATGAGATTGTTCGCTTTGTCTGCAAAACTCTGATACACGCATTCTTGGCTTCGGGTGGTCTTGCCCACATATTCGTTCCTATTTCACTTTTGGCTGTCTCTGCCTTTCAATTTGGTTCAAGAAAATTTAAATTAGATTACATTTTTTGCCCATGTACAAGCGTTTTCGGGGTTTTTAATAGAAGCGCTTGCATTCGTCGGAACATTTGGTCATAGAAGTGGAAAACTGCAGAAAACCAAAAACACTTCTGAGCACAGTATGTTTACTAACAGGCGATTTTGAATTTACACATTCAATAGCATCTTGTCAAACGCAGTGAAAAAACATCGACTTAACTAGAATCGCGAACCGGTCACCCATCCGAGTTCTAACTACATCCGTCTGGGCTGAACACATGAGATCTCAACGAATCGAGAATCACCACCTAGTTACTGCGGTCGATTAAGTGAATTTATATTATGAATAGTGTTAAATAAAATTAAGTATTAATAACCATAATTACTAATATACTAATACAACCTAATACAAACCTAATACTAATTTCAACCAAAAAGATCAGTTTTAAACAAAAAATATAATCAGTAAATTTTCAGTTAAAAAAATTAATTTTCAACAAAACTATAGAGGAATTTTCAATCAATTTAGTTTCACGAAAAATATGAACTTTTTAACAAATAGTTGAATTTTAATCTTCTAAAGGATAGATTTCCAACTAAACATGAAGTAATTAAATTACAGATAAAAAACTTATTTTTAGCCAAATTAAAACAAATTTTTAACACAAGAGTTAATTTCTAACCAAAACGATGAAGATTCTACAAAAAAGTATAAGTTTTAAAGAAAATCGTTGAATTTTCAAAAAGTACGTTTTATTTTCATAAAAATGGTTTTATTTTAAAATAAAAATACGAATTATCTACTACGCAGTTGAATGTTTAACCCGAACATTGATCCTTCAATAAAACATTTAATTTTCTAATAATTAGTTCTATTTTCAAATAATTAGTTTTGATTTTTAAACAAAAAGTTGAATTTATTACAAAAATAAATGAGTTTTCAAATAAAAAAGATTAACTTTTTACCAAAAGAGATAAATTTTCAATAAAAGAAAAACGAGTTTTTAACAAAACAGTCAAACTTTCAGCCAAACAAGAATGCTCTAGTAATTTTCTGAGCTTTCTCAATTGAAAAAAATTAAACTTAAAAGAAAATA
>NC_046662.1:40798923-40826160 GCF_010883055.1 Belonocnema kinseyi | reverse complement strand
CAACAGAAACAATTGTCGAGAATATAAAGTTCCAGTATCTGCGGCACTTCCCATTCTCGACAATTGACTCAATTTCCCTAGGAGCATTTAGAGGAGCGATATGAAGGTTAATGCCGTAAGAGTGACAGAGATGGTACTAAAGCACTCTTAGTGCCGCATTGTGCCTTTGAATGTAGGTCGTTCCCGCGTGAGTTGGACAACTAGATAGTATGTTAGCTAAATGCTCGGGGTGTGCATAGCACGCCCTGCAGCTATCATCGGGAATGTCTTGGCTCAAAATGTGGCGACAATATGTTAAGGTGGAAATGACACCGTCTTGGCATGCAAGGATGAAACCCTCCGTACCAAACTTCAATCCGGGCGAATTAAGGAAAGCAAACGTTAGCTCACGAGGCATTGACTGGTCCTTCACATTTCTGTGGAAGATACCGTGCATCCTCTTATTGAGAAACTGTTCACGAAAGTTTTTCTCTTGTGCTTTCTTAATCCGGGCTTTCAGGAGTGAATACTCGAGATAGATAAGATTTGATGCATTTTGCTCAGCCCTAACACTGAAGTCATGTCCGAGTGTTTCAGCAGAAATATCCCAGAATAATACTGTTGTAAAGACATTCAAGATACAATATTATGCGACCCCCGTGACGGCGTGAGATGTACAGTAGCGGAACGAAAGACTTAAGATGCATGCTTTTGTTCATATACATAACCTTTCTTGTCCCGATATCAAGGGATCTGAGCTCGTTCTTTGTCCATGAAACTACTCCAAATGAATAGAGTAGTACCGGGACAGCAAGCATGTTCGTTGCAGATACTTTGTTCCTCGCCGACAATTCAGAAGATCAAATTTGCCGGAAGGGACGTTTGTATCGGCTTCGGAGAGTATCCTTTATAGATGTCACATCCTGAATGTGGCACGCCCAGGTATGTATAAGTCTCTCCAGCGCAAAGGTGTCGTATGGCGCTTCTATCAACGAGCTCAGGATCTTCAGGGATGTCATTAAGTTTTCCTCGCTTCAAATAAACCTTGGCGCATTTGTCTAACCCAAATTCCATTCCAATTTCCTTGGTCTATCGTTCGACAATCCCCAGAGCTAAATGCAGTTGCTCTCTGTTTTTAGCATAGATCTTAAGATCGTCCATGTAAAATACATGAGTGACCTTGTACTTTCGATCTGCAGGTTTGCCGCACAAGTGCCCGTCGGAATGGCGATGTGCTAGATATAGTGGCAATAATGTAAGGCAAAAGAGGAGTGGGCTCATGGTGTCGCCCTGAAAGACACCTCTCTGGAAGGTGACCTTGCTAGTTGTTACACGATTTTTTCCAGATGAGATAGTAAATCTGGTTTTCCAAAGCGGCAACAATCTCTCTATGCACCCAACTATTTTCGGATTAACCTTTAAGATTTCCAAAAGACAGATGATAAGTCTATGCGAGGTCGAATCGAAAGCTTTCCGACAATCAATCGAGGTCATCGATAGATCACGCTGGTAGAATGCTGCATCTTTGCAGACACATCTATCGATGAGCAGGTTCTCCCGACGTCTGGCTACGCCTTTCTTTGAGCCTCGTTGTTCATACATTTCTTGCCACACAGGTTCAATTGCCCGAACAATCCTATCATTTAGGACAGCTGTGAATATCTTATAAGGTGTGTTCAGACAAGTTCTTGGACTGTAATTCTTCGGGTCAGCTAAGTTGCCTATTTTCGGTAGGAGCATTGTGCGTCCTTCCAATAACCACTCTGGAATCGGCTCTTCCGACTTCAAATATGAGGTGAAAATACGGGCCAAATGCTGATGGGTTGAAGAAAACTTCTTCCACCAGAAGGTTTTGATACAATCTGGTCCCGGTGCGCAATAGTTCTTCATCCCTCTTAATACTTTTTTCACCTCCTTGGTAGTGATGGGTGGGCATTATTTATCAGGTGTTATGAGGGCAACACCTAACTCCTTGAAGCTATTTATATTTTCTGAGTCTTCATCCAGTCTATGCTGAACTTGGTAGACTTCTCTCCAAAATACTTCGACCTCCTCTGGTTTGGGTGGGTGTTCGACAGTAAGTGGAGGGTCTTGGAAGAGTCGAGATGGGTCAGAGAGAAACTGTTGATTTTCTCTGACGTATTCTCTCAACAATATGCTGCCTGATGATCAGCAGCTTTGACTTGTTAATTGTGTCATAACGGGTCCGGTGTTCGCGCGCGAACTTTCGAACCTTGGCGGTAAAATTCCTGCCAGACGTGATGCAGCCAATCACACACTGAATGCGGGACGCGTACTGTCTTGCCCAGCCTATCTTTATGGCAAGTTGATGCATTCGTCTTTTGGTCTTATGATCAACCGTTGGTTTTGTTTTACGGTTCGCATTGGCCAAAGCTCTCGCTGCATTATACACACAATAATTGATAGCCCAGAGTTCGGATTCTCCGGAAAAATGTCCACGAAGCATCATCCATTGAGTTCAAGACACAAGACGTCCACGTCATCCATTTCAGCCAGATCTTTAGGCTTGAGAGAAACCTTGGTGTTGATGTTTCTCCGGGTCGTAAAGCATCACTCTTCATCTATTGGATGCCTGCCCGCGGTTGGTCTTAGTGTCGCCTCTCTTTCTCTGTTGCCGGCTTGTTCTAGCTGTGGTAGAGTAGGCGTTCCGCTTATATAGCCCCTTTTACGGAGTAGTTCAGCATGGTTTTGCAGACGTTGCTGCGAAAAGTGTGATAGCTCCGGGTGTTTCTCGCACCACAGAGCATGCAGCCGTGCCATGTAACCCCGTTCAGGAGCCACACTCGCATCGTAGCACTCTAGCAAATCGTGATTCAGTCGCTCCGTCAACCCAAAGTATTGGCCGGCATTATTGGCCGACCTATTGTCACGAGAAGCTAGGGAAAGGGGTTCGTCCATCCTTGTAGAGCCCCGCATGCAAGGATAAGGCTGCGTACTCTGAGAGGTCGCCCGGTATCCCACAGGTATATTTATTCTCTAAAGGATCTTAAGTGAATTATTTTTTTTAAAAACTACAAAATTTACTTTTTAACTAAGAATGTTCTTAAACGCGATTTAGAAGACATTTTTTCCCGAACAGTTTTCAAAAATTAAATTTGGTTTCAAAGCATCATACAATGAGTTTCAAAGACATTCGAGTTCATTGTACATATAAAAGAGCTTAGTTGGTGTTCGCCATTTTTATTTGTTGTAAATAACAATTATAATTTTATATTTATTGTTTATCACTGACGCGGCTTATTGTGTTTCTAAATATATTTTCTACAGTAAATATTGTAAAATTCGTGATAGTTTCATTAAAACAGAAGTTTCACGCAAGTTAAAGTTATCAATAATTTATACACTTCTAAAATAATAACTGGCAAGACCTCCTACGAATAAAACTATATAAAAATCTTCTTAGTAATAAAGGAATGATAAAGTAAATGTACAAGAAAAGATCAAATCGAAAATACCTAATACCATATTTTTAATAAACATTTACATATTTAAAGTATGAAAAAAAAGTTACACTTGTATTCTTATTTCAAGTTATATATTTAACTTTGAAGTTATGCCTTGTCTTCTTAGTAATAAAAGAATGATAAAGAAAATGTTCCATAAATGATAAAATTGGAAACACTTTACAAATTATACGGCATCCGACTTTGCATATTTCTTATTTTCTTGATACGTGCATGAGACATAACCTCAAAGTAAAGTATATAATTTGGAAGGAGTACAATAGATAACGATGTGACAGCACTGTTCTGTGACAGTTGCTATGGAATTCATCAAGAACTAACTGATCACAGACGTTCTATAATATTTTTTTCAAGTTTGTTTTGGATCTGCGCTGTAATAGTGTTATATCGAAGTTCTAGAACCCTGTTGCAAGTATGTTCTAGAACCCTGTTACAAGTGTGTTCTATAACGAATTAGAAACAAAGATTAATAACTGTTTATAAACAGTTGTTACGTTATTGTTCTAGAATTGACCAATCACAGACGTTCTGTAACATTTGTTCCACGTTTGTTCTAGAACTGTGCCGTGATATTTCTATATCGAAGTTCTAGAACCCTGTCACAAGTCTGTTCTAGAATAAATTAGAAACAAAGATCAATAACTGTTTTGGAACAATTGCTATGTTATTGTTCTAGAACTGAGCAATCACAGGCGTTCTATAACTCTTGTTCCAAGTTTGTTCTAGAACTTATCGGTTGTCACAGCGTTCTAGACCTGTTACAGATTTGGTATGAAATATTTCTAATTGAGTTCTAGAACTGTTCTAGAAATGTTACAGATCGATTGTCGCAGCGCAGCGTTCTCGATCTGTTACAGATTTGTTATTCAACATTTGCAATTGAGTTCTAGAATTGTTCTAGAAATGTTACAGATCGGTTATCACAGCGTTCTAGATCTGTTAGAGAATTATAACATAAGACTGGTAACCGAATTCTAGAGTTGTTCTAGAAATGTTAAGGATCGTATTTCACAGCGTTCTAGAACTGTTACAGAATTATTCTAGTGTATGGGGGATAGCATAGTTACTCGCATGTTCATAACCTGTTACTAACCTTTTCTAGAACAAGTTTTTTGTGTTCTGAAAAAAATTGTTTAAAAAAGAAAAAAATGTATTTTTTTGCAAAAATAAGAAACAGAAAAGAAAACTGAAACCAACTCATTTTTCTCTCCTCTTTTTTTATTTTTGTGCAAACGAAGACATTTTTTTCTATTCTTTTTTCAGAAATTTTTTTATTTTTTTAGATTGCAATAGGAATATTTTGTAGTAGTTGTCCAAATGTAGTCGTTGGATTCTTTGTTTTCTTGAGAAATATACGAAATATATTGAAGAAATAAAACAGAGACGGAAAGCGATTTGGTTGGTTGCCTTCTCATTTTTCTTTCCTCCTTTTTTTGTATCATTTCCCAATAATGTGAAAAATAATCGTATTTTGCAATTGAAATGTAATTATTTGTCTTTTTTACCATTAAATTTTTCCAAAAACATTGTCTGATTATTTAAACAATTATTCAAGCAGATAGGCATGGCCACTTCTGGACCAATGTGTGTGTGTGTGTGTGTGTGTGTGTGGCTTCTCGAATGTTCTGATGACATCACAAGCTTCGAGAACATTCTAATGACGTCACGATTGCGCAATTGTGCGAAGGTCAAATATGTGAAAAACAAGTTTCAAGGTTGTCACATGCATGTGTCAAGGTTATTGTCAGAAAAACAAGGATGATTTATTGCTTCCTTCGAGATAAGACGTTCGTTAAATGTGCAAAAGATGCAGGTTGACAGATGAAATTTGATATGAGGGTTATGCATGGCATCCTGTTTTGATTTTAAAATTCCTGCCTTCATTTGTTTAATGCATATAAGCTTATAGAAGGTTCTAGGAAGATCTGATGATGTCATAGAATAATATTGCGTAATTATGTGCAGGCAGGATTTGCGAAAGCTAATCGAAGGTAAGAAAGGTATTTAAAATCATTCCTCGTGGTGAGTCAAATGTTCTGGGATTCTTGTTGCTTTCTTCTAGTATCAAGTAGCGAGCGAGGACTAGAGATAGCAGCTACACGCATTTAAACTAGCAGAAGCATTCATAGATCGGCAGTCTGCAGCTGTACACGTTTCATTATCCTACGCTACCATTCTGTAGAGATCACTTCTTTTTACAACTTGCAATCGTTCGCTTTCGTATTCATTCTTTTCCATATGCTAGGTCCGTCAACCTCTGTACGAGATATATGCTACAAGGAACTGAAAACAATTTTGAGACTTGAGAGAGAGATTATAGACCGCATGAATTTAATTCGAGACCTTTCATGGACGTTTAGTAAATACCAAGAGTACACTGCCCGACGCTTATCGCTCCTTATGTCATGCAACGATATTCGAGCTGAGGTCGCATGCTTTTTTATCCATATATGCCCTGTAACAGATTTTAGAATTTTATATTGATTTGGCTAGGATGTCAAATCAACCATTTCAGATGAAGAAAATACAATTTGAAAACGCTTGCTAGAATTTATAAAATAAAATCAGCTCTATAAATTTTAGAGTTTGACTAAGAAACGTTGAAATCTCTTTCAAATAATAGAGTAATATGCTAAAAAAGATTCAATTCACTTACTTCAAAAGCAACATAAATATCAAAAATAATTCAGCAGTATTAAAATGTAATGCAAGGCAACTGTGAATCAAACATTGGAAAAAAATGATGCAGTGTTCACGTGAACATATACTTTCTGGAACTTTTGAATCCAAATTTAGTCAAATAGAAATGAAAAAATACAAAAATTAATATAGGTTATAGAAATCCAGGATGATATATTGCTTTCTAGCTAGCTAATTTAATTCAGAGACCATAGAAATCTACCTTACCGATATTCTATAGATGTAGTTGTTTATGCTATGTAACCAGAATATTCTCAATGACGTCATCGAATTCCTACTACGAAATTTTTTCGTAAACAACTTCAAGGTTATTTTTAATGTTGGATTACTTTTTTTGTGTTTTTCAATATTATATACCACACGTATCGATTATAACTTAGAACCTTGTAGATGATTGCAACAAAGAGAGCAGTATTAAAGTTGAATAAAAAGAAACTGAGAATCAAACATTGAAAGTGAAGTATTGAACACGTATATTAAAATGCACTATTATGTATAACAACTAAAAATCCTAGTTTTTCTTAGAACCAACAGTTTGTTTTAAATCGTAGTTAAGTAAAACCATTTAAACGGGCCAGAATTAACAAAGATTATCATTAAGTGCGCCACAGTCAGATACGCTGATTTTGCTTCTAGTTGTAAATAGAGGATGAAGATGAGGAGGAGGAGGATACGATAATATTACAGTTCAACAGTTATTGAAAATATTAGATTTAGATATGAAAATAAAGAAGCACATTGTCTTCCAAACAACACCAAAAACTAAAGAAACTGTAGGTAGTAATGCCTTGTTTCTAACTACTAGGTGTATCTTCACTCTCGATGCTACATTCTGCGCTAAGCTGGATAAATCACCATCCTCATGTATCAACTACATTTAAGTCTTAAATCCATATTTAATTTAATAATGCTGTTCGTGAAGTATCAATGATATTAAAGTATGCTGTTATATAACAGTTGCAAATAATTATTTTTTTCTTAGAACCAACATTTAATTTTTGTTAAATAAGTCCAGTTAAACAGCTAATTATTTCTGGTTACCAAAATCATGAACATACTTTTGATTCAACTATGTCAACTTATTAAATGAAAACTTAGTATGATTAAGAAGAGGTCTTTGGTTAATGAAGATTATAACCCAGTGCACCACCACCAGGTACGCTGCTTTTCATACAGTTGTAACCACGCTTCATATGTTAAATTTTGATTTCTCCTAAATCAAGATAAGTAAACTATCGAAAATGTATGTGGAAGAAGGAGAAAGAACAGAGGTGGATGAGGAAGAGGAGAAGAAGTCAGTAATGATGTAGTTAAGACAAGTAGATGCTGAAAATATTAGATTTAATGATTATATCTTATGAATTGTATGTTGTGTGTCATTTGGACGTGCAAATAAAAGAAGCGCAACATCTTTAAAATAACAAAACAAAAAAACTTAAAGAAACTGTAGGTAACACCTTATTTGTGCGTACTAAGTGTATCTCCATTCTTTGTCCTACACTCTGCGATGAGCTTGATGAATCCAGTTAAATAGATAAGGATTTCTTATCAATAGAATCGTGAACATACTTTTGTCTCAACTATGTCAACTTAGTAAAAGAAAATTTAGTTTAATTAACGAGAGATCTTTGGGTTACAGAGATTATCATAGAGAGCACCACAATCAGATTTGCTGCTTTTCTTATAGTTATGACCACACTTTTTCTCCTCTTGAATCTTAACTATACTAAATTAAGTTAAATAAGCTATTAAACTACATGTAGAAGAATCAGAAAATAATATAGGGTGTTCAGGAGGATATGATAATGATTGAGAGTAGGTAAATAGGTTATGAAAATATTATATGGAATGATAACTTATACGAAATCTTCGGTTTTATAAGCTGATTTTCTAAACTACAATTAATTCAGGTAAAGGAATCAATAAATACACATACATTTTGAAAATTAAATTTATTTGACTCATTTCGTTACAATAAACGTATACAAACTATATATAGAATTTTTAAACTTATTGCTTACTTTGTACAGTGTTGGTTTCGTTCTATCAATGTTAAAAAATATTAATGACAAGGAACCTTGAATAAATAATCTCAAAATGTTAATTATATTTAACTAGTTTCTAAACTAAAAGAATTATTCTATAATACCAACCCCCCGCATTTCATTAACAATTGAAATAATTTCGTGTACATTATTTACGTTTCCAGCTAGTTGATCTAGTAAAAGAAAGCGCAGTCGATCCATAAACTTATTGGGATCTTCCCAGTCATCTAATATTTTAGATTCTGCTTTTGCTTTTATTTTATATTCTAAGGAAAGGTCACTTTTAGCATCATCTTCCTCCTCGTCATCATCTTCCTCATCGTCATAGTCATTACGATGCTCATTAGTATCCTCATCAGCAGCATCATTTTTTATTACGTATGAAGAACCGTCATATTGGCCAAATTCTTCTTCTGGCTCTACTTTTTGCTTCTTCACAAGTGTTTCCCCTTTATCTTCAGACTTATGAGTAATGCACGATAGATTCCTCAGTGGAGAGAATTGTGGTTTCCATGCTTTCTGAATAGCTTGTTTCTGGTCCAGTTTGAAAATCTTATGCTTTCGAGGAATAGCTTTTCTCTCCTTATCAGTCCGACTGTCAGATTCTTGCATTGGTCTTAAACTTCGAGTTACCTTTGAAATTTGATGAAAATCTCTTTCATCCTGCTTATGATTCTTGGCTGAGCAAGAGTATTTCTCATGTCTTTTTAAATTATCAAGTCTTGGGTATGTTCTGGAACAATTTAAACAAGTTCTAGTCATCTTGCCACTGACACAGTAAAAATGGCTGTTCATGGAATCTGAGTTTATATATCCTGCTCCTCCTCCTCCATCACCCCTCGTCCTCCTCCTCATCATCCTCGTACTCCTCCTCCTCATGTCCATCTTCATTTTCATTTCATTTTCATTGCAAGTACGTAAATTCTAACAAGAGCTTTCAAAATATACGTTCTTTATCTCTAAATAGTTGATTTAATACTACGAGTCTAAAGCTGTTACAGTAACCCACTATTTTGAAAAGGATCTCTTAAGAATCTATTGTCATTCTTCTAGATTCGTGCAAAAATGTTTATATGGTGTAATTCATTTTGACTAGGCATGCTGTGAGATTTGTAACTGGTTTCGAGTCCCTCAATCGCAAACCATTCTATCGACTTGTAAATTTTAGAAAATTTTTTTTGCGTTGAAACACTTCTTAATACATAGCTCTCCCCATGTCTCTCTTTCTCCCTAAACTATACATGCTGCATATCATTTACCATCCTTATCTAATAATATATCTCCCTCTTTGTTGCAATCATCTAGAAGGTTCTAAGTTATAATCGATACGTGTGGTATATAATATTGAAAAACGCAAAAAAAGTAATGCAACATTAAAAATAACCTTGAAGTTGTTTACGAAAAAAATTGCGTGGTAGGAATTCGATGACGTCATTGAGAATATTCTGGACACATAGCATAAACCACTACATCTATAGAATATCGGTAAGGTAGATTTCTATGGTCTCCGAATTAAATTAGCTAGCTAAAAAGCAATATATCCTGTATTTCTATAACCTATATTAATTTTTGTATTTTTTAATTTCTATTTGACTAAATTTGGATTTAAAAGTTCCAGAAAGTAGATCTTCACGTGACCACTGCATCACTTTTTTCCAATGTTTGATTTACAGTTGCCTTGCATTACATTTTAATACTGCTGAATTATTTTTGTTAATTTATTTTAATGTTTGAAGTAAGTAAATTGGATCTTTTTTAGCATTTTACTCTATTATGTGAAAGAGATTTCAACGTATCTTAGTCAAACCCTTATATTTATAGAGCTGATTGTATTCTATAAATTCTAGCAAGCGTTTTCAAATTGTATTTTCTTCATCTCAAATGGTTGATTTGACATCCTAGCTATATCAATATAAAATTCTAAAATCAGTTACAGTGATCAACTGTATGTACTCGGAACTCTTAAGAATCTGTTGGTATTTTTCATGTCGCTCAATCGCAAAGCCTTCTGAAATATTACAAAATTATTTTTGATTAAAAACTTTTTTTTAATACTTAGCTCTCCAACTCTCTTTCTCCCTAAAGTATACATGCTGCATATAATTTACCATCCTTACCTATTATTATATCCCTGTTTGTCAAAATATACTATAACCTTCTATATTATAATCGACACGTCCGGATATAATTTTTTAACATCGAAAAATCTAATGCATCATTGAAAATAACCTTGAAGTTCTTTGCGAAAAAATTGCGCAGTAGAAATTTGATGTTATTAGTTATAGAAGATTCAGCATTATAGAAAAAATTTTAACGCTGAATTAAATCATCCTTGATTTTCTGTAGACTGTATTATATAACAGCGTTAGCGGATGATTGAAAAAATCCAATTATTTCATTATATTAATTTGATGTATTTTAAAACTTTTAGTTTAAATCTTTAACATTTAAAAGGTGGAAAACTGACCTTTCTAAATGATAGCTGAAAAGCAAGCATATATCTGTGGATAAAAAAGCATGCGACCTCAGCTCGAATATCGTTGCATTCATGCGGTCTATAATCTCTCTCTCAAGTCTCAAAATTGTTTTCAGTATCTTGTTGCATATACCTCGTCCAGAGGTTGACGGACCTAGCATATGGAAAAGAATGAATACGAAAGCGAACGATTGCGAGCTCTAAAAAGAAGTGATCTCTATAGAATGGTAGCATAGGATAATGAAATGTGTACAGTTTCAGACTGCCGATCTATGAATGCTTCTGCTAGTTTAAACGCGTGCAGCTGTTATCTCTAGTCCTCGCTCGCTACTTGATACCAGAATAAAGCGACAAGGATCCCAGGACATTTGACTCACCATAAGGAATAATTTTAAATACCTTTCTTACCTTCGATTAACTTTCGCAAATTCTGCTTGCACATAATTACGCAATATTATTCTATGACATCATCAGATCTTCCTAGAATCTTCTATAAGCTTATAAGCATTAAACAAATGAAGACGGAAATTTTTAAATCAAAACAGGATGCCATGCATAACCCTCATATCAAATTTCATCTCTCCACCTGCATCTTTTGCGCATTAAACAAATAAGGGCACCAATTTTTAGCTTAAGTATCATCTATCAGGAAGCAATAAATCAAATTAATAGTCAAAACAGGATGCCATGCGTGCTCTCCATATAAAATTTCACCTATACACCTGCATCTTTTGCGCATTAACAAACGTTTGATCTCGAAGGAAGCAATAAATCATCCTTTTTTTTCTCAAAATAACCTTGAAACTTGTTTTTCACATATTTGACCTTCGCATAATTGCACAATCGTGACGTCATCAGAATGTTCTCGAAGCTTGTGACGTCATCAGAACATTTGAGAAGCCTGCCTCACACACACACACACACACACACACACACACACACAGAGATAATCACTAACCCTAATTGGTTCAGAAGTGCCCCTGCCTATCTACTTGAATAATTATTCAAATAATTAGATAATGTTATTAGAAAAATTTATTACTTAAAAACAAAGACAAACAATTACATTTCTATTAGAAAATACGATTATTTTTTACATTATTGGGAAATAATACAAAAAAAGGAGGAAAGAAAAATGAGAGGGCAACCAAACAAATCCCTTTCCGTCTCTTTTTTATTTCTTTAGTATACTTCGTATATTTCTGAAGTTTGGACAGAAATAAAAAAAAGCGGAAAGAAAAATAAGTTGGTTTCAGTTTTCTTTTCTATTTTTTATTTTTGCAAAAAAAAATACATTTTTTCTTTTTTAAACAATTTTTTTTCAGATTGTAATCGTAACATTTTGTGGTGGTTGTCCAAATTTGTTTGTTGCACTGTAAAACAAGATTTTGTGTAAAATTACAAAGTTAAACTTATATTGTTCTTTCAAATGATATACTTAACTTTGAGATTATGCCTTGAAGGTCAAATACCTTCGCACGATTGCGCAATTATGACGTTATCAGAATGTTCTCATAGCTTGTGACGTCATCAGAACATTCGAGAAGCCTGCCTCACACGGATACACAAACACACAGACACATTTAAAATAGTAATTAATTGCATGTGTTCTATTTTTTTTTTTTTTTTTTAGTTATCGAAAATTAACTGCTTGAGTAAATAAAAATTGTTTATATAAATAGGAATTTTTGAACATTAGGAGAAATGTAGCAAAGTGATGTAAGTCTTTAAAAAAAGTAGCATAGAATAACAAATCAAAAAATGCAGAATCTCTGGCTCAATTTTTAGAAATTTTAAAAATAAATAATAAATGATTGTTTAAATAATTACATGATATTTTAATGAAAATGTACTACCCCAAAAAATATCCAAATATTGCATTTCATTCAGAAAATAAATGATTTTTTACATTATTTGGAAATAAATAATTGTTTAAATTATTTACATTTGTTCAAACAATTGAAGATTGTTTAAAAAGTCATGTAAAATATGCAAATTCTCTATTAGTAATTATTGTTATGAGAAATACGATGGAAATTGCTCAAATGTGACAATAATACGAGAAAATGTAGCTTTTTGATATTTTGGGGCTGCGTGGAGGGTGAGGGTGTGTTGGAGATAAATGTTATTAGTGTTATTTTATTTCGCAAAAACTTCTCTTCCATCCCAAAAAAGTTTGGCACGTTTTGATAAAACCTTGGTACATGAGTTCAAGTTTTCGAAAACTCAAAGCTGTCACATGTTAACCCTTAACTAGCACTATTGATACCAATATACGTAACTTCTTCTTTTTGGTAAAATCGTACATCATATTTTTCAAAATTCAAATTGATTTATTTTTACTGAAATGCACCAAAATAGTTAAAAATGAAAGAAAAGAGGGTGAAAAATAATATAAAGCTCACCTACTGTATCTTCAGTTAGTGATGTCAACTACTTGTAAATGTCAAATGGTCCATTTCGACAAATTTTAGTACGCTTATTTTGAGCCCAATAATTATTTGGGGTCATTTCTACCCAAAGTGTAAGAGTGAGGCATGGAAAGAAAAAGAGCGATAGAGAGACAGAGGGAGAGAATGAGAGAGAAAAAGAGAGAGAGAGGCAAAAGGGAGAGATGTGGAAAAGCGAAGGAGAGATAGAGAGGGAGTGGGATTGAAACAGTCAGTGGGAGAAGCGAAGGAGAAATAGAAAAGACGAACCATCACCCTGGAACCGTCCCCTTGAAGTGTCACCCAGTTTTTCTAGTTTAAACCGTGCCATAAGAAGTTATCACTTTAAAACATACGTACCTTCTTGTTACTGCATGACTCTATCAAAACCACGAAAAAAGATCCTACAAGAAGCCAATCAAAACGCATTTTCAAAATTCGGCACTTACGCCCTTTTGCCTCGGAATTCTTCAATTTATGGTTTATTTTGCTAAATTCACTTTTAGTTGTGTGAATGCAGTTTTTGAAATATGAAATGCACATTAAGAGAATCTTTATTGTCTACGTGGGTGGCCCCTGAAATACTCAGAATAAGATTTCGTGCTGCGGCTTCCATTCATGAATGCAAATTGGAGGCTCCAAAAGGTTTTATGGTATGAGCTGCTGCAATTGCCACAATTGTCGTACCCCTATGCTTGCAATAACTTTGCGAATACAGTGTTGCCAACTCAGCATAACCTCCCTAACTTTTGGTTCGAAAATTTATAGGAATCATCTGCGCATCCTTTTCTTAAATATGTACAATATATATAATAAAATTATAAGGTTCGTTCTAAAAGAACAAAAAAATTGGGAGCCGTACGAACCCGATTGGATTAAGTACGTTTATATAATTTATATCATGAGCAGATTGATACTTTTTTTTTTTTTTTGGCGATTGTGGATTTTCTTCAACGAAAGTATGTGAAAGCGGTAAGGGGGGGGGGGGGCCTCAATGATTTAAAATTTTTTCCTCATGTAATCAAATCGGGCGATAAATTCCACTTTATTTATATTTCTCCATTATAGTGTTCAGACTGATAAAAAAAAAACTGAAAGCACGCGCATATTGGGTCCTTTCATAAATTGCGTAGTCTGTTGTGTGGGCTTGGTTGCTAGGGTGTATGGAAACGATTTTTCTATGCTCCCTTAAATGGGGTATACTTTTTGTTGAAAATTGATCTTTTAGGATTAAAATTTAAATCCTTGTTTAAAAGTTTAATTACTGTCTTTAAAAATCATTTTTTAAGTTGAAGATACATGATTTGAGTAGAGAATTCCTCTATTGGTTTAAAAATTAACTTTTTTCTTATAAATTAGCTTCTTTGTTGACAATTTATATTTTCGGGTTGGAAAGTCAACTATTTTGTATAAAATTCATCATTTTAATTTGAAAATTCAACTATTTAGTGGAAAATTCAACCTTTTTTTATTGAAAATTCGGATTTTCGTGTTAAAAATTGGATTGTTTTGTGGAAAAGTCGTCTTTTCAGGTTGAAACTTAATAAATCGGTAGACAACTCAAATGTTTTTCTAACATGAAAATTATTATTTTTTCAATGAATAAATATTTAATCCATTTTTGCTTAAAAAATGATAATTTTTATATTAAAAATTGAATTATTTTGTTGAAAAATCGTTTTCTTCGGTAGCAATTTAATATTCCTTGTTTAAAAGTTTAACTATTTGATTAAAAATGTATGCATTTTGTTGAAAATTTGTATTTCTTGGTCAAAAGTCTAAGTTTTTTATTGAAAATACAACTATTTGGTTGAAAATTAATCTGTTTCATAAACAAAATTTATTTTTTTACCAAAAAAAAAACGAATTTTTAACTAAATTAAACCATACAGTAAAATACTAAACCAAGCATGTAAATTTTTCTCCTAAAGGATGCATTTTTTTAATACGAATTTATACGAATTTTTAACAAAAAAGACTAGAACTTTTAACCAAATAGTTGAAATTTCACTAACACGCTGAACTTTCAAAAGATAATGTACAAATGTTCTACAAAAACAGATTAATTATTAATGAAGCAGTTGCATATTTCTCACCAAAAAATTACTTTTATAATAAAAAATAGCTAATTTTACCAAAATTTATCAACTTTCTATCAAATAATTTCTTTTCTACCAAACTGTTGAGTTTTTAAGTCAAAAAGAAGAATTCTCATCAAAAAAGTTTCATTTTCAACTCGAAAATATTCACTTTCAAGAAAAAAGTTCGAGTTTCAACAATTACTGGAATTTTAAACTAGGTATTTAAATTTTTAGTTAAAAAAATTAATTTCTAAGGAACTAGTTCAACTTTGGACCAACTAATTGCAATTTAAAGAGCAAAATACTAGTTTTCTCTAAATCAGTTGAATTTTCTATTTGAAAACATAATTTTTCAACAAAAGAGTTTATTTTTAATCTAGCAACGAAATTTTGGGAAAAAATAGTTTGCTTTTTAATTAAAAAAATTAATTTTTACCAAAAAAAAGAAGATTTTTCACTAAAGTAGTCAAATTTTCAGGAAAGTTGTGGAATTATCCAAATAAAATGACGAATATTTAATAAAAAAAGGCACTATTTAAATTTTCAGTAAGCAAACGAGTTTAAAAATAAAGAAACAATTTTAAAGAAAACTGCTCAATTTCAACTAACAAAAATTAATTTTCTACGTATAATTTATAAATATCCTACAGAAACAGATGAATTTTTAACTAAAGAGTTGCATATCGAACAAAAAATTGATTTTCTATAAATAACGATTTTTTAACAAAATAGTTCGACTTTTTACCAAATAGTTTATTTTTGTATCAAATTGTTGAATTATCAAATCGGAAATTTGTAAATTCAACAAAAAAGTTTATTTTCCAACAAGCACTAGAATTTCAAAACAAATAGTAAAAATTTTAGTTGAAAAAATTCATTTTTGAGCAGAATACTATATATTCAATCAAATAACTTTATTTTCAACCAAGACGTTGACTTTTTAATATAAAAAGATTAACAAATTGTTTAATCTTTAATCATTTTGGTTTAGCCTTTAACCAATTAATTCAATTTTAAAGAAACAAACAAAATTTCAACGGATAATGTTTAAAAGCCCTACCAAAATAGAGTATTTTGTAACGAAATGGTTTAATTATAAACCATAGGATTAATTTTCATACAAAAAATAGTTTGTAAACTAGTTCAACTTTCGACCAAAGAATTGAATTTTTAAGCAAAAAATATCATTTTTCTATAAAACAGTTGATTTTTCCACTTAAAATTATGAGTTTTCAACTGCAAAGTTTATTTTTAATCTAGCACATGATTTTTTACCAAATAGTTGAATTTTCCGTTTAAAAAGTTGATATTAAAAAAAAAGAACTTTTCAACAATCTAATTAAAATATTGATGAAGCTGTTGAATTTTCAACCGAAAATGACGAATTTAAACCAAAAAATTACTACTTGACGTTACAGTAAAAAAAAATTAATTTTCAACAAAAAAAGAATTTTGAAGAAAATAATAACCAAATATTTGAATTTTCTGCAAAAATGTTCATTTTTAATTGAATTATGTGAATTTCTAACCAAAAAGTTCCACTTTTATCCAGAAAAGATTACATTTCTTCTCAAGAAGATGATTTTTCAAGCCTAAAAAGAACAAAAAATATCAATCCAATTTTTTAATTTTCATCAGAACAGTTGAATTTTCAACAAATTAATTTAAAGCCAAATACTAAAGGTCTGAAAAAGAAAAAATATTTAGAAACATATTGTAAAGATAAGTTAATTCGAAATAACATGATATATGAATCTATAGAAAGGGGCAGAAATTGATGCTGAATATCAGACATTGTAGACTGAACGTGTGTGGAATTGAAGTGGAGAGGCCATTCACGTGTACATACCACAACAAGGAAGTATAAAATGTTGCACAAATGGTTCACGGACACATTTCTCGATATTGCGAGAAGCCAAAGCCGTCTTGCTCTCGCCTTTATTACCCGTTGACACCGCCGAGACGTGATAAATGACGAGATTTACGATCGTCGAGACTGGACTTTGCAGAGACGTGTAGCGGATAAAATTCGCGGGAGACCAAAACCGATACGTAAACCGTGAAAACTCTGGACGAGGTCATTCGTTCAGTTTCTTGAGTCGCAAATTGAGCAGTATGTTCCGTATGGTGCGGGCGCAAGATCTAGTACGAACGCAAGGTCCAGTGCGAACGCATGGTCGGTGCGAGTGGAATGAGGAGAAATGCGAGAGAGAGAGAGAGACAAGGAGAAGAAAAAACTAAAATAACTAGGCAACGGGAAAAGCGAGACTTACAAATGACATGAGAAGAGCACGAAAGAAAAATAGAAAAGTAAAGAAGAAGGAAGGCAAAAAATTTAATAAAATGAGTTCCATTTTATAGGAAACGTCGATAGTAGGACGTGCGTTACAATGATTGACGCTTTATAGCAGACGTCAGCAGTTATTGCTTCATGAAATACTCGTCATTATCTCCAACTCAGATTTATTCAGAGATTAATGTCACAGAGAAAATTGACATATTAAAGAAGACGTCACTTTTTTAATAGTCTCTTATAATATTTATAACTATTCATCAAAATGTAGACCATATTAAATATTTAATTACCAATTTCATTTTAAACAATGTAATAGTACATTATGAAACAAGGGGCGAAAGATGCAGATTTTTCCCGAGGGTGGGTTTACTGCCCGATCGAAGAGATTTTTCCCAAAGCTGCTTTTACTACCCGAGCAAAGCGAGGGCAGTAATTACCCCAGGGAAAAATCTACTTTCGTCATTTTCCTATAGCTTTATTCGCGCTTCATATTTTGATCGACTAATTTTTACTTTTGCCTCGCAAATTTCCCTTTCGCCACGCAAATTTTACTTTCGCCCCGAAAATTTTACTTTCCCCTCGCTAACTTTACTTTTGCCCGCTGATTTTACTTTCGCCCCGCTGATTTTAATATTGCCCTGCTAATTTTACTTTCACCCCACTAATTTTACTTTCGGCCCGCTAATTTTACTTTTGCCCCGCTGACTTTATTTTCGCCACGCTAATTTCACTTTCGTCCCGCTAATTTTACTTTCGACCCACAAATTCAGTTTGCGGAAAATTTATGCTACTTTCGTCCCTATTTTCAGGAGCCAAAGGTGGCATAATAAAATGGGCACAATAAGGGAATAAATTCTTTTAAATGGAATTGATGTAATTAAGAGCAAACTCGTTGAACTTCCAAGGAAAAAGAGTTTAATCTTTTCGAAGAAGAAAAAATAACTTCTAACGAAAAAGTTAAATCCTTAACCAATTAGTTGAATTGACCATCGAGAAAATTGAATTTTACACCAAATATTTTAATTTTTAACCAACAAAGCTTTTTTTAAAGAAAAAATGGAATCTTTGAATTTACAGTTTACAAAAATTAATTTTTTTAAGACAATAACGTATTTTTAACCAGGCGATTTCAACCAAATTAGATGATATTTTAACCAAACAGTTAAATCTTTAACAAAAAAAGCAGAAATTGTCAACATAGAAGATAATTTCTCTAACCAAAAAGATGAATTTTCAACCAAATAAATTAATTGCGTACTAAACAATTAAATTTTCAACCTATTAAGAAGAAATTTTCGAACAAAAATGAAATATTTAAATTTTCATACGAAAAATTAATTCTTAACAAAAAAAAGTATTTTCTAAAAAATCTCGAATTTTCAACCAAAGACTTGATTAAAAAAAAAATCATTTTTTAACAAAGTTGTTCAATTTTTTACCAGAAATATAATTTGTCAATAATTAAATTAATTTTCAACCCAAAAGCTTAATTTTATAGAAAATTGTTAAATTTTCTAGAGAAAATACGAATTTTCTATAAAACTACGCAAATTTTCAACTAAAACAACAATTAATTTCTTTTCAATAGTTACACTTTAAACCAACTAGTAGATATTTTAACCAAAAAAGGCGAATTCCTCAACTAAAACAGCATTACATATTTAAAACCTAACCGTTAAATTTTCAACCAAAAAAGATATTTTTTGTCCCAAAAATGCAATTATTAATTTTACAGGTAAAAAAATTCATTTTTGACTGAAAAAAAACTATTTTAACCAGTTGAATTCAACCAAAAAGATACGATTTTTTAACCAAATAGTTTAATCCTGCACCCAAAAGAGTTAATTTTCAACAACAAGAAAATATTGTTTTTCTAAACAAAATGAAGAATTCTCAACAATAAAATAATAAAAAATTAAGTTTTCAACCTATAATGAGTAAATGCTCAATCAAAAATAAAATAGTACAATTTTAAGGTAAAGCATTAATTTTGAACAAAACAAAAAATGGATTCTCAACAAAAACATTAAATTTTCAACCAAAAAGTTACATGCAAAAAATGAGCTTTAATCACATTTTTTAAAAATAATTCAATTTTAAACAAAACAGATGAACTGTGCACTAAGAAGATTAATGTTCTACCAACAACGATGCATTTTCAACAAAATACATCAATTTTCGAAAAAGTTGTTTTTGACTGTAAAAGTTCGTTTGCTATAAAAGAGGTTCATTTTCGACCAAATAGTTTATATTTAAAAGAAATAGTTGAATTTCTAACTAAAACTATGAACTTTTAACAATAAAATTAATTTTCAACCAAATAGTTTAATTTTCTAACATACTGCTGAATTTTCAAACCAAAAAGGCGAATTTTCTACAAAACAGTTCAACTTTTAACTCAGAAGTACGAACTTTCAACTAAAACAAAAATTAAACTTTTTTAAAACAGTTCAACTCTAAACCACCTAGTAGGTTTTTTAACCAAAAACGATGTTTTAAAAAAAAATTAATTATTTAAATTAAAATTTTTTTAAAAATCCATTTTTGGTTTAAAGAAATCCTTTTTGAGCTGAAAAATCAACTATTTTATTTTAAATTCATCTTTCTGGATTGAAACTACATCTATTCGATTGAGGATTCAACTTTTTTTGTTAATTTGTCTTTTGGTAGAAATTTGATTATTTATGGTAGAAAAGTAATCTTTCTTGTAAATTGAAAATGCAACTATTTTGATAAAGTCATCTTTTTTGTATGAAAATACAACTGGTTTGTTAAAATTTCGTTCTCTTGAAGGAAAATTAATTATAGTTTTGTAAAAAATTCTTCTGCCAGGTTCAGAAAACTAACAATTCGGTAGAAAATTAAACCATTAGGTTTAAAATTCGTCTTTTTTGGTTCAATACAACAGGATAAAAACTAGTTTTGTATTCAAATACTTTTTTGAGCTGAAAATTTTCAAAATTCCATTTTTGATTTAATAAAAAGTATTTTATGCTGAAAGTTTAACTACTTGTTTTAAAATGATTTTTTTAAAACTGAAATTGTATCTATCTGGTAGAGGATTCAACTATTTTATTAACAATTCGCCCTTTCATGAAAAAATTATCTTTCGGAATTGAAAATGAAGTTTTTTTAAGATTCAACTTTGCAAGTTAAAAATCCAACTTTCTTCTAAAAATATCGGCCTTTTGGATAGAAAATTCATCTTTATGGTAAAGAAGTGGTATTTCAAAATTAACAAATTGAAACATTCGAATTTAAATTTTAATTAATAATGGTCTTTAAATTACATTGAAGCTCTTCTATAGCGCTAATTTTGGGGCTAACGGCGGGTGCGAACTAACTCATTATAGCCCTCGACGATTTTGTTTCTTTACGCCTGAGTGATCGCCTGAGTGATCGCCTGAGTGACAATCACAGCCCCCGCGCTCTCCGCGAAGCTCCTTTTACACATAGAATTCTCGGAAGGGCAATAGAAGGGAGGGCTATTGAAGTGTTTGACTATAATTGTATAGAAAAGAATTTAGGCCCCTATTATTCCCCTATTTTTCTTCAAAAAATCGCCTATTTCCCAAATTTTAAAAGAATTTTCGGCTACATTACTTTTAGGGGGGGGGGCAGAAACAATCTTGAAAACTTGGGGGGGGGTGAGGCAAAATAGCCCAAAATTAGTAACGTTGTTTATGGAATGCCCTAAGTCTGAAATCTCTTAAAATCCCTAATATTAAAAAAAATAACGCCTATTTTTTTGGATTTTATGAAATTAATTCTTCATTACTGAAGAAATTAGCGGAAATGTTAAAGCGCTGTGGAGTTTAAACGTAAATTTTAATTCTGGTCTGCTCGATAATTTATCGCGGGCTATTCGAACTCTTTACCAGCACAATTCGTCGACGGCCATATAAAGCGACTTGGATTATTTACGAGCTGCGCGTGTCGACGGCTAACACCTTTCTCGTCTGTATCGTCCCAAGGGCTGGAAACAGTGTCGTTCAATTTCAGTCTAGATTCGATTATTCAGCACCTGACAATTTGGTACGGAAGACACGTTACGAAACACATTTCTAATCTACTTTAACCACAAGAAACCCCAGCATTACCACAGGCAGCTTAATTACAAATTTCATTGTTTATTTTCTAATTTCATTAACAAAAAAGAGCAATAGCAGATAAATCTCTTATTGTTTACTGCTATGTATCAATTTGAATTTGAGTTGAATCTGGATGTAGTATTTCCGAGAATTTACGCCGCGCCGCGGGGATGGGCGAAAATCGCTGCGGGGAATGTAAGTGTTCACTCAGGCGTGACCAAATGGAGAGAAACAAGAGAGAGGGAGAGAAAACTGATCCGAGACTCGGGATTTATGGTCACTGTCAGCCCTAAAACGGACACAAAATCCAGATTTGACTGTATTTAATACTAGCAATATTATACGCGCGCTACAGCGCGCGAGAAATGTTGCATTGTCAATTAATAATATACAAACATGAAACAATATTACTTTAATTGTAAGTTTGAATTTTACAGCTTAATGACTTAGAAAGAAATTTAGTGGCGTTGGAGGCAGTTTTGGATTAGAAATGTTCACTTTGGAACATTATTTAATTTAAAGTAATTCAATTGTGAATACCTAGGACTTACATCTGGAAAGTTACTTTGAAAATATTTAGTCATTAATTCTTGTTCAAACATTTTGAATTTTTAATTCTTACGTTTGGAAAGATTTACATTTTTCGATTTAAAGATCAGAAATTTATATTTTACCATTTTTTAGAAATTTAAATTCAGAATTTTTTCAATTTAAATTCTCTTAGTTTGAAAATGATTTACTATTAAGTCGTAAAATTGACATTTAAAACTAAAGGTCAAAGAATCAAAAACTGTAATTTTTGTGATTCTTAATTCTCTTTCGTTAAAGCTCATTCAGCATTAGCATAGACATTTTCATCACGTACCTTGGCCTGGGATTGCTTATTCAGAAATTGAAAAATAAAGTTCTAATTTTTTTTATCATGATTATTTTGATAATTGTTTCTTATTTTGTAATAAATTTTATTCTTATCACCTTAATAATTGATATCAATTTAATAAATGTATATTATCAAAATTCACAATACGCATTGGGCTTTAAAACATACGTATTTTAATTGTCTTGTTTTCATAATTTAAAAAAGTGCGCATTCTATAAAAAAAAAAAAAACAATTTTACTCAGTGTGACCGTAAAATAGAATATCTTATTTTTCCTTATTCTTTGTGCGATCAAAATTTGAATTTTTTAGTTTTCAAAAAAATGCATAAAGTTTTTATCATAATCTTATAGGGTCTTCAAAAGGCACAGTTTTTCTTTTCTGGACATTTTTCATATTGTGAATTTTTTGGCTTAAAATTTATATATTCAGGATATATGTTTTGAAAATTATAAATAATTCCCTAAAATTCTTAAAAGGTAAGAGAAATATAAGTCAGCCATGAAAATGTAAAAAATGAAAAATCATCCTTCTTCCAATTCATAAAATATTGAACATCGAAAATTCCACCCCTAGAACTAAATAAAAATATTGAAAATAAAAAATTACCCTCTTCCGATTGAAAAAAGATTGAAAATGTACGTTCTTCAACTTAAAAATAAAATTACCTCTACTAATTCAGAAGAAAATTAACCGAACTGTTGTCCCTTTCAACTCTATAAGAATTTTAAGAATAAAACATTTTCCCTCTTCCAATTCAGAAAAAAGTTGAAAACTTACATTTTCTTCCTTCTTACTCAATAAAAATGTTAAAAATATAAAAAAATCCTTCTCCCAGTTCATAAAATACTGGACACTAAATGTTTATCCCTCAGAACGTCATACAAAGGTTGAAAATTATAACGTTTCCGCTTTCAATTCAGAAAAAATTGCAATTTTTTAATTCTTCGCTTTAACTCCATAAAAAAATTAATAATAACAAATTTATATATCTTTCTTGGTTGTACAGCTTTTGTTTATTATTTTTTTCTACCTTTCGTCGTTTTTCCAAAAAAAACTTTTTTTTCGATGCTATCAAAAATGATGAATGACAAAATTGTAGTTTTTTTGGGTTAACAACTATTTTTTGTCTTTTTCTTTCGTAAATTGTGTCTATTTCAAGAAATGTTTTTTTTTAATTCTGATTCGTGAGAGTCTAATGTTGTCGTTCAAATTTTAGATCTCTGGTTTTCAACGGATCTTTACGTTATGGCACTCATAGAATCCGAAATTAAAATTCGGAGTATTTTCAAAATTCGAAAAAAAAATTTTTTGATTAAAATTTTTTGTCAAAGTTTCTTATAGATGGGTAGAAGACTTGCAAATTATCCAAATAAAATTTTTATTTCTTATGAAAATTAGAAAAGTTATATACGTTTGAAAATTTTGAAATTGTTCAGAAAAATAGAAAAAAATCTTTTTCTGGGAGATTAGGAAATTTCACTTAAATTCATCACTAGATATTAGATATGTTTAGAAACTACGTCACTTAAATTTTTCGATTAGACAAACATTTTAAAAATTTGAGCTTTTTCAAAATTTGAATAAAAGTTTTTTATGAGTTTTCGAAAATTTTGTCAAATTTTCTGGTACGCCTCAAAAATATTGGCAAATTGTCCTGATGAAAATTTTTAATTTGACAACATTCTAAAAAGTTATATGCTTTTTAACGTTTTAAACATTTTAAAAAAAAGAAAATCAATTTTTTTTTAATAGGTTAAGAAATATCAATCCAAATTTCTACTAAATATAAAATATATGTATTTCGAAACTATTATCATGAAATTTTTTAATTAGACGAAAGTTCCAAAAGTTGGATCATTTTCGAAAACATGCAATTTTGGTTTTTTAAGAGAACTATAAGTTTGAAGCATTGCTTTCAGTAGATTTTAACCAGATTTACTGATTATCTTGACGAAGTTTTTTAATTGAACACAAATTATCGAGCGTGAAGCGCGTTTTTCGTAATTGGAATGTAAACGTCAAAGCCGTAGGTGCTTTGAGAATCTTCTTTAAAAACATATCGAAAAAAATTTCTATTAAGATTTATGGCTGTAATTCCTCAGAAGTTTATATCACAGTTTTCAATTTAATTTATACTATTTACAATATTTGAAACCAAAACAAAAACTATGCTTCCAAACAAAAAATGATTAACGACAAATTTGTGAATTTATTTTGGGTCTACAATTTTCTTTTATTCATCTTTTATTTTATCTTGCACAGTTTACTCGCAAAATAGAATTTTGGACTTTTCATTATTTTCCGTGCGATCAAAATTTAAATTTACGATTTCCCAAAAAATTCAAAAGATAATAATCTTATAGGGTCTTTAAAGGGCAAAGTTTTTCTTTTCTTGATTTTTCATATCGTACATTGTTTGACTCAAAATTTATATATGCTGACTTTTAGTTTTTATTGTAAATCGATCTTGTTGATGTGATGTTAGTGTTTTTTCGTCTGAGTTGTTTATATATTGGATATTTATTACATTCTCATCAGAGAAGGTATTAGATTTGTGTAAAATTTGGCCCCCACCCCCCAGTTTTTATCAAATGTCCAAATTTCGTCTGTCTGTATGTCTGTCTGTATGTCTGTCTGTGAACACGATAACTTTTGAAAAGATTAATCTATTGAATTGCCCTTTAGTATACTTGTTAATTGTCCTAAACTAAAGGTCAAGTTCGTTAGCCAGTTATTTTGGGTAAAAATTCCAAAAGTGGGCACATTCTGAATATTTTTTAGACCACTTTTCAAAATTAGAAAATTCTCTGTTCGGTTATCCGTAGAATTAAAAAATTCGAACAATTCATCCTAATGACTTTTTTTTAAATAAAAAATTACCAGAGTTATAGCATTTACAAAATTCCAAAAAACACACGAAAATGAACACTTTTTGCCAAAAAACGAACGATATGAAAAAAAGTCAGGAGAAGAAAAATGTTGCTTTTTAAATGCCCAACAAGATTATCATAACTTCTTAAATTGTTTTGAAAAATCAAAAATTCAAATTTTGACAGCATACAAAATAATGAAAAATCCAAAAAGTACATTTTTCGGCCAAACTGTGCAAAATACGGTAAAAAATGAATACACAAAAATTGTGCATTCGAAAAAGGTCTACAAATTTTTTATTACCCTCTTTTTGATAGGATGCGTATTTTTGGCTTTAGTCATGATAAAAGTCATTAACAGTATAAAAAAAAATGTGCCTACTGCATAGGCAGATTCTTATCACAACTTTTATCTTTTAATTTCGTTTTCGTCTCGTGTGTGGGGTTTCAAAAGATATAATTTTTCATGACAAATAAATAATTTTTACATTCTTATCAGAGAAGGTATTAGGTGTGTATAAAGTTTGCCCCCCCCCCACCCCTAGTTTTCGTCAAAAGGTCACGTTTTAAGACCCCCTGAATCCGAAAAACAGGTTTTTACGAATGTATCTATCTGTATGTCTATCTGTCTGTCTTTACGTATGTCTGTCTGTCCGCGAACACAATAACTTCCGACGGGTACTTGTGCCGCAAACCCGCAGATCGAAAGTACAAGGTCATTCATGTATTTTACATGGACGATCTTAAGATCTATGGAAAAACAAAGAGCAATTACATCTAGCTCTAGGGATTGTCGAACGATAGACTAAGGAAATTGGAATGGAATTTGGGTTAGACAAATGCGCTAAGGTTTATTTGAAGCGAGGAAAACTTAATTGCATCCCTGAAGATCCTGAGCTCGTGGACAGAAGCGCTATGCGACACCTTTGCGCTGGAAAGACTTATACATACCTAGGCGTACCACAGAGCCGCATTCAGGATGTTACATCTATAAAGAATACTCTCCGAAGCAGATACAAACGCCCCTTCCGGCAAATTTGGTCTTCTGAACTGTCGGCGACAAACAAAGTATCTGCAACGAACATGCTTGCTTTCCCGGTAGTACTATATTTATTTGGAGTAGTTCCATGGACGAAGAACGATCTCAGATCCCTTGATATGGGGACAAGAAAGCTGATGCACATGAACAAAATTATGCATCTTAAGTCTTCTGTTCCGCGACTGTACATCGCACACCATCAAGGTGATCGCGGAATATTGAGTCTTGAATGTCTTCACAACAGGATTATTCTGGGTACAGCACATAGACTCGCAAATGGACTCATAAGGGAACGACCTACATCCAAAGGCACAATGCGGCACTAAGAGTGCTTTATTACCATCTCTGTCACTCTTACGGCATTAACCTTAATATCACTCCTCTAAACGTTCCTAGGGAAATCGAGTCAATTGTCGAGAATGGGAAGTGCCGCATATACTGGAACTTTATATTCTCGACAATTGTTTCTGTTGCACACTCGAGGCCAGACATGGTTCTTATTGACTTCGAGAAGCGAACCATGTTCGTTATCGAATTTTTGTCACCAGCTGACAAAAACATCATAGCCAAGGAGAATGAAAAGAAAGAGAGGTATCGAGACCTTATAAGGGAGTTGCAACGAATGCACCCGGAATATTCTGTTAAACTAATCGTTCTTATCATCGGCGTTCTTGGAAATGCCAAGTTTCCACTCGTTAATAGCCTGAAAAGTATCCCTACGTGTCAACAATATGCTAAAATTCTTGCCGAAAAAATGCAGAAGGCGCTAATTCTTGGATCGCTCTGTGTTCGTAGGCTGCACGAAACTTTAGCTGAATTAAAATTAAAATTAAAATTAAAATTAGTCGTATTGATTCCATTACAG
>NC_046662.1:40773593-40798823 GCF_010883055.1 Belonocnema kinseyi | reverse complement strand
GAAGTAGGCAAAGGAGCATTTCTGTACAAAGCAGCGGAGGAGGCTGCTGAAACACTCGGACTTGACTTCAGTATTAGGGGTGAGCAAAATGCATCAAACCTACATTCAAAGGCACATTAATATCGCTCCTCTAAATGCTCCTAGGGAAATTGAGTCAATTGTCGAGAATGGGAAGTGCCGTATATACTGGAACTTTATATTCTCGACAATTGTTTCTGTTGCTCACTCAAGGCCTGACATGATTCTTCTTGACTTCGAGAAGCGAACCATGTTCGTTATCGAATTTTCGGCACCAGCTGACAAAAACGTCATAGCGAAGGAGAATGAAAAGAAAGAGAGGTATCGAGAACTTATAAGGGAGTTGCAAAAAGCCTAAAAAGCATCCCTGCGTGTCAACAATATGCTAGAACACATGCAGGAAAAATGCAGAAGGTGGTTGTCCTTGGGTCGCTCCGTGTTCTTAGGGTCCACGAGGCTTTTGCTGGATCGTCGTATTGATTCCTTTACAGACTGTAACCACCTATCTCGCGGTTGTGAGACGTGGTTATGGCTGAAATTTTACCGCGATTTCGCTGGAAGCGGGTGCAATTTTTCAGATTAGCACCCGCTCCAGGCGAAATCCTGCGGTTGTCCTTATGACAAATTTTTATATATATATATAAATAATTGTGTGTTTATACATAATTTAGGAGTTAAAAACCGGTAAAGGTGCTCAGTGGACTGCATGATTAAAGTTTAAATCATAAAAATAACATTGGAAATGAACAAATTCAGTTAATCGAAAAACGACAAAAGTGGCAATAAAACGTTTAATAATAAAATTTTTTTACAGAATGCGAATTTTTTTTAAACAGGACAATGAAATTTTATCTGTTTTAATACCAATGCAAGTTATGAATTATAATAATATACATTTATGGGAATAATATATAATTTCAGGGATAAGCTCGAGTGCGAAGCGCGAAATACGTGATGAGAATGTGTTCGTTAAAGCCGAAAGAGCTTTAACAAAAGAGAATTCACAATCACCAAATTACTGTTGTCGATATTTTCACCTTTAATTTTAAAAAGTCGATGCAGAAAGATCGGTAAATACATTATCGAGCGCGAAGCGCGACATAAATGCATTATTAAGCGCCAAGCGCGAGGTAAACGCATTATTTTGCGCGAAGCAAGAGGCCGAACAGTCGCGTATATTAAAAAAAAAGGAAAAATTTTTTTATGATAGAAATTATGTGAAATTTCATGAAATAACTTATTTTAAATTGTATTGTATTGACTGAATGTCATTTTCGACGTTTGTTAAAAAATGTTTTTGTAAATTTTTCTGCTATGATGGATGTTTCGTCAAAATTTGTAGAAACTGATTAATTGTATAATAGTGAAATCATTTTTAAATTAAGGAGCAAAACTTGCGTTCTGCTCCACTTTAATGTTTGGTATTAAGAACGAGAAATAAAGCGAGATGGTGTCCGGAGGATAAAATATCAGTATTGTAACTATAATTTCGAAGTAAAAGGTTCAATAGGAAAAAGTATGGAAGTTGAATATAATTTATGATTTCATCTAATTGATTATTTAACTAGTAAGAATAGAAGTTTAAAAAAATTGTAAACCAAATTAAACTATCTAAAATTATGTTAAATGGAGGACTACAGTGTTTGAAATCAGTTACTAAATTAAGGCATATATCACCTCCATTCTTAATAAAGAACATTTCAGTTACCAATCTTTTAAATTTATTAGGCTCATGGTATAGAACTTGATCAAGTGTCGCGACTTATATGGCTGTGTAAACAAACAAAAAAGGTATCTAAAATTCCTTTTCTAAAAATCAGTTGAAGTTTTAGTTTTTGAGTTATAAAATGTTTAAGCTGGACCATTTAGGAGCGCCGCATAAAAAGCCGTGCGTGCATGAGCACTAGACTAACGCAGTGGTACTGAAGAGAGCGCCAAGATGGGGTTAGCGACGAGAGAACAGCGGTCACTACATTACATGATTCCCGCTCACCCACGCACAACTGTTTACCTCGTGCTCCTGATTGGTCCAGCTTATCTTATACCTCAGTAACTAAAACTTCAACTGATTTTTGGAAAAGGAACTTTCGATTTATTTTTTTGAATTGTATACAACCATATAAGTCCGGACACTTGAATCTGAGACACTCTGTATAACACTTTTCACATTCTAAGCATTCAATTTTATAAACTACGTTTTTCAAATTAAAAGTATCCAAAACATCTTTAGCTAATTTTATGAAACTGTTAAATTTGGAATCAACTCTAAAAACTGTTTTATTACTAAAATCTTTCAGAATTTCAGTCTTGTGAAAAGACTCATGTGATAATTTATGCATAGTGTCAACCTAATTTCAAATAGTAGCTATTTTATTGTTGAATTGAATGGTTAGAAAGGAAATTTATATATCTACCTGAATAAGTGCCCTTCCTATACCAATTGATCTAGAGAAACACTTCGTTTAGTGATTATGTTTTTTAATTCAAAAGAATTTTTTGCCTGTGGTTTAGGAGTTACTAAGGTTTATTTAAATATGTTATTAAAAGGTTTTGTCATTTTAAAAATTGGAGAATTGTTTAAAGAAACAACAGGACGCACAGGAAAATTCGGTTTGTGTATTTTAGGTAAACCTTATATTCTTGGGATGCTTGTATGTATTTTGAACCAAAATATTTTTTCGTGACCGAAAAAAGTGCGCAGTTCGGTACTGCGCACTCCTCGCTTCTCGATCGCGTTCGAAACAGACAAAGCATTGTGGTTGCGGTCATGGGCAGCAAAGCACTGTAAAAAGTTCTTTTGAATTATAACGATGCAGCAAACCTATTTTTTCCTAAATTGAATGATCTCGAGCGTGAACAGGATTCGAAATTTGCAAAAGAAGAAAAAACTGAAAAAAGTGTTCTAATCGCGATTAAAGGCAACGACCTAGAAGCTCGTTTAATAACAAAATTATCTACGCAATAAAATAGTTACAAGACACTACGATCATCTGCCTCGTAAATAAATTTCTAAAAAGGTACATCAGGACCTCAAGTGCATGGAAGCAGCTGCTGTTAATCCAGGTTTCAATTGAATAGTCACTCCGCTATTTACGTCAAAGGACGTCCGCTTGGTTAGATAGTTTATATCTGCCATTTCAAGTGGTTCCGTTGGTTCATTAATTTTAATAAAAATCATAGTAAGACTACATGTGAGCGAAGTTTATATGTAAATGACTGCGTATGTATCTAGGTTGCTTTCTTACTATTTGTAATGTTAGGAATTGCAAATATAGTTATCTTTTATTCGAAAAAATTTAACTACAGAGAAACCTGGATTTAATGTTAATTTTAGATTTTTGGGATTGAGCGTGACATTAAATCCAGAGTCTCGGAACTATTTTGCCTCTCTCCTGTTTTCTTTTTTTTTCTCTTTCTGTTCTGTGACGCTTGAGTGAGCACCGCACATCCTCCCGTAGCACATCTCAACCATTCCAACTGCGTGGCGTCAATTCTCGGAAACATTAAATCCCGGAACACTAAATCCAGGGTTGACTGTACTTGCGTAAAAATTTTAATTCTTTCTTAAAAATTCTTTTTTTTTGGGGGTTGTAACATTTCATCTCTTCAGGCGAAAATTTAAGCATTCCATTTTTGGCTGAAAAATTATCTCTTTTAGTTAAAAATTTAAAGATCCGATTAAAAATTTATTTTTATATTTTAATATAAATTTATTCAGTTGAAAATTGAACTGTTTCGATAAAGATTCGTATTTCTTGGTTTTTCTCTATTCTTTCAACTCACATTAATAAAAATATTAAAAATAAAACAAGTCGCTCTTACAATTCAGTAACTAATAAAAAATAAATTTCCCCCTTCTATCTGGATGTTAAAAATGTCACCTCTGTGTGCCGTAGTTTTAATACAAATATTAAAAAGAAAAAAAATTGGCCTTTTCCTATTCAAAAACATAGTTAATCACCAAAATTTCTTCCCTTCCAATTCGAGAAAAAAATTTAAGTAAAAAAAGGTTTAAACTCCGAAAAAACCAAACCATAAATTTCTTTGAGCTCAATAAAAATGTTAAAAAGCAAAAAAAGATATTTTCCAATTAAAAAAGTCGAAATTTCATCTCTTTTACGTGAACAAAAATAATACAATCAAAAAGGGGCCTCTTCCAATCCGGAAAAAGCTGAGTAAATCCTTTTAATTCAATGAAAATTTATCAAATTAAAAGTCATTCTTCTTCCAATTCGTAAAATTTTGAAAATCGACATTTCTTCGCCTCCAACAAAATAAAAATTTTAAGAAAAAAAAATTATCCTCTTAACTGAAAAAAATTGAAAATAAAAAATTATTCGCTTTTCCAAAAAAAAATCTCCGAAAGCAAGAAACGATATCTTTTAATTTACAAAAAATAACAGAAATTTCATCCCTTCTAAGACAATAAAAATAATCAAATCAAAAAGGGGCCTTTTCCAATTCAAAAATACAAATAATGAGTAAAATTTCTACCTTTTCAGTTCGATAAAAATAATTCAGTTAAAACATTTTTCTTATATAATTTCGAAAAAAAAACAGAACAATAATTTTATTTGAACTCAATAAAAAGTTAAAAAATAAAAATTTTCCTCTTCCAATTCAGAAAAAAATCGAAAATAAATTTTTTTGGTTAAATCTTAATAACAATGATAGAAATCAAAAAACAAGCTGTTCCAATTTAAAAAAATAATGCAAATTTCATCACTTCTAAGTCAATAAAAATACTAAAATTAAAACAGAGCCTCTTCCAATTCAGGAAAAATTGCAAACAAAAATATACCCTCTTCCAATTCACTGAAATTGTGAAAACCTAAAACCATCCTTCCAGATTCATAAAATATTGAAAATCTAAATATACTCCCCTAGACCTCAATGAAAATGTTAAAAATACAAACTTACCCTCTTTCAATTCAGAAAAAATTTGAAAATGAAAATTTCCTTCCAATCAATTCAATAAAAATGAGAAAAATAAAAATCATTCTCCTTTAAAAATCATAAAATATTGAAAATAAAAAATACCCCTTTCGAAATCAGAAAAAAGATTTCAAATAAATGTTTCCGACCTCCAACTTAAAAAAAATGCGAAAAAGAAAAAAAATGACCTCTACCAATTAAAAATAATAATTAACCGAAATTTCGCCCCTTCTAACTCTTTAAGAATCTTAAGGATAAAAAACTTTCCCTCTTCCCATTCAGAAAAAATTAAAATCCTAAATTTGCTTTCTTCTAAGTGAATTAAATATTAAATGTTAACAAATCATCCTTCTTTTAATTTATAAAATATTGGAAACCAAAATGTTCTCCGTTAGAACTTAATGAAATTGTTAAAAATGGGAAATTTTCTTCTTCCAATTCAGAAAAATTTCTTTTCTTAAATTCAATAAGAATGTTAAGAAGCAAGAAATATGCTCTTCTCATTAGGAAAAATATAAATAAATAACCGAAATTTTATTCCTTCTAACACAATGAAAATAAACAAATTTGTCTTTTAATTTTTTTGTCGTAGCTTGCGTCGTTTAAAATTTTTTTTTTTTTATTTTTGAAGTTAATTTTTTATAACTGCAATAAAAGCTACGCGTTCTATCAAAAATGATTAGTAACAAATTTATAGATCTTTGTGCGCATAAAAATTTTAATTATTCGTTATTTTTCGTACCTTACGTCGTTTTTCCAAAAATGTTATTATTTTATTTTTGATGTAATTTCTAAGATTAAAACAGAAACTACTATTAGTCGAACATTTAACAAACTTTGTTAAAGATTTGTATTTCTTTGTTTTGATCTTCTCTTTCAACTCATATTAATAAAAATATTTACAATGAAACAAGTCGCTCCTCCAATTCAGTAAATAATTGAAAAGGAAAAGAAAAAATTACCCTATCAATTCACAAATAAATTATCCAAAAGTTCATCCCCTCCAACTCTATAAAAATCTAAAGGATAACAAAAATTCCCTGTTCTAATTCAGAAATACTTGAAAACTTAAATTAATAAAAGAAATTTCACTTAAACTAAATAAAAATGTTGAAAATAAAAATATTACCTCTTTCCATTCAAAAAACATAAATAAATAGAAATTTCATTCCTTCTAACTCAATAAAAATAATATTAAAAAAAGCCTCTTCCAACTCAGTAAACATTAAAAACAAAAATGTACTCCCTTCTGATTGAGTAAAACCATTACAAATTTAAAAATGATTCTTCCCATTTATAAAATGTTGAAGAACCAATTTCCTCTCTTCCAACTCAATAAAAATGTTAAAAATGAAAAATTTCCCTGTTCCAATTTTCAACGATAATATTAGTAAGTTGTTAAATTTTTAACGAATCTGAAAGCTCAATCATTGTTCTTTTTTTAATACTAGAACTGAAGTTTAATTTTAAAAATCACTAACTCATTTATATTTGCAGATAATCAACTAAAACCATTATAACTGTTATAATCGTTTCCATACTGACATGTCAATGCAAAGTTAATTACATTTGAGAAGTATAGAAATATTCAGAAACATTATAGTTCACTCATTTCAAAGTAGGTTACGAGCAGAATTGAAATTAAAATGACAAGAGATTGAAATCTGGCAGTTTCATATTTTCAAAACCTTATAAATTAATCTTACACGCTTTATAATTTTGTTTGGATTCATACTCTTCCCCATAAAAGGCTATTACCAAATTTTTAATAATATAAAGTAATATAATTGTAATATGATGATGGTTAGATCAGGCGGTATCGCTCCGAGTTCGTAACCAGATGGTCCGGGCTCGATTCCTGCTGTCGGATTTTTTTGTATTGCAATTGCCTCAACATTTTAATTAAAGCAAGTCAAAATATTTATTTTTATAGATTTTTTTTATCTGAGAAAATTGGGGGTCCGGGGTTCGATTCCTGAGCCGGTAACTCTGGAAATCTTTCTATGTAACTTTACCGAGATTTTGGTGGTTCGGAACTCACCTTAAGCTATAGGTCCCCCCATCGTTTACTTGACTGCAAACCAGTCCGGCGATGATAAAGTAAAACCCAGGATTTGTCCAATATGTCGGAGCACACCGCTCTCATCAGATCACTTGATTGCATTATAAAAATACGTCTGTGACTGATGATATATACCGGGACAGCCCCGTCTTAAATAATCAAAAATAAAAAAATAAAAAATCCAACTCTAACCAAAAATGCCTTCGACAGGTTGGGCCGTAACCATCTTAAGCCTGTGACAAAAATTAATTGTTTAAAACAATTAATTTTTTTAATAATAATAAGAAATTACGTAAACAAAAAAGAATAATAAATAATACTAAGCAAAATATAAATACTCAATTACACGAAAGAAAGAGAATTTTCTATCAAAAAACTTTTCTTGAAGAGAAAGTGGTGATGGTTGAAAAATAGTACACAAGGCAATGATATTGTTATTTATTTTATTAATTTTTCCATAAAAAAAATCAAAAATTTTAGTGTATGGTCCACTATACATAAAAAATATATATCTTTGTCAACAGGGTGTTTTTAGTTTATGTTTAATTTTTTTGTTGAAAAAACCTACCATTATATTTTTGGTTCGGAATTCATCTCGTTTGGTTAAGAATTCTACTCTTTGGATAAAATATAACTGCTTCGTTTAATTTTCTATTAAAAATTTGTTCTTTAATTGAAAATTCAACTATTTCAATTTCGGTTCAAAATTTATATTTTTTAGTTCAAAATTTAACTGTCTGATTGTAAATTTAATCTTCTTGGTTAAAAAATAAACTTAGTAGTTGACTATTGAATTCTTTACTTAAAAATGCATTTTTTTCTTTGAAAATTAATCATTTTAGTTGAAAATTGATTTCTTTATTTAAAAATTGAACGATTTTGCTAAAGAAAAAAGTTTGTTTGTTTTGTTTGAGAATTAATTTTCTTTACTGAAAATGAAACTATTTCACTTCTTGTTGAAAATTTATTATTTGACTTCACAATTTATCTTTTCTGGTTCGCCCTTTTTAGTTGAAAATCTAACTGCTTAGTTAACAATAAATCTTTTTCGGTTAAGGATTTAACTTTTTGATCAAAATTCGTCACTCGTGGTTCAATTCAACGGGATTTGATTCAAAATTAAAATATTTCTTTGTTAAAATATTAACTATTAACTGTTTTTTAAAATTAATTCTTGTTGTTGAAAAAATCAACTTTTTGGTTTCAATTTGAACTACCTTGTGGAAAATTACCCCTCTTGATGAAAAAATAAACTTTTTGGTTGAAAACTGAGCTATTTGCTAAAAATGAGTTTCTTTTTAAATTGAAAATTAATTATCTCTAATGAAAATGTAATTATTCTATTTTTTCTTGAAAATTGAACTTTTGTGGTAGAAATCTCGTCTTTTTTTTATAGATAATTTATTTTCTGGGTTGAAAGTTCATAATTTTTATTTAAAATTACAACTGCTTGGTTACAAATTTGCCCTTTTTTCAAGGACTTTTTTTGAGGAATTAGTTTTTTTTTTAAGAACCAACTTCTTGGTTTATAGTTCAACTAATTTGTTAAAAAATTTTTTTTTTTTGACAATTTAATAGTTTTGTTCAAAATTCGTTTAATTTTTTACTCAAAATTAATTGTTTTTAACTAAAAATTTAACTATCAGTATTAGTAACCTAATATAAAATTAATTCTTTTGTTGAAAATGTATATGCCGGGTCGTACATTTTTCCTTTATAATTTGAAAAATCAACTACGTGATAGAAAATTCATGCAGTTTGTTGAAGATTCGTCTCTTTGGATATTAAATTAATCTTGTTTGTTACAAATTAATCTATTTGGTTAAGCATTGAACTATTTAGTTAAAATTCATTTTTTTTTTCGTTGAATTCAACTGGTTGAAAATACAACTTATCTTTTCTAGTTGAAAATGCATGTTTGTCATTTTTATTAAATTTATAATGATTATTATAAATAAGAACTCAAGCATAATTGAACTATACTGTACAAATTTCAAATTTTAATAACAACTTTCATGAATTATTTCATCATTATTGTGTAAAATTTATGCTACCAATAATTTGCATTAAAAAGTAGTTTAATTGCATATTTTTAGTTATTATCTCGTTGAAATAAAAAAATTTTCTATTGTGCCAAACTTTGTTGTCAATTATTTTCAGTGAACAAAAAATATTTCGATCTTTAAAAATATTTATATTAAATGTACAATTCCCATTATTGCTGTTCATCACAAGAAAAATCTTGATAAATTTTCAGCATTTATTGTTAAAAAATATATGTATAATAATTGCTACATATATTTTTACAAAAAAATTCTACAGTGAAATGAACATACACTTTTTTAAAATATAAATTTGCTACCTATCAGGTAATTCGATAAAGTCAGGGAATGTCAGGGAAACCCTGATAGAGTTAGGGAATATTTGAAAAACAAAAGTTGAAGCTAATTTTATTATTATGGATAAAAATCGCAACTGCTTGGTTGAAAATTAATCTCCTTTGGTAAAGAATTCAAATTGAAGAGTTTGGTTAAAATTCCGGTGTTTGATGGAAAATTCAAAATTGTGGGGGAACATTTAGGCTTCTTGGTGACTTTTTTCCTCTTTTTGGTAAAAATTCCTACAAAAATTCAAATATTTGGTTAAAAACTCATGTACTTTGTTAAAAATTGGTCTGTTTTGCTAGAAAATTCATTTTATTGGTTGAAAATTAGTTTTTTTTTCTTATCAATTAGATTGTTTCTTATTTACAATTTATTTTTTAACTGAAAATGTAACTCTTCCAGTTTTTGTTGAAAATTGATATTCTGTGATCGAAATTTGATCTTTTTGATTCAAAATTATAGTATGTCGTCTAAAATTGACTTTGATTTGATTGAAAATTAATTTTTATTAATGAAAATTTTTAAAATTCTATTTGTATTTAAGAATGTAACTATTTTTTGAAAATTTATTTTATTAAGTGAAAATTTAAGTATTTTAATTTTGGCAGAAAATTTATCTTTTAAGTTAAAAATTCACTTTGGCTGTTCCATTGTTTGTGGAAAATTTACAGTTTTTGATAGAAATGTAATCTTTCTCGTTAAAAAATCGGATGTTTTGTAGAGAATTTAATTATTATATTTTTTGTTAAGAATTCATTTCTTTGGTTGAAAAAAAAATATTTAGTTAAAATTTTTTGTTAATAGAAAATTCAGTGTGATTAAAAATTAATTTCTTTGTCTGAAAATGTGTTTCTTTTTAATTGAAAATTAATTTTTTTTCAACTCAAGATGTAACTATTTTATTTTTGCTTGAAGATTCATATGTTTAGTTGAAAATTAGTTAATTTTGCTGAAAACTCTTTTTTTGTTTTTGTCTAGAGTTACTTTTCTAACTGCAAATGGAACTGTTATAGTTTTGGTTCGTAAATTTACCTTTTTTACATGAAAATTTATAAATTTCATTTAAACTGCATCTTGCTTGGTAGAAAATTCATCTTTTGGGATTAAAATCGAATTATTTTGTTGAGAGTTCATTCTTTGAGTAAAAATTGATTGTTTTAACTAAAAATTTAATTTTTCCATTTTAGGTCTAGAAATAATTTTTTTAGATGAAAAACAATTTTGTTGAAAATTGTTTTGTTTTTTTGTTGAATATTTATTTTTCTAACGTTTTAATTATTCTAACTTTGGTTAAAAATGGATCTATTCTAGATAAAAATTAATGTTTCTTGGGAATGAGACTTTTTTAAATAGATAATTAATCTTTTGGGTTAAAAATGCAAATAAATTTTGGTTAATAATTTATATTTTTGTTAAAGATTCATTATTTTAGTTAAAAATTAATTTCTTAGGTTCAGAAAAATATATATCTTTTTTATTTGAAAACTCAACTAATAAGTTTTTAGAATTTATTTCGAAACAAAATTTTTTGCATTAATATCAGTAATCTTCTATGCAGTTGTATGGTTGGTTTTATACCTAGAAAACTTAAAAATATGGGATATTGTAGAAACCCTGAATAAGGTCCCTTGCAGAAGTCGCGCGATTTCAAACGAAATACCGATCTGGTCCCGATCGGGTTTCCCGATCTGGCCCTTATCGGTAGAACTCTGTGGTCCATATCTGGTCCCGACCGGGCCAGAACGATTTTCTACTGAGGCGTCCTCCCTATGCGCTCGTCAAAATGGTGCTGCTTATTGTTTTCAGATAGAGCAGTAAAATTTGTATATTACTCGTTTTTAATATTCTATCAATTATTGAAAATGCCGAAGGTGAGTAAGCCACGTGTTCGGAGGCACCGAGCACTGGCCAGTATACCTCGAAACTTCCACGAGGAAAATGAAATCAAGTGTAGAGTAAGAATTATAAAATCTATTGACAAAAATGGATTGTAGTACGCGCAAACTTTTAATATTTGTAGATTTGAAAAATAGAATATGTAACTGAAATTTTGATTCTGTATTAATAATAGATTCATTACAAAAATACGAGATCTGTTTACTCAAGTGCGCATGCGTTGCATTCAGCATCTAATTGGTTGCTATTAGCGCAGTTTGAAATTCTACAAAATATTATTTTTCTTGTTTGTTATAAATAGTGGCATTTCAACTTATAACAATGTTCATTAGATCGAAATTAATGATTCATAATCAAAATAAAAATGAATTGTATTCTGTAAATGAAATGTTAAATAACCAGGAATATTTTATTCCAAAATTTTCATTGATTGTAAAAGTTTTTTTTCTACATTGCTTCTTGGCAAACTTAAAAAAATAAAACGATCCTAATAAATAATAGGTCAATTTTTTTTCAACTGACAAAAAAATAAAATATGATTTATTAGGATTGTATATATTTCTTAAATTTGCTTAGAAGTTTTATGAAGAACATTTTTGCAAGAACTGTAAATTGTTAAATAAAATATTTCTGGTGATTAACCATTTTTGTTATATAAAACAAACCTTTTCTTTAAAACTTACAACATCCAAAATAATATTACGATTTTCAAAAGTATAATTAAATTCTGTTTTCTAAACCTCTTTTTAACTTGCCCGCGCTTTTTTAATTATAACTTAAAGTACGTTTATTGGAAATTTAAAATATTGAGGTGCTCATTGAACGAAAAGGACAATTCGCTTGTTTAGAGTTAATTTAAATTAAATCTTTATTCACGAAATTCATGAATGGATTATAATAAGACTGGTCGATTACCGATCGGGCCCTGATCAGGTTTCCCGATCGGGAGTCCCGGCCGGGCCCCGGCCTGGGCGTGTGTTTCATCCGCGATCTGGTCTGGACCAGAATTCCCGGTCTGGGCCCAGTCTAGCCCCGAACAGGCCATATCGACATTTCTGAAGAGGGTACTGTTTGATGTGAACAAAATTTTTGATGGCTTCTTGTAACATTTAAATTAAGCGCCCTTTTCAAATTGAAGCACTAAATTTTCCCACTAAATTTAAAGAATGCAATTATTATTAATAATAATTACATTAATTACACCTCTTTTGTTAAGGGCCATTCTGTTTTTCGGATTCATAGGGTCTCAAACCCTCTGAATCCGAAAAACAGGTTTTTATGAAAGTGTCTATCAGTCTGTCTGTCTGTTCGTTCGTTGATGGTTTTTTTGTTAGCACCATAACTTTCGAAAGAACTGACTGATTGGGTTTTCCTTTCGTAAACTCTTTCAGTATCTTAAAATGAACGTCAAGTTCGTTGGCCAGCCATTTTGGATTTAAATTCATAAAGTGAGCACATTTTGAATAATTTTGAAACCACTTTTTTCAAAATTCAAAAACTGTTTGTTCGAAAATTCATCTGTCTTAGTTACAAATGAACTTTTTTGACAAAAATTAAACTTTTCGGGTTACACACTGTATTTGTAAATTGTAATGAAAAGTGCCACTAGACTTGAATCACGGAGATATGATTGGTCGAAAAAATCGCAAATTCTGAAATATCGCGAAAAAAGACAAACGATTTCCGTCCAGGCGGAATATTGTAGGATCTGCGAGAAATTCCCGTGGCACTGAAGGGATGCAAAGACGCGGAAGTTTATGCGCTGCAGCGCGAGCATAAATTCAAGTTTGTCGGCTATCCTCCCCCTTTATTTCCCTTCTCGACATTTTCTCTTTCACTCTTTTCCTCGTTTTCCGTAACACCTTATCGTGTTCAACCTGCCAGGAACATCTCACCATTCAAACTATCTATGCGTGTGCACTTGGACATTTTTATCAGAATGAATGCATTCCGGAAACTTCACTTCACAACGTCTCTTTTCAATCCAATTTTTTCTTTGTATTATAATTCTTTATTATTATTATTATTATTCTTGTTATTATACCATCAGGCTAAATCCCTATTGTATTGCGTTTTTAAACATCAGATTTGTATCACAATACTTATCTAGCCCAGGTCGCTGATCAATCTCTCTAACAATCACCCCAGTCGAGGAGCTTCACAAAGTCATTATGTAAAACTTTCCACCCGGGCTCATTAGTTTCTAAGGTCTTTCCTTTTACGCATAATTCACAACACTGACATTCTTTATCATGCATTTTTTTATATACTTTTCTTGAAAACATTTCTTATAAAAACCTAAATATATTTTTTTCGTTATTTATTCTTCTTTCATTTCTTTAAAAGTTAGAAATCATCGCAAAGAATCTTTTTCATACTTTTTTGTTTAGCTAAAATGCCTACCATAATATTTTTGGTTCAAGAATTCATATTTTGGTTAAAAATTCTATTATTTTATTAAAAATGTAATTATTTTGTTAAAAATGCATCTATTTTGTTAAAGTAATCCTTTTTTGGTCGAAAACTCAACAACTTGGTTGGAAGTTAAACTATTTCGTTAAAAATTAATTTATGTTTGAAAATTTATCTCTTTACTTGCAAAATGGACCATTCCGTTCAAAAAAATTTCTAGGTTAAAAAATCATCTTTCAGGTTAAATGATGAAAACTCATTTTTTTAAATATTTATCTTATTAGTTGAAAATGTATCATCTCCTTGATTGCAAATTTAACTGTTTTGTTGATGATGAGTTTTTTGGCTGAGAATTCATTTTTGTAACAAAAAGGTAACTAATCCATTTTTTGTTTGAACATTAATATTTTAAATAGAAAATCAATCTTTTGTGGTTAGAAATTCAAGTGTTTGCTTGAAAATTCATGTCTTTTGATAAAAAATGGTCTTTTTGCGTAGAAAATTATCGTGTTGATTGAAAATTCATCTTTTTTCATTAATAATGCAACTGTTTGACTGTAAATTAATCCGTTTTAGTTAAGGATTGAACTATTTCGTTAAAAACTCGTCTTTTTTTGTTGAAACAGCATTTGATTACATTTTTCGTTGAAAATTTATCTTTTTTTGTTCAAAAAAATCTACTAGATGGTTTGAAGTTCAACTAGTTTTAAAACCATTAATTTTTGTTTCAGTTTGAAATTTTATTTTTTAATTGAAAATTGAACTGTTTTGCAGAAAAATCAACTTTATGGCTTAAGAATTCAACAATGTGCTAGAAAATTACACTTTTTTTTTAATTCATATTTTTGTTCAGCAAATTCCACTATTGTGTTAACAATTAAACTATTTGGTATAAAATTTATGTATTTTGTAGAAAATTGGTCTCTTTATTTGAAACATCAGCTAATTACATTTTTGGTTGAGAGTTCATCTTTTTTGATTAAAAAATCTACTAAATAGTATAAGTTCAATTATTTTATTTTTTTACTTGAAAATTGAACTGTATTGTGGAAAATTCGTCTTTTTGGCTTCAAAATTTAGCTGATTGCTAGAAACTAACTGTTTTGTTATAATTTCTTTTATTGAAATTTCATAATTAGATTTAGAAATTCAACTATTAGGTTAAAAACTAAACTATTTGATTGAAGATTGTTGATAAATTAATCTGTTCTGATTAAAGATTTAACTATTTTGTAGAAAATTCGAATTTTTGTCTCGAAAATTAAACAATTTGCAAAAAAAATTGAACTATTTGGTTAAAATAAAATTTTGTTGTTGAAAATTAATACTTTTGTTTAAAAATCGAACTATTGACTTGAAAATTGAACTATTTGGTTGGAAATGCATGTATTTTGTTAAAAGTTCATCTTTTTTGGTTGGAAATTCAACAATTTGCTATACAAACAATTAAAAAAAAACGAATTCCAAAAGAATCATGTAATAGTTTATATTCCAACCAAAAAATACGATTTTTTAATTTTAAAAAACATGTAGTTTCAACCAAATAGTTCAATTTTGAATTGAATACTAAACATTTTTAACCGAAATACGAATTTAAAAAATATATACTTTTCAACCCTATAGTTGAGAAAATCTACTAGCTGGTTAAAGGTTCAACTACTTTAAAAAAACTTTTGTTTTATTTGAAAATTCATATTTAAGAGTTGAAAATTGGACTGTTTTGTAAACACATTCGTCTGTTTGGCCTAAAAATTCGAAAATTTTCTAGAAAATTAAGCTATATGGTGAAAATATATATTTTTTTTTTGAAAAAGCATAGTTGTATTTAGAAATTCAACTATTGAGTTAAAAATTAAACTATTTTGTTGCAACTTCATGTATTTGTTTACGCATTCGTCTTTTTTGGTTGGAAACTAAACTATCAAATGTTTAATTGAGAATTCATCTTTCTTAGTTAAAAGATCTACTAGCTGGTTTAAGGTTTAACTACTAAGAATATTTTTTGTTTCACTTGAAAATTTAACTGTTTTTTAGAAAATTCCCCTTTTTGGGTTACAAATTAAACAATTTACTATAGGATTAAACTATATGGTCGAAAACTAATAATATATTTTGTTTAAAATTCATATTTAAAAAAATCAAATATTATGTGAAAAATAAGAGTAATTGATTAAGAATTTACTTATTTAATAGAAAATAAACATTTATTTGAACGTATTTTCGGGTAGAAAATTTAACTGTTTCGCAGATAATTCGTCTTTTTCGTTCAAAATTTAGCTGTTTAGTTAAGAATTCATACCTTTTGGTTGAAAATCCAACTACTTCATTGAATGTTAAACAACTTTGCTAAAAAAATTATTTTTATTTAACTTTTTGCTTGAGAATTCAACCATTTAGTAGACAATTCATTTATTTTGTTGAAAATTCATCTTTTTAGCTAGAATTTTTTTTATTAAAAAATAGTTTTTTAGTGGAAAATTTCCTATTTAATTTCAAATTCATCTTTCTTGATTGACAATTCATCTAATTAGTTGAGGTTTCAACAATTCTGTTAAAAAATTTTTTTTCGTTTAATTTCACCGATTAAAAATTTGTCTTTTGAAAGAAAATTCATCTCAAACTTACTATTAATCTCACAGTAAAATCCATACTATTTACTCTAATTACATTCACTAAGCAATGTATTCAAGGTCTTTTGTTTCAGGCGCTTCTCTCTCCAAGATATTTTTATTATTAATTATCTCGTGTGAATTTATGTTCTTTTTATGACAAAAAGTTGTTAAGAAGATAACAACATAATTTATAATAATAATACAACATTTTTACGAGCATACATATATATTAAAGTTTATTCCTTTTTAAGGATCTTGAAATTATATTGTATAAGATGATCTTCGTCACGACTCATAAATTTTGGTGCATCGCTGTCAAGTATCAAACAAAACCAAGAAATAAAAGGCATGAAAGAAAAAAATCGCACAAGGCATTCTTGAAAACGACGCAAAATATGGATTTACATACTTCAAAATTGTTCTAATTACTGAAATAATTAAATTCATACCCTTACCAGATGTTTATTATGTGTATTTATTTTAAATAAAAAAATAAATAAAAATTCGATACAAAATCTACGTAAATATCATTTAGTTTAACGAACTTTGAAATTTCATTTTTAAAAACATTTGTTTTGAGTTCAGTAACAATGTTGAAATAAATGTTATTTTCATCAATTTTTTGGTAAATAATTTGGTGAAATTACAGAAGATAAAAATCTGGTAAGGGTAGAATTACATATAATTTAGAAAGGGGGCCATTTTCTAATGCTTTAATTTCGAGACTTAAAATGGTATGAATTAAAATGGTTCTATTCCGTATCCAAGTATACCCAAAAAGTTCCACCCACCTAGCTCTTCTGTAACACCCTAGTTTTTCACCCCTAAGACCTTAAAGAATCAAAAAAAATTCTGAAAGGGCCTAACAAACATACCAAAAAAAGTTTCATCGTCTCAGCTCTTCTAGAACACACTCGTCTTCTCCGCCTAAGATAATGCAAAATCGAAATAAATTCCAAAAAAATGTCCTAACTTCGAGACCTAAAATTTTAAGATTTAAAAAGGTTTCCTTTGATATCCAAAGAAACCAAAAAGAATTTCATCCTCCCAGTTCTTCGATAACACCTTCCTTTTTTAACCCTAAGATAATGAAATATCGAAAATAAATTACCAAAAAATGTCCTAATTTCGAAACCTAAATATTTATGACTTTAAATAGTTCCAACTTATGTCTAAGAATATAAAAAAAAGTTTTATCTATCTAGCTCTTCTATAACACCCTCGTTTTCCAGCCCTAAGATATTAAAAAATCGAAAAGAAATTCTAAAAAGGTCCTAAATTTAAGACATAAAATTTTAATGCTTTACATGGTTTCGTTTGATGTCCCAACATACCAAAAAATGTTTCATCGCCTCAGCCTTTTCTGGAACACACTCGTCTTCTCCGCCTAAGATAATCGAAATAAATTCCAAAAAATGTCCTAATTTCGGAATCTAAAATGTTAAGGCTTTACATGGTTTCATTTGATGTCCCAACACACCAAAAAATGTTTCATCGCCTCACCTCTTCTCAAGCACACTCGTCTTCTCCGCCTAAGATAATTAAAAATCGAAACAAATTCCAAAAAATGTCCTAACTTCAAGACCTAAAATATCAAGGTTTTGAAAATTTTCCTTTGATATGCAATGAAACAAAAAAGAGTGCCGTGCTCCCAATTCTTCGATAACACCCTCCTTTTTCACCTCTAAGATAATGAAATATCTAAAATAAATTACAAAAAAATGTCCTAACTTCGAAACCTAAATTTTTATGATTTTAAATAGTTCCCTCGTTATTCGAGACCGAAAATTTTAAGGCTTTACATGGTTTCATTTGATGTGCCAACATACCAAAAAATTTTTCTTTATCTCAGCTCCTCTGGAACATACTCGTCTTCTCCGCCTAAGATAATACGAAATCTAAAGAAATTCCAAAAAATGTCCTAACTTCGAAACGTAAAATTTGAAGGTTTTGAAAGGTTTCCTCTGATATCCGAAGAAACCAAAAAGAGTTTCATCCTCCCAACTTTTCTGCAACACCCTCATTTTTTAACCCGAAGATCATAAAAAGTCAAAAATAAATTACAAAAAATTTTCTAACTGTGAAATAGAAATTTTTATAACTTTAAGTAGTTCCAACGAATGTCTAAGGATATAAAAAAAAAGTTTTATCTACCCAGATTTTCTGTAACACCCTCGTTTTCCGCTCTTAAGATATTAAAATTATGAAAAGAAATTCTAAAAAGGTCCTAACTTCGAGACCTAAAATACTTGAGGAAAACAATTTTAAGGCTCGAAATGATTCCAGCTCACGTCCAACGATATCCAAAAAATTTAATTCACCTCAGCTTTTCTTGAACATCCTCATTTACTACTCCAACGATAAAAAAAATATTTAAAAGAATGTCATAACTTCAAGAACTGAATAAGGAGGTTTCATCCACCTGGATTTTCTGAAACGCCTCCGTTTTCAACCCTTAAGGTAACATAAAAATTAAAATAATATTCTAAAAGATTCCTTAATTTCGAAAACTAAAAATGTATGGCTTGAAAAGGTTCTAGGTGATGTCCAAAGATACCAATAGAAAAGCTTCATCCCCCTAGCTCTCCCGGAATCTCCCATTTTTCTACCCTAACAAAGCTACCCAAAAAAGTTGCATCCACCTGCATCTTCTGGAACAATCTTTTTTCACCCCAAAGATATTAAAGAAGCGAGAAAAAATTCTAAAAATTCCCTAATTTCGAGACTTTAAATGTTAAGACTTGAAATGGTTTCATTTAATGTCCATAGTGACCAAAAATTCCAACCCCTCCTGTCTTCTGGAACACCCTCGTTTTTTACTCCTGAGATAATAAAAAATTGACAAAAATACCTAAACATTCCTAAGTTCGAGTCCTAAAATATTATGGCTTAGAAATGTTCCGTTTGATTTCCAAATATATCTAAATAAGTTGGATTAGCCATCTTTACTAAAACACCCTTGTTTTCCACCCCCGAATTAATATAAAAATTAAACAAAAATTTAAAAAATTTCCTAATATAGAAAACTGAAATTTTACGGCTTGAAATGGTTCTAAGTAATGTCCAAATATACCCAAAAAGCATCATCCACCTACTTCTTATAAAACAACCTCGTTTTCCACCCTTAAATATTAAAAAATCGAGAAAAATTTTTTTAAAAGGTCCTAATTTCGAGATCTAAGATCTCCAGGCTTAAACTGATTTCATCTAATGTCCAGAGATAAAAAAAGCTTTATCCATCTACCTCTTCTGGAAACACCACGTTTTTCACCCCTAAGATATTAAAAAACCGAGGAAAAAATTCGAAAAAGGCCCTAATTTCGAGTCCTAAAATTGTAAAGCATACAATAATTCCATTTAATGCCTTAAAATAGAAAAAAAGCTTCGCCAACCTACCCTTTTTCAAATACCCTCGTTTTCCACCCTTAAGATTTTAAAATACCGAGAAAAAATTCTGAAAAGGCTCTAAATTCGAGTCCTACAGTTTTGAGAGTTTAAATGATTTCATTTGATGTCCAAAGGTACCCAAAGAAATTTCATTCCCTCAGCTCTTCTAGAACACCCTCTTTTGAGGACCTCAATATTTTGAGATTTGAGACCTTCAATATTATGATATTAAAAGATTTCATTTTATGTACAAGGATGTCCAAAAAAGTTTAATTCCCCATCTTTCCCGAAACACTCTTGTTTTCTACTCGAAGTTAATACAGAAATTAAACAAAAATTCTAAAAGATTCCCTAATTTCGAAACCTAAAATTGTATGGCCTGAAACGGTTCTAGCTAATGTCCAAAGATATCCACAAAAATTTCATCCTCCCAGCTCCTCAAAAATGCCCAAACTCTATTTCCCTAGTCCCTCCGGAAGACAATCATTTTCTATCCCCAAATAATTAAAAAAATATAAGAAAAATATATAAAAAATATAAAAAAATAAAAAATAAAATATAAAAAAAATATAAGCCTGGTGCCCAAAGCTGTCTTAATCATGTCGTAATTAAGACGCTTCAGTTGCAGTATTTATCGAGCGCGAGTGAGCGTGCGAAGCAAGAAGGACGGATAATTGGTAGGAATAAATTAGTCGTCTGGCTTGCAAGGAACGAAGGATGGGCTATTTTATTCATCTTGTTCCTACTTTCGTTCCATCCTATTTTTCTTCCGGTCCAACTTGACTTCTAAAAGAAAAAAAAACAACGAAAAAATGAAAAAAAGAAAAAAACAAAGAGCTCTATCGAGAGTGGAAAAGAATGAACTCGAACGCTCGCAAGTTTCAACCTTTCAAAGAAATGAAAGGTTCGCGCAATGCATTAACCGCATTAACGTTTCCTGATTACCTTGAGCTTGAATCACAACCTTGCTGCTGCACTTACTGAGAGAAAAGTAATTCAATATCAGAGAAATATTTCTTCATTAAGTAAGCAAAGCCTTCCTATTGCTCTGTAAACCTGAATTAGTTCGAAATTACTTATGAAATTGCTGAAGTCGGTCAGTGCTTCATTCTCTTATTTATCGTAACTACCATCAGCAAACGCGAGATACGCGTGTTTGTAGTTGTTTGATTTGAAAGTGAAATTATTTTTACGCAAAATAAGAATTTCGAATAATTAAAATACTCTAAAAAAACAGGAGTAGAAGTTTGAACGAACCAGACTAGTAGTTTCTCATATATTTTTGGTCGCTGAGTCTGAATCCAGAATCGAAATTCCAAAGTTAGTTCTGTTTTTCCCTGGCGGCAAAAAGTACGAAAACAGTGACTCTTGAGGTTAGGCAATTTTAAGATTGGAAAGAAAACAAGAGCGAACGTCGGAATTTTGTTTTCGGATTCAGCGACTTAAAACACTTGAGAATGTACTAATAAGGTTCGTTGAAACACCGAGTTTTTTTGTGTGGCTTTGGAACGTACGAAAAAAGTGGTTTTTTTGTAGTTGGGGAACTTTAATGTTAAAAAAAAACAAGAGGTAACTTCTAAATTTCGACTTCAGATTCAGGAACCCGAAACTGCGCAAGAATTGACTAGTATGGTGGGTCGAAACACCTAGTTCTCCTTTTTTTCGTATTTTTATACGAAGAGCCAATTTCGGAATTACGACTCTGGATTTGGATTCAGAGGCTCAAAATACCTAAAAATTTACTCGTATATAGTCGGTTAGAATTTAGAATACCTAGTCTCTTAATTTTTTATGGGGCTGTGAAATCTTCGAAAAAAGTGTTTTTGAGGTTAGGAAAAAGCAACATGTAATTTCGGAATCCGAGTTCGGATATGGATTCAGCGACTTAACATTTGAAAGAATTCGTATAATAAGTGATACATTTATGAGGAATTTTTGACCCCCCCCCCCCTGCATGATACTCTTTCCATTGGTCTTAGTATGGAGAATTATACTTCAGCAGACCCCCCTTAAACAAAAAGAAGAGCTAATACCGGAATTTCGACTTCAGGTTCAGATTCAGCGACTAAAAATGTCAGAGTTGACTGGCATGGTCCGTTGGAACAGCTAGTTTTCTTTCTTTTTTTTTCGGCTGTTATATAGACGTGAAAAGTGTACTTTGTGGTATGAAAATTTTAAGGTTAGGAAGGGAACAAGGGCTCACTTCGAAATTCCGACTTCGAATTCGGATCCAACGATCCGAAATACGTAAGAGCTCAATGGTTATAGTTTCGACCCTTGAAACTTCTCCTTTTCATGATGCTGTGAAATCTACGAAAAAGGTGCTTTTGAGGTCACCAAATTTGGATAATTCGGACTTTGGATTCGAAGTCCGCTACTTAAAATACGTGAGAATTGACGCATAATGTGTGTCGGAACATCTAGTTTTATTTTTTTAGCGGGGCTGTGAAATGTATTTAAAAAAGGGTTTTTCGAGGTTAGATAATTTTAAGTTTGGGAAGAAAATTAGAGCTAACTGTGGAATTCCGACTTCTGGTTCGGATCCAGCTACTCTAAATGCGTCAGAATGGACTAGGCTGATCCATCTGAACTCCTGCTTCTGTGACATCTACGAAAAAAAAAGTGTTTTTGAGGTCATAAAAATTTGAGATTAGAGGGAAAAAATATGTAACTTCGGAATTGCAACTGCGGATTTGGATGTAGCGACTTGAAATACCTAAGAATTGACTAGTATGGTGCGTGTAAACACCTTGCTTTTTTGTGTGTGTTTCTGGAAAATGTACGAAAACCTTGTTTTTTAGGATTAGGAAAAAAAAGACCTATGTTGGGAATTCCGACTTCTAGTTCGGATCCAGCGACCCTAAATGCGTCAGAATGTACTCATCTGGTCCATCTGAACTCCTGATTTTTTGTGGGGCTGTGAAATCTACAACCAAAGTTTTTTTTAAAGGGTTCTGAATTTTTTAGGTTAAGAAGAAAACAAAAAATAACTTCAGAAACTCAACTATGGATACGGATGCAGCGTCTCTAATCACGTAAGAATTGACTAGTATGGTCCGTCGGAACACCTCGTTTTATTTTTAATTTTTTTTGTGAAGTAGTCAAATGTACGACAAAAGTGTTTGTTGGTGTTAAGAAATTTTGAGGTTCAGAAGAAAACAAGAGCAACTTCGAAATTCCGACTTCGGGTTCCAGCTACTTAAAATATGCCAGAATTGGAAAATCGAAAATCGAGAATCGAAAATGCTTTTTCCAGAATCAAAAATTCGATTTTCCAGCGAAACTATTAGAGATATGAAAAAAGGTTGCAAATCTAAATTATACGTCTAAAAATAATCTAAAAATTGGCTTTAAGCCGTTTTTTGATACGATGCGTAGTTCTTATTTAAATCGTGGAAATTGTTATTAAAAATTCAAAATCACATTTTCAGTCAAACTATGCATGGTACCAAAAATTATTCATCTCAAAAAGGTCTACAAATTTTGTTGCAAACAATTTTTTTATTAAACGCATAGTTTTGGTTTTAATAATACAAAATGGCATTAAAAACTAAAATTTTTAATTTTTAGAAAAACAACACAAGATATAATAACATATTTTCGGAAAAAATTGTTCCCTAAAATCATTTATTTGTTTTTAAGGTTATATAAATATATTTTTCCTCAGGTTATTGAAAGAATCCAAAAACGTTTATGAAAATTTAAGATATTTAAAATCAAAGTTGCATCGAAAAGTTCACTGCCAACCAAAAAAAGATGTATTCTAAATGAAAAATTTAATAAATAATTGATAATTCAATTTTTTTTTTAATTTCTTTTAATTCAAACCCAATTAAATTCACCCGAAAAGATGAATTTTAAATAAAATAGTCAAAACCGAAAACGAAACAACAATTCTTTTTTAATCAAAAATATTAATTTTCGTTGACATATTAATTTTCTGTAAAAAATTTAAATAAAAAAATCAATTGTTTTACTAATTAGCTGGATTTTAAACAAAGCAATTGAATTTTATACCAAAAAAGATCAAATCAGAACGAAAAATGTAACAGTTGATATTTCAAATCTAAAATATTAAGATTTTTAATAAAAAATAGTTGAATTCATTCAAAAACATGAATTTTTAAGAAAAAAGTTAAGTTATCAACCTAAAAAATATTTTTATTCTCTGTGAAACTACTTTATTTCCTAAATATCCTTTGAAGGGTCTGGAATTATTTCTTAATTTTACTAAATGTTTCAAAATTTTAAAAATTGCTCTAAAACATTCCAGATTTTTTGATATTTTTAGAAATATTTATAAATGTTTTGATATTTTTTTAAACTTTCTTTTAAAATGATTTTCTCAAATTAAAATATCACTTTAAATTTAGCTAAGAATTTTTGAAAAATAATTGTTCAAATTTGTATTTTAAATTTTTCAAACACATACATTTTTTTATTTTATTTTTTTTTTAAATCTTTTAAAGTATTAAATTATTGTTGAAAGTTTTCATTTTTTAAATTAGTCTTGAATCCTTCCAAAACTTCTAGATACCTCTAAAACATAATATTTATATCAAATCGTTTTTTTTTTTTATATCTTTTTCAACTTTATCTCAAAAATCTTGTTTGGAAATAAAAAAAAATTTAATTTTCCGAAAAATAAAAAAATAATTTTTTCATTGACTTGAAAGATTGCAGAATTCTTAAAAAGTTCAAAATTTTATTTCCAAATATTCAAAGATGTACGTCTTGTTTCAATTTTTTGAAATCTATTCAAGTTTTACATTATTTTTAAATCTTTTCAAAAATTCTAAATAGTTTTCAAATAATTATGGTTTTCCTAAAGTAATTTTAAAACTTTTGCAAAATGACAAAAATAGTTTTGAAATTTTCCAGAGTATTTTTTGACATATTTTGAAATCTTCAAGACTAAAAATGAATCTTTTAATTAACGTTTAAAAACATAAACTCAAAAAAGTCAATTTGAACCGGTAATTTTTTGGTTACCGGTACCGTAAATTTCTTTTTACCGGTATTGACAGTGTATAAATTTCATAAATAAAAATTATATATCTTTAACCTTTAAGCATTGACATATTTTCATTTTTCCACTAAAATGGATCTGCGGTCTCACAGACCGCTCTATATATTTATATCCGATCAAATAAAAAAGTTGTTATCTAATTTATACGAGTATATAAAGGGACATCGAAATAAGTAAAAAAATAATTAATTTCATCAGCTTTTATTGATAATAATCTTGTACAAGAGTGGGGAAAGGGATCCACCTGTCAAAAGCACGGTGCGGTCTGGAAGACCGCACGTCCACATGTCCATAGTAATTCGCCACTTTTTTTCAAAACAGGGATAATCGAAACGTAAAACTTTTCTGAGAAGGCCGCGTTCTGTACTCCAGGATACCCATCTCTAGTTTGTGTTTGACATCAAGCTTTTAAAGTACCTGGAAACATATTGAAACAGAAATATAAGATGGTGAGGGACCGTGGTCGTGCGGTGATACGGACCGCCTTGGAGCTTT
>NC_046662.1:40770345-40773493 GCF_010883055.1 Belonocnema kinseyi | reverse complement strand
ATCATCTTTAAGAAAAAAGAGAAATTCTTTATCCTACCGTGAAACTATGTCGCGTGACTAAAATCATAAAATGCGTATTGCATATCCTCTTTGTATGAAAGGACTACGCCCTTCGACATGGGTCACGCGATGATTGAATGCCCTATAGAATAACGTTTAAATTCAAAAGGTTAACCAAACAGTATTAGGACATAAAATCCCCCTTTGAAAATAAACAAATGAAATGCAAAATTAATTTATTGAATTTGGTTCATTTTCACGAAATAGCTACCAGCTTAATCAAGCTTATTCTGGACAACTGAAATGCATCACTAAAAAGTTGATTGCGATTTCGTTGCCAAATAGCTACAATTAGTAATTAACTTCTCGCCTCCACTCTATCATTAACTCAATTCTATCAGACTCGAAATCGCCCGAATTTTCGAAATTAACGAAAACAATTAATCATTAAGCCCTCCGGATTAATTTACCTTAATTTATTGGTCTAAAATGGACCAGGTTTTGCTGGTCCAAATGAATTAAAATCAATAACCCAAAAATTCCTGCGGCGCAGTCTTGCTTCCGAAAGAGATTTTAAGATGGGAAATTTACCGGCATCGGAATACCTAACTGACCAGCGAATTGAAAAAAAAACCAGGAATGACCAAGAATCTTGTTCACCGGGGAAATCCGGAAACGGCAGGGAATTTGATTCAGTGGCGTAATTTTACTCTCGAATTCCCCCCTATAACAAACCGTAACAAAATATTTCTCCCCCCTCCCCATATTGATGTACGTAATTTTTAGTTTCCAGAAATATTTTGCTAGTTATTGCTGGACGAATTAGGTAGGGTGACCGTGAACTTTACTAAAATCCTTGATCATTAATACTTAAGTTTTTCTTGCTAAATTTCGTGAACGGTCAAAAGATCCGGTTTACATGTAGAAAATTACGATCTGAAAAAGGTTAATTTTATTACAGAAATATTGAATAGTATAATCAATTTTCAATTTAAAATTTTCATCAGATCTTTATTTTTTTTTAATTAAAATCTAATACAATTTCTTAAAGATTCGTTACAAGCAACTTCTCAAAAATTATTTTAACCGTTTTTTACTCAACAAGAAAGTTCCTTTTTTTACGGAATTTTCAGAAATGCCACTAGGTTTTCAGATTTATAAAAAAGGCCTTGAATGAATGCAAAAATAGTGTGTCCACATTTATACCTGTAAAAATTTGAATTTCGATTTTTGGCGGTCGAACCCCCTTTTCCCCTTCCCAAATTGGTTTGTTTAAAGAAAAAATAAATTCCATATTTTTTCAAATCGGTTAACATTGACTAGTGCTCCCGATTTTTTGAAATTATGTTGGGGCTTTGAATAAAAAGTGTTCCGCTTTTGTGCCTGGAAATGCTCCACAAAAAGCAAAATATCCGTTTTATGTAAATAGAGTTGATTAATTTGAAGAATAACATTTCTAACTTAAATTAAAATATTTCACGATTTAAAGGATGAAAAAATTGTTTAAACAAATAAAAATTGTTTTAACAATTGAACTATATCCTGAAAAAATTACTTTTATCATTCGTTAATTGCGTCTTTAACCTGAGAAAAACTCTGGAAAAATTGATTCAACAAAACAAACTGTTCAAACAATTAATTTTCAAATATGTTATGTTTGAAATATTATTATTGAAATTCATCAATTGCATGATTTATCCCAAAAGATAATGACATTTAACATGTGAGAAAAAATTGTTTAAACAAACATTCATTGTTTGAATAATAATAATTAGTGAAAAAGTTGGAAACTGTAGACTTTTTGTGACTTATCGAAATAGTTTCTAGTTGGTCAGAAAAATACAAATTATTATGGTGAAAGAAAATGAATAAACAAAAGTAATTTTTTGTATATTTACAACGTTGAACTCATTAAAATCCATATATTTGATATGAAATAAAAAATTTCATGTAAAATCTTGAAGTTTAACATGTATTTATGAGAAAACAGACTAAACTACTTGAAAAGTGGACAAAATGTTGAATATTTAAGAAAAAACCGCAACTTTATAGCATTATTCGAAGGCGATATTATTTAAAATAATATTCAATTGCATAAACAATTATGTTTGTCTGCTTATATTAATTATTAGCACACACTAATAAAAGAGTTGAAAATAAGTTTAAAAATTGTAAAATGATTTGATGAAAAAAAATTGATGAAAAAAATTTATCAGAGTATTATAAAATAATGTTTTTAATATTAATCATCTCTATATGTATATATGTGTATATGTATGTATGCTATATGTGTGTATATATATATACATATGTGTGGATGTGTACATATACACATTTTTTTTTTAATTTTTAAAAAATTTTTTAAATTTCTTATTTCAAATTTAAACTCAATTACGCGCTTCCACATCAGTGGTTTTCAATGGAAACTTGCCTATTACATCATCGTTCATTACGTATTCTTCATGTATTTCTAAAACTGTCAATTTCTGTTCGTCCGTCCTAACCTACGCCAATTTTGTTTTCTCGTACAATTTTTAAAAAATGTAGTTGCAATCGATTGCTCGAAAAAATTTTTTGAGACTTCAAAAGATGACTAAATTTTAATTAATTTTCTTAAAACTATTGACTGAAATGTTCCTTTTTTTTGACTGAAAATTGATCTGTTTGACTATTTAAACTATCATCAACTCAGGTAACAATGTATTTAAATCTACGTAATTATCCATCATATTTGTTCGTACTAAAATTACTAATTTTTAATATAATTATTTAGGTTTAAGAACCTTTGAAAAAGGTACGCATGTCTACTGAAACGTCAGGAAGTTTTAAAAGGAGTTTTTTCTATTAAATTAATATCTGAGTTTCGAAGAACATGTTTTTTTTACTCATATTTATTTTTTCGATTTACGATTGGACCGTAAGACATGAATAATTTGAAATCTACGATTTGAAATCAATAAGTTTAAAAATTCGGAAAATCCTGACTTTACAGGGCTTCTACAGCACATTGTAAATTTGTAAAAATGTTTAATTTAACTTTTTTTAAAGTTCGTCTGACTATGAATGATTATAAAAAAATAAATCTGAATATCTTTCAAATCAACAAAGTAAGGAAAGTTCGAAAAAAGAAAAAAATGCACTCAAATAA
>NC_046662.1:40755424-40770245 GCF_010883055.1 Belonocnema kinseyi | reverse complement strand
TTTTTAATTATATTGTTAATATTTCTCAATTTTTGTAATATATTCTTCTAAGTGTTATGAAACTCAACAATAATTATTCAAAAATAATAAAATGGTAGTTCTGATTGTATATTATAGACCTGCATTAAAAATGCACTACGAAGAATTTTTAATGCCTGCGCCAATGACCATGAAAAAAGGTGAGATATCCCCATAGAGATAATTATAATATATAATATAATATAATAAATATAAAAATATAATAAATATCTCTATGGATATCCCACGCTGGGTCCGGGAAACTTGACTTTCGTCACGGTAATAAAGATCGTACATATTTCAACGACAAAATATAAACTTTAACAATTATAAATAATATATATTCCAAAGTTAAGCGATTTTGTTAAATTTCAAGAATCATATTCACTTTTATCAATTTTATCAATTTTTGCACAAAACTTACTTTATGCGTGTACTAATTTTGAGCACACCCACTTTTTAGTTGGTAAAGATACAACAGGGGAAAGAAGCTGTGGGAAATAGAAGGAAAAATGCGCATAACTTGGTAAATATTAAAATTGGGATAAAATATTTCTTATTCATGTTAGAATATACCTTTGGAGAAGTATTTTTTCTCTTCTAAAAATTTTCGGAAAAGTGACTTGTTTGAAAGAAAAACGGCTTTTTATTGCTATGGTATTTCTTTAATCGATGTTTTCTCTAAATGTATAAATTTTATCAAAAAATGATATGAAAATAAAAATATACATCTCTGGGAAAGGGCCAACATTTGTTTGAAACTTTTCCCTTTAAAATCAATTTTAAGTAATTTCACCTGAAGTTCAGCAACTTTGAAGCCGCCTGACAACAATTTTGTTTCCAGGTAAGTGCCTAAAAATGCACAGGTGCTATTTCTAATGTCATCCCCTGCATGTACACCAATTTTCGGCCTTATTCGAGTCACGTTCATTAACCTGATTTTCTAACTTCATTGTGTGAAATTAATTATTTAAACAAATAGAACGTCAAAATTGGACATTTTACACATTTTTTTTCTTCTCCGAAGAAAAGACTTAATGCGGAGTACTTGGATGAGTCCCGTTGTCTCGGATAACGCGGAGCCTCGGATAATCGAAGCCCGGATAATCGAGGTGCTACTGTAATTCTGAATCATAATGAATAGCTACTAAAAATATATAAGCGTTAAATAATTTTATTGTTAATCGCAATGTTATAACCAAATAAAAAAATTTATCGTTTTCCATCAGAAAAAAATTATTTTTTCTACTAAATCATGTTGCAGTTTTCTAAGTGGTTATAATTCATCAAGAAAGTGTGGCAAAAACTCGCTATTGTTATTGTTATTAACAATCTTTTAAATAAACAGTTATCTGTAGCAAGTTTCCTTCTGAATACGCAGTTTTGTTCGTAATAATTATTTTAATTTGTTTCGATAGTAGTGCTTAACTAAGTAATTTTCTCAGTAATTCTGAATTAAAATTATTATTAAATAGTAAAAGAGAATTGTGACTTCGACACAAAATATAAAAGAAAAAACTTTTTTGCGATGCCATTTTGCTATACTATAATAATCTATTTAGAAAATGCCTTCCTTCAATGAATCTCATTGGAATTGTTTTTTAATTTTTGTAATAATTCTATGATTACTGGATCAAGTTCTGTTGCATCTGTCTCCCACTCCTGTCTTACATCGGCAATGTAGATATCAGCTGATCGCTTCCAATGGAAAATTCTAACAATTTTAATTTGTTTATAATGTTGTTATTAACAATAAAAATATTAAGCATTTACATTTGCTTGCAGCTATTTATTATAATTTAGAATTAATTTGAATGTTGGTCGATGAGAAAATCATCTGCGAAAAAAATAAAATAACACAATTTGTTTACTAGAATATTTATAATAGTGGTAATTGTTAACTAATAGTTTTTTTCATTCTTAATACTACTTCTACGAGAAACTTAAGCATTTTTAATCAAGATAAAGTTTTTTGTTGTGGTCGAGCACCATATGAAAGTAATTGTTTATATTAATTGTTTATAACCATCGACCTAAATCTTAAATCTAATATTCATATTCCTGAAATATATTTGCAATAATTCTGATATATAACGACTATAAGTCTTTTCTTCGGAGAACAAAAATAATATTGGTGAAATGTCAAATTTTGACGTTCTATTTGTTTAAATAATAAGTTTCACATAATGAGATAAAAAATTCGCGCCTAATAACGTTCTGCAGGATTTAATTCTGAGCATTTAAAAAAACATCAAAATTGGTCAAGAATTGTAGTCTGTAGTGGATTATACAGCCACAAAAAAAAAAGTGTGCGGATCTGGTAACAAGACACACGTATTCCTATGGATTTTAGGGCACCGAATTCAAATTCGGTATCAAAAATTACCCATCACGTCATGGTTGAGCCATAACCTCGAAAAATGACGAAAAAGCATGCACTGAGGCAAATAAATTTCAAAATAATGCCAGTGATGCAAATTTTCACTTCAAAAACATGTCGACAACTGTGAAGGATCAACCCTTGCCTGATATCAACTTATTTAACATAACTTTACCCAACAGAACCTGACCTCACCTAACCTGAATTAACAGAAAGCTACATCGAATGGGTCAACTCGAGCCTAACCTAAAAATAAATCTAACCTAGCATAACCTAACCTAAGCTCACGAAACACAATTAAACTGATTGTGTTGTCCCGTTGTGTTTGCGGTACCATTTCATTCAGTTTCGGCTTAACCTACATAGAGGTTTGACCTATCCTAACTTAACAAAACCTGACCTAACCTAACCGATTACGCTGGCAACCCTGTTCTTGCGTACTTTCATATTTTGACATTAATAGCAGAGAAAAATTTTTTGAATAAAACTCTTATTCATTTGCATGTTTAAGTTACAGTTCTACATTTTAATTGATACAAACATTGTCAGGTTAATTGAAATGGGGTCAATTCTACTTGTAGTTTTAAGTTTATTCAAATTAGTAATGTGCGTCTAAATTTTTAACCACCTGTAGTACAATCAAATAAATTTTATTGTGTTACAACGGGAACACTTAAGTTGCGTTGCGTTAAGCAAAATTTCGTTAGGTTCTGTTAAGTTAGATTCATTTGTAGGTTAAGATCGAGTTAACCTGTTAAATATAGCACACATTTACGACTGAGAACCGTACGCTTACATAGCTACACGTGTGGTTGAATTTCATTCGGCTAGGTTAGGTTAGGTCAGGTTTTGTTACGTTAGGATAGGTTAAATCTCTATGTAGGTTGAGCCGAAGCTGAATGAAACGGTACCGCAAACACAACGGGACAACACAATGCGTTTAATTGTATTACGTGAAGTTAGGTTAGGTTTTCTTAGGTTAGGATAGGTTTGACCTCCTTGCAGGTGAAGTCCAAGCTGATTCAAACGGTACCGCAAACAAAACGGGACAATACAATCAGTTTAATTGTGTTTCGTGAGCTTAGGTTAGGATAGGCTAGGTTAGATTTATTTCTAGGTTAGGCTCGAGTTGACCCATTCGATGTAGCACACATTTGCTACTGGGAAAATATGCTTCCAGAGCTTTACGTGTGGTTCAATAAATTTCTGTTAATTCAGGTTAGGTGGGGTCAGGTTCGGTTGGGTAAAGTTATGTTAAATAAGTTGATTTCAGGCAAGGGTTGATCCTTCACACTTGTCGACATGTTTTTGAAGTGAAAATTTGCATCACTGGCATTATTTTGAAATTTATTTGCCTCAGTGCATGATTTTTCGTCATTTTTTGAGGTTATGGCTCAACCATGACGTGATGGGTAATTTTTGATACCGTATTTGAATTCCGCGCCCCAAAATCCATAAGAATACGTGTGTTTTGTTACCAGATCCGCACACTTTTTTTTGTGTGGCTGTGTTATGAACAGTAAATTCCCGATTCCTTCCACTGTGCACAGACCCTTTTGCATCAAACTTGAGTTTGAATGCCACTGGTAAAAGTTTTCACAGAGAATTAAAAAAATTGTTATAAAATTTTTTTGTTTTTTGCAGCTCTATAAAAATTTTAAAAAAATAACCCAAAAACGACCTCGACATATTTCTTGAAAATTTACTGCTGATTTAAAAAAAAATCCGCCCGCGTCGCGGGCAAATTCTTATAGCACGCGGTTCGCTTCGCTCGCAACTTTGAGCGCGCCTAGGGCGCGCTCCGCGCTCCGTTTTTGTATTACCCTCCACATTTGTGCACAGAACAGAATGCGAAATTTTCTACATTGTATGTTATTAACTAGTATATCAAATGTCTATTACAATTTTTTTGTGTACCTTGGTCTGGTACTGCTTATTCAGATATTGCAAAATAATTTTGACGATTACATTCTCATTGCGATAATCGCGCTTCGCGCTTAACAGTTCGCTTATACAGGCTCTATTTTTTTATTAATTGTGGGTTATTCAAAAAATTATGCTAGAATAGTTTTGAAATATATTTGGTATCTAGTGAAAATTTTGAATCAATGAAAAAAAAAAATTTTTTCTATTTTTTGAACATTTTCAAATTTTTGAAAAGTATATAACTTTTCTAATTTTCATAAAAATTACCAATTTTATTTGGATAATTTGCAAGCCTTTTACCCATCTATGAGAAACTTTAATAAAAATTTCTATAATTTGAAAAAAAAATTTGAAAATTTTGAAAATACTCTAATTTTTTTAATTGTGGGCTAATCGAAAAATTCGACTAGAATAGTTTTCAAATATATTTGGTATCTAGTGAAAATTTTGAATGAAATTTTTGGATCTATAAACAAAATTTGTTTATTTAACAATTTTTAAATTTTTGAAAAGTAAATAACTTTTCTAATTTTCATCGAAATAACAAATTTTATATGGATAATTTGAAAGTCTTTTACCCATCTATAAGAAACTTTAACAAAAATTGATAAAATTAAAATAAAAAAATTTTCAAAATTTTGAAAATGCTCTCAGTCTTTTAATTTTGGCTGGAATAGTCTAAATAACGAATTTAAGCTTCATTTCGGGGACCTTCAGAAGTGTATGAAATGCGGACTCCATTGGACAAATCCTTCAAAAGTTAGCGTGGCTACAACATTCAGGTAACCATATCTGCAGACATACAGACAGACACCGACAAAATTTGATGATTTTCGGATTCTGTGCGTGCCGAAACGTAAAGATTCGTTAAAACCAGAGATCGAAATTTTGAACCATTACATCACACTCTCAGGAATGAGAATGTAAAAAATTGAAAATCATTAAAGAATTGTGACCTACAGGTTATTTTGTGCATCGCTTTTTCATTTCGCCCCACTGTGCGGCAATCAATGTTCGTTTCTCAGAAGAGCGAAGGAAGAGATCTTTTCTCAGATAAAAATTTGATAATAGATTTTATGCTTTCATGATGATTCATTTTGATAAAAAGAGATATTTCGGGTTTTACTCGTGTAAAAAACTACGAATTGTTTGCCGACGTTTCGTGAACTGCAATGTTCACGAAACGTCGGCAAACAATTCGTAGTTTTTTACACGAGTCAAACCCGAAATATCTCTTTTTATCAGATAAAAATTTATTTAGAGTCACTTTAAACGTTAAAATCCATTGAAAATTGGGTTACAGACAGACTTTTGTTCACAAAAAGTGCTTTTCGCTACACTGTGAAACAGTTTGCTTGAGCATGACTCTTTTGCAGAGAGTACATAAATTTCAGTGGTGTACCGGAAGAAAAAGAGTGAAGGTGGACATTGGACAACAGGGGATCTGGAAGATAGGGTTTAGAGAAACATGAAAAGAAGAAAAAAGGACATTCGCATTTTGAGTGTAGATCCGAAGGAAACGCGAATGCGACATTCTGTGCGGGATATCAAAATGCACTGGGCGTGCAAGGATGCATCGCTTGGCAGGCAAAGGTGCATCGTTCACACGCCTCCACACATGAAGGACCATCGTCCTCATCGAAACGCGCACTCGAGCATGCGATCGTGCTCAACCGATATATGCGAACTCAACACCAAGGGAATCCTTCGACCTCCGACCCTCTGATCATCTCGACGATCTTCCGGGTCGATACAATCTTCCCGGAGATCGTGACCATACACGCCTACATATGCATAGCTACACAAGGTGTGCATTTGTCAGCGGAAACGAGGTGACTTGGAAACGTTACCTTACAAAGAAGTCTCTTCCTTTACAAAGAAATGCCCCCATCACTCAGATTTTCCTCGCGAAATTCGAGGTGAAATTTCAAATATGATTTTTCATTGAAAAGAATCTAGAGGCTCTAGAGACTCTATAGGACTTATGGTTCGTTGGAGAAAAAAAAAGAGAAATATGTATTTTGTTTTGAAGGCCTTTAAACTGAACATTAAAAACTTCGCAAATTTTACCATTTTTAACGTTTTAAAAGTATGATCTGACTACAGTTTTTAATGTATCAATCTGCAATCATTCGTCTGGAAACATTTCTATAAATTTAAAATTATTGTAATATCAATGCTTTCAATATGAAATATCTTACATATTATTCACTTTTAACGCTTTTATTTTAAAATATATTAACCTTATGAATTTGAATTTCAAAATATTATACAGTTAGGCAGATTTAATGTACATATTAATATAAGAATAAAGTGTAATCACAAAAATAATTGAAAAGTTAAGAATAGCCATTATTGTAAATAGTGTTTGTAACAAATTTTTTAATTTTACGTATTTTTAGTGTTGTATTTCCCTTAATTTTACAATTATTGCAAATCTTACTGAAAATAATATATCTTTGATTATAATCAGTAAAATATAATAATATAAATGTTTTTTATATGAATTTTAGTCAAATTTATTTCTTCTTTTTCAGACTTACAAAATGCTTAAAAAGTTTCAAAATTTGATTTCAAAATCTTCAACAAACCTAAATTTTTTTAAAATTTTATACAATCTTTTAAAATTTTTTATCATTTTTTTAATTCTGTTGAAACTTTTAAATAATTTTCATGTCATTCTAGTTTTCTATCAAACTTTTAATAAATAATGCAAACTTAAAATAATGGCGTTATCATCTTTCCCGATTATTTTGTGACAATTTTGGAAATCTTTTTAAATATTTTTAAATCTTTTTAAATAAATCCTTAAAATTAATTGACAAAACTCGAAGGATAATGTTTAATTTTTCAATTTTACAATAAATATCGGTAAACTACAAAATTAAAAATTCTAACTTTCATAAGTTTTACAGATCGAAGATTAAGAAAATCCACGCTATCATTTTCGATGCACTAATTTGAAGAATGAAACAACTAATTACATTTTTTTTCAATTATATAACTTTAAGCAATTTCAGCGAAAAGCATTAAAACTGGATAAATTACAATTTTTGTTTAATTAACACTTTTTAAACTAGAAGTTAAATTCTTTTTATTTCAAATTGACAAAAATTAATAATTGTTTAGTTGTTATTTATAAATCAAAATTTGTTTTGAAATCTTGTTCCATACTCTTTAAAATTTTTTTTTTTTAAGTAAAATCGTTAATATTTTTTACAGGAATCTCAAGTATATTTTGTCATTATCTGAAGATTTTAAAAAATCATATAAAACCGTCAAAACTTTATTTAAAGATTTTCAAAAATATATATTTTGAAACAAAAATATAATTGAAAATTTCCCCAGAAATCTTAAGACAATTTTTTCAAGATCTTCAAACTTCAAAAATCTTGAATCCTTAATCAATCCTCGAAAATAAAAAATAATCCCTTAAAAGTTTTCAATTTTTGTTTAAAATTTTGTAAATCTTTCGAAATCTTCTTAAATATTCTCTTAAAATTAATTTTCTAAGATAAAAACCCATTTTTAATTTTCATAGTAATCTTAATGAATTCTACGAATATAATTTTATTTTAAATTATTTGGAATCATTACAACTTTTGAAATATTTTGGAAATTCTTTCAAAACTTCTGAATATCGTTTAAAAGTATTCGACTTTTTCCTGCCATCTTTAATATAACCTGCAAATTTTTTTAAAATGCTTGTAAGCATTCCAGATTATTTTTTCTCTACAATTTTCGAACTCTGTTTAAATCTTTTTTTAAATATTTTTAGGACTAATGACGGGTTTTATCCAAAATATTCCAAATTTTTACTCGTAAATAAGAATTTTCAATAAAAATGTAAATATTCATTTCAAGAAAATAGTTTAATTTCTCACGAACTAGTTGAATATAAATATTTATGTGAAGTTTCCACCAAGAAGAATAATCTTCTGCCAAGTACAAACATAAATAATATAGTTTCAGCCAAAAAACAACGAATTTTCTACAAAGGAGTTACATTTTTCTCGGAACAAATTAATTTTGAACTAAGAAAATTAATTTTTAACCAAGATTATTTTTCTACCAAAAAAGACGCATACGTTTTTAGTTAAAATGAATTAATTTTAAAATTAAAAAACAAATTTTTAATAAAATAGTACAATTTTCCACTAAAAAAGATTAGATTGAATCAAATAGAGGCCTGCATAACCCATAAATATCAACTCTCTAATAAAAAAAAATGAGAAATAATGTAACCCAGAAAAATGGAATTTCTACGAAACTAGATGAGTTTTTGAATTAAACAGACAAATATAAAAAAAATAGTTTAATTATTATTTTTAAAAATTCAGTTTTCTTTAAAACATCAAAGTATAAGTTTAAAAAAGAATTAATTCTATAAATCTAATTGAATTTACAACCTGAAGAGACCAAACATTTTCACTTTTTGCAAAGATTTTTTTTAATCTTCTAATTTGAGTGTAATAAACCCCATTAGCTAAAGTGGAACCAAAAGGGACAACAGCTTCATTTTATTCTGAGGAATCCGGAAAATGAAATTTACGATTTCTGTTTAAAATTTCCCTCAGCCATGTGACTAACCGTAAGCAAATATTTCGACCGCCCCCCCATCCCCTATTGCTGTACGTAACTTTTTTAATTTCAGGAATTTTTTGCTAGTAATTGATGGTAAAATTAGACAGGATGCCCGAAAACATCTTCAGAATCCTTAATCAATAATATTTATATACTAGCATTTTAATTTTGTAGTACTTTAACATAGACTCTATTATTGACGTAATAAAACCGTATTTCGGACACAAATTAAAAAAATTTATATTTATTAATTTATTTTAAACAAAAAATGTATTCTCTACTGTAAAAAGTGGCTTTTTAACAAAATACTTAAATTTTCATAAAAATAAATACCTTTTTAATATAATGGTTGAATTTTCAACCTCAAAAAGATAAATTTCCAACAAAAAAGTGCCATAATTGATATTTCAATCAAAAGTGATGAAATTCATACAAAAAATAATTTAAAAATAATAAGGCAAATTTTCAATAACTAAACATTTTTTCACTGAAGCAATAAATAAAAGTTTGTCTAAATTGCTGAACCTTCAAGCCAAAAGACGAATTTTCTTTACAAAAATTGAATTTTCAAACATGAGTTTTTAGCAAAAAATTAATTTGATATGGAACTGAGACATTTTTACCCGAAAAAAATGAAACTTCAAATCAAGAAAATTATTTTTTTTACCAAAAAAGGAGAACTTTAGAATAAAATGGTCTATCTTTAAAAAATATAAAACTAATTATATTTTCAGTTAAAACATTAATTTTAAACCAAAGAAAGGCTTTTCAACTAAAGAGTTCAATTTTCAACGAAAGACCGTCAATCAAACAACTAAATTGTATACGATGTAGTTGGTACTTTTATCTAAGTAGTTGGATTTTAAATTGAAAAAGATTAATTTTCTGCAAAATAGTTGAACTTTTACCAAGGAGATGAATTTTCAACTAAAAATGTAAATCTAAAAAAAATGAAATCGCAGCAAAGTGATTCAACCAAATCTTTAAACACAAAATAGTTGAATAATCAAGAAAAGAATAATAATTTTAAAAAAGTTGCACTTTCAATAAAAAAATGAAATTTCTACTACACAGTAAAAACTTGAGGCTATATTTTGTTGCAGGTAAAATTATAACGGTGTTCACTGGACCTCGGTAGGTATTCAAATATCTCTCGAACTTGGGGTACGACATACCCAGTATGTAGGGTACGAAATAGCCACAAGGTGGGGTACGTAAGGTCGGATGTTACTGTTTTGAAATTTTGTCAGCTGTTGTCAAGCATGCCATGGTCTTAGAAAAGTTGAAGATATGCGGATCTCTCTAACGCATGAATGTTTAAAATGTTTATTATATTTTTCAAGGCATTATTTATTACCAAAAAAGGTTAAATGCTCGAGTTATAAATATAATTTTGCATATTTTTTTGGCGAGAAGTTCAAATCGAGCTTCTGTTACTTTCATTTAAATAGATACGCAACAAATAGTACGAGAATTAAATAAAAATTTTAATATTGACAAAAATAAATTATTACATAAATTATATAGTTTTATGGCCCCTAAATAATTCTACATTCAGTTCTCGCATTTTTAATTCTAATTTAAATAAGTATTTTTTTTAATTAATGAAGTTAAACTTATTATTATAAATAATAATAATAACGTTAAGATGGTATCATAATATTTAACTTTAATAATAAAGTAATTCTTTGAAAAATATTTCAAACTTTTTAGATTAATGTCTAGTAACAGAAAATTTGATCAAATAGTTTTTATTTTGATCAAATTGAATTTATACGTTTTCTTAATGTTTTTTTTAATTCAGTTCAATCTGAGGATGCTATTATTACGTGTATAGAAAGACCTTTTCGTCTTAAATATCCAACAACTTCATGCGCGGGGAATTTAGCATCCATATGCTCTACTTTTCTAGTAATCTTAACATGCCTATGCTCCACTATGTATTGGAATCTGAAATACAGCGATACGCCATCTGGTGGCTAAATTTTGAACTAAAATAACGGTCGTTTTTAAAAGTCTGTGTGCTATTCCGGTGATATTCAAAGTAGAATATAAATATATTTTTTGAATGCTACGATTTAAATCATCAAATTTAAGAAAAATGTCCGATAATACAAAAATAGACGATCTAGGTACGAAATTCAGTCCGAGGAAAAACAAAAGTAAAACATTTTTCTCTGTTTTCGGATGTTCAAGCAAGGCAAACAAAAACCTAGATGTTAAGTTTCATCAATCTCCCTTGCCTAAAAAAGGGTTTGTTAAAGTGGTTTCTAGAGCAAAATATATTTTCTAATATTTTGAATTTATAAATAATTGAGATATACCATTTGAGTCATCTTGATTCTCCATAATTTTATTTTATAACCTCAAAAATTGGATGGAAACTAATTAGGTAGATATATTTAATGGTCCAGATAGCTCGTTTAAATGCTTTGAAGGCTTTAAAATGTACTTTCCGAAATTTAAATGAAAATACGTTCATAAATAACAGGCAAAGAGGCTTAAATTGAAATAAGAATTCGATTATAAATAACAAGCAGAGGCACTGTATAGCGGCGCGGTACGGGTGGTAAGGTGGTGTTAAAGGAGAAGCGTTGATTCGTATTATCGACTTTGAATTTCGATTCGATTATTATTCCCAACAGTGATCCAAAAATACTTGCGCATGCTTGAACTGTGCGGCGCTCATTGGCTCTAGTTCGCGTACGTATTTAAAAATCAAGTACAGACGCGCACCGTAGCCAATGAACATCACTCAAATCCAAGCAAGCGCAGATCAAGGCAGCTCCATTGGGATCATTAACTTCAAGAAATGGCGTGTAACGTTCTATTACTTTCTAACGCACAGTGACTCACGGATACCTCTGTCGCACGCATGTAGCTAACAAAGAACGAGCAATCGTGACAATTTTTTCAATATTTTCCAATGCTGTCTAACCCACTGACGTCTCGTGTCACACGCATATATCAATGAAATCGAGTATTCTGACAATCTATATCGACAATATCGTTTATAGATTTTATATTAAGGATAGTTAACAGCCTAAAACATAATAATTCGGAATCTACGGGTTTCGATAATTTCGGATATCTAACTTTTTTTTAAATGCTTAAAATTTTAATTAATGCAACGTTTCTCGTAAATGGAATGAGATGCGCCAAACAAGACAGCATTTTTTAATTCAACTAGAAAATTTTATATTAGTATATAAGTTATAAGTATAATGAGAAAATTCACCAATTAACAAAAATTTTTAATAATTTGAAGAGAAATTTAACAAGGGAGAGTCGGGTTAGGGACGGCCAACTACTGTAAATAACTCTGGCCGCCCGGTACATGACGAAAACAAAAGGAACATTATATTACCGTCGCACCATTCTTAAAAGGACCACTAAAAGGACCTTGAAAAGAACCCAAATCTCTCAGACTATCTCAGAGACTAAATCATTTAAATCGACTCTGCTTATAGACTCAAATGGACCAGGTTATTTCGCTTGAGAATACTAAGATATTTCTTTCAGTAGGGTGGATAATGTAAATTTACAAATTTTAACAATGCCGAGCGAAATCTTTGACATACTAAGAACGAAAAACGATTAACATTCACTAACAACACAATGTATCAGTTGCAAAGTGATTCCGTTGTCGCCGGCCATCTTTGTTTAAATCCCCCTTCTTTCGTACTGATTTTAGATCCCAATTCTTGTTAAGGTACAAATTATTCAAGATAAAAAGTTATATTGTGAACAAACGCGGCTACCTCGAGCATTCGCAGTAGTGATTCTTGTGTATTTTTAAATTGACACATGGCCTTACATAACCTAAAAATACACAGGAATAACTACTGTGCATGCCAGAGATATCCCCATTCTGCCTATCTCTCTCGCACAGCAACATGATTGTTCTTTTCAATTTTCCTCCATAAATAGCTCTTTATTTGCGCATACATGTAAACTGTTTAACCTTCATTTAGAGGGGAGCGGTAAACAGCCAATCAGATCGCTGCGCGAGAGAGATATCTCATCCCACTAACTCATAGTCTATTTTATTTTGCCAATAACTCTGCCATTGCCGGGTTCCCTCCAGTTATATATGCGCTAAGATTAAAAATTTTTAATATTTCAAGTTGTGACGTCAGCTGGCAAGATGTCTGTATAATGAGGGCCAAGCAATAATACAAATCCCAGAGGATAAAACTTAATTTAGTTTATAACTTGAGAAAGAAATATTTTTCACAGTTACAAAAAACATATTAATTTTATTATGCAATTAAGTAGTTATCAAATAGTTAAATAGTCTGAATATACTTATCGTGAAAGATAATTATTTTCCAGGTTATTATAAAAATAAAATTTAGTCCCATGTATTTGGTATTATTGTTTGACCCTCAGCGTGCAGACATGTTGGATATCCCCACCTAATCTGAAGTATCTAAAATTCCTCAAGGGAGAGTTGTGTCAACACGTACCCCGCTTCTGATTAGTTCCCCGAAAGCGGAATCGGATGTTTTGAAATTGGCGCGACTTTCAAGTCAAACTTAATGTTCAGGGGCTGATAGAATAGTAAATAAATATAATAAAAATAATAATGTAGGTGTAATAAGAAAGAACGCTTGAAAAGTGAAAAATCTTATTCATACACACATTTAAAAAAATACTATTATTTAAGACTCTTTGATAAAGGCTGTAACATCTAATAGATAGTAAGTAGAATAATCATTATTTAGATTTGTTAATTGAAAATTATCAAAATGTAAAAAAGAATTTTTTTAATGACATAATTTTTTACAATATTAATAAATTAATTGGCTAAATCAAATTTTATACTATAAATTTTCAATTTTTACGAAAAAAGAATTAAAATTAGACAAAACATGGGGAAATATTTTTAAGTGTATTGCTTGTAAAGTAAAGTAAAGAAATTGAATTCGGAGGCTATGGCCTTTTCTTCATCACATTTTTATTACATTATTTCGAATAAAAATAAATGTAATTCAGTCATGCAGAAGACCAAAATAAATATCACATTCAAGTAATATTTTTAAAAACAGAGTTGAGAAATCAGAAATAAAATAAGTATTTTTTAATGAAGTTAAAAACCCTTTTTTACAATAGGTGTGTGTAATGTTTTTTTAGTCCTAAAAACTTTTTTTTCCAAATAAGTCTTTATTTCAGAACAAAAGGTAAAACGTAAGAGAAGATTTATGATACAACTAAAATGTAAATTACATGAATAAAGTAGAAAAGTGTTTACTGCTGATTTGTTTGGAATTATATTTTAATTAAAATTTTTGTTATTATACAATAAATATCATAGAAAATTCTTGCTGCAGGCAATCATTTATCTAAAATTACATTTCAAATTTATACATTACACTATAAAAGTAATAATGGAAGACAAATTGCAGTAAAGAAAAAGAAAATAGTTCGTTTTTCTTTCAAGTTTAGAACTCTAAGAAAATAAATTCTTATTGGTAAGTTATATGCATATCCATGCTTTTGCCAGCATGTTTGTTTTCATTTTCGTTTTTATTTTGATTTAGTTTGATTACAAATTCTTAGACAAAAGAGCAATTTTGTACAACCGGGTGCAATGATTTGAATATTTGTTCCATTTCCTGGAAAGTATCAAAGGTAGCTTCATTGAAGCAAAAGAGCAAGTTTTCTTTATATTCTTCACTAAAAAAGCTTATTTTCAAAACAATCACTACACAAAAATATAAAATATATAATGCCTAGAGGAACTCTAGAAATACCTAATGGCTCAATTTTACAATGTGAAAATAACGCACCTGCTAAACTTCAATGACCATGACATACGAGGGTAGTTCAATAAGTCCTTAGAATGAAGTATAAAAACAATTTTTTTTGGGTAAATTTTTTTTTATTTTTCAACATAATCTCCTTGGAGCT
>NC_046662.1:40745557-40755324 GCF_010883055.1 Belonocnema kinseyi | reverse complement strand
TCTAGTCGGGAGTGGTGCTGACTGAAAACAGATGATTTGGAGCGATTCGCGCGCCATCTGTTGGTCATTCTAAGGACTTATTGAACTACCCTCGTACAATTAGCAAAGCTGTCAAAATATTAAACAATGCATTTAGACATGACTAACCCGCGTAGAAATTTCCCCGGTTGGCCCTAATACAACAAGGTTTCTGGTCGGAATCCGGCCGGGTTACCCTTGGCTGGGTTTCATGGACAGGAAACGGGCGGGCGCCGGTCAACCTACATTTTTCGCGAATCACGTAGTCTGGGGCCGGCCGTTTACTGACCGGGCCAACCCTGGTTATATCCCATGGCCGGAAGCCAGCTGGGCACTGGTCAGGTCAATGTTTTTGCAGAAATTACACATTTTTTAAGAGCCGTGATATTATCAAATACGTAATTATGGATGCTAGATGAATTATTATTTGAAAATTATAATTTAAAGATTTATCATATCAGTGAAACGAAAATGAGCTTTTTAAAATTAAAAAAAAAAAACATTAAATTTTTTCGAATAATTTAACCTTTTAAATTAAACTGTTATCGATCCTGCTATGTGCAACAGCATAAATGATACAATTTTTATAAACTTTTCCATATTCAGACAATGTTTAGCCTGTACAATTTCAAATTTACCGCCATATATAGCGCCTGCTGTGTCTGTCGTCTGCATTAGCACTCAGCAATTTTCAGTTTCGCCCCTGGAACGAGAATGCTCCTTGCATTCACGTCGCGTCGTCTCTTCGAAGTTTGCAAATAAAATCGAGACTCGTAGTTAAAATCAACCTTATTTCAGTAATTAGTTTGAATCCCCCACTTATTGCGCGAATAATTATTATTTTAAATTAAAATATAGTCTTGTATATACAGTTTTTACTTTCTTCCTTCCTAACCTTAAATCACCACGTGGCTTCCAAATTTCTATGAGATGCTATCATCAGGGAATAAAATTCTATTTTTAAAGTTCACCGCAATCTTTACGATGAGCTTTAAAAGACAAAACAAGTTACCAATTTCTCGCCTGAAGCAACATTTTTTAACCGCGACCGTTTTTAGCCGGATCCCGGCCGGATTCCCCGACCAGTGCCCGGCTTAAAGCGGGGCTTTCCGTCTGCGACCCGGCCGGATCCCTGATTGGATTCCTACACGGGAATTCAAATCTTGAAATGTATTTAAGAAGTATTTAAGAAGATACGAACACGTAGATTTTGCGTCGATAATGACCTTTTTTCATTTCATACCCCAAGAAGCGAACACGTTGTACCCAAAGTAGTAGGTTGCAGGTATATGGTACCCTTTCAAAGGATTCCATATGATTTTAGAGGATAGTATGGATTTCAAATAATTGCATGGGGTTTTAAAGAATTGTTTGCTTTTTAAAAGGATTGCATGGGATTTTAAAGAATTACATGGAATGCTAAAGGGTTGCATAAGAGTTTAAAGGATAGTATGGGATTGCAGCATTTGATTTAAATATGATTTTTGATAAAAAATAATCTGATTTTTCAATTGTTTAAACAATGTGCTTAAATCTGTGAGTTTGTAAAAAACGTGAATTCGACCATGCCGAACCAATTTGTTTTATAGTATTAATAAACAATTTTATAGTAAGATACTTCCTTTATGATAAAAAATGGAGCATGAAAAAAATTATGCAACTCAAGGACTTTATGTATTTTTTCTGTACTATCGAATGCTGCAATCACTTACCATAACTGACAGACTTGGACATATTGTTGAAACAATTTTTAAAAAAATTGAAAAAACAGTCTTTTTTATGTAAAATTATCTTTTAAAGATCTCATCTACCCCAATATAAAGTTATTTGATATCTCTATTAATGTGTTTATAGGTCTTAGAAGATTACAAAATTGTCTATAACTTTATAAATTGTTTATTAATTTTTGGTTTATGAAAATTGCCTTGTAACTGAATATCACTTTTATAGTAAATCAGAACTATTTCAGAACATAATATTTTTTGTCTGCAACATACTGATCAACTGAATTATTCGTTTATATAAATTATTTACAAAAATTAGCCAATTTTTTATATTATCTTCAAAACATATTTCAACTTTATTCATTTGTGTTTATTTACAGAATTTATTTAAGTTTAGGGGTTGATTTGCAACATGTTACACTTTTCAAATTGACGCCCTTTCAGAATTTTTGAAACTTTATGATTCAATTTAGGGTAGATTTAGGTTGAACCAAACTTTCTTAGAATACTAATAACATGAAATTTTGTTTATAGTTTTGATATTAACTGCTGACACTGTTAGCGAAAACTTTTCAGCTATGCAAATTAGTATCTTTTTACAAAAACTTTTAAGCTTTAAGGGTTGATTTAGTGAAAACTTCACATGCGAATTCTGACATTATCAATAAAAACAAACTTTAGACACATCAATGTGGGACTTCCAGAATAAAAAAAAAAGATTTTTGTAGCAGATGACTGCCAGCTTTTTCTGAAAGTAATTTTCATTATGACAAAGGTTTAAACATGATTTTTATTACGAATTTCCTTAAATGAATTTGAACTAGCATGTAAGAAACTCGCCTTTTTATTACCGTCACACCTTAAATGAACAATCTAGATCTCTAGAATCTATTTCCAAACTTATAAATTGTTTTCTTAACTTTTGTAGAACTCGAATCTAGAACTCATTAAAGTTTGTAACTGTGAGCAAATCTTTGAAAACCGTTAAAAATCCATAATGAGAAAGTACTTATTCTTCTCTCTATTTTTTACTTATTATATATCAGAATTCATGAATAAATATAATATGGTTACAAAGAAAAACTCAAGGCTTTTTTTATAAATGTGTGAAATGAAATGAAATTTTAATAAATATAAAATCCCAAATCAGGTGAGGAATCATCCCTAAACTGCGTTACCAATTTTTGGGTATTTTGACCCCCAGACCCCCCTCGTTGATATCCGTAAATTTTCGTTTAACCCCCCGCTCCCCTAACCCCCAAAAAGTAACAAATTCGTTGACTCTACACGGATTCGTAATGACGAATTTATTATTTCGTATTTCATGAATGAATATATCAATTTACAATCCAAAGTGAGAATTTTCAACAAAACAGTTACATTTCTGACTAAAAAAGATGATTCAACAAAATAGTTAAATTTTAAACACACAAAGATCGTTTTTCACCAATAATATAATCTTTAATCAAGAGAGATGCACTTTCAAACAAAAAGTTGAATTTTCAGCTAAAAAAGTATCAGTTTCAAAAAATGGAATACACCGAACTCTCGCTTACAGTCCCCCCGCTTTCGGCATTCCGCCTTGAATAGGGCGCAGTACGCAAGTACTCAGTCAAGTGTATTGCGCAATAGCATGTCTTGCAATTGGAAACGGTTTAGGCTATCTTGACAGTTTACGTTTCGATCCGCCCGAATTCAGTCCAAGGCTATTTGAAAGCAACCCCCGACACTGGGCTGAAAGTGACGGTTTGGTGTAGTTAAATTTTCAGTTTGAAAAATTAATTTTCAACAAAAAAAAACGAATTATTAAATAAAATATATAAATCGTCAAACAAAATGATGATTTTTCAAAAAAGAAGATTAATTTCCTGCCTTAAAAGATCATTTTTTAAGAAAATACATGAGTTTTCCATAAAATAGTTGAATCTCCTACCTGACACTGAATTTTCAAGAAAAAAACTAATTTTTCACCAAATAGTTATATTTTCAAATCGATAGGTTAATTTGTAACCAACTAGTTGAATTTTCTAGCAGAATAGTTAAATTTTAAATCTAATTTCAACCAAAGAGTTTATTTTTTAACTAAAAAAATATACGTTTAGAACAAAAGATGAAATAGTTAAGTTTTTACTTACAAAAATTAATTTGTAATAAAAAAACGAATTCTTAACAAAATATTTAAATCTTTAAACAAAATGATGATTTAAAAAAAAATAGGGTTAATTTCGTGTTTAAAAAGACTAACTTTCAACAAAAAACATACATTTTCCACAAAAGAGTTCAATTTTTGAACGAACAGTAAATAGTTGAATTTTCCACCAAATAGTTAAATTTTAAACCTAATAGTTTAATTTAAAAAAAGTGCTGAGAAATAAATAGAATAGCTACATTTTTAGTTTAAAAAATTAATTTTCAATAACCAAAAAAAAAAAGATTTTTTCAACAATTAAATTGAACCAAAAAAGGCGAATTTGTAACTAAATAGTTGAATCCACAACCATGAAGGTGAATTTTCAAAAAAGATGAATATAAATTTTCTGATAAACAAGATGAATTTTCAACAAAAAAGTTTAGTTTTTAAGCCAACACTATGAATTTTAAACAAAAAAGTACATTTTCTATTAGGAGGTTATTTTTTCAAATGAAAATTTCAATTTTTAAACCGAAAAGATGAATCTTCAATGAAACCTGTAATTCTTTATATGTGAGCCAATAACTTGTTTAATTTGAAATAAAAAACCAGTTGACTTCAAACCAAAGAAGAGAACTTTTCAGCAAAATAGTTGAAACCTCGACAAAATACGCGAATTTGTAACCAAATAGTTCAATTTTTAAACAGAAAAGATCAGTTTTCAATTTAAAACATAAACTTTCAACCGAAAATGTAATATTTACATTTTCAGTTCAAAAACTGGTTAAATTTTTCACACTACAGATGAATTTTCAACTAAAGTGATGAATATTCGTATTCTGATATTTTAACAACAAAAAAAGATTTTAATTTTTATTTAAAAAATGTATGCAATAAAGAATACGAATATGCAAAAAAAGTACAATTTTGAACCTCATAGATGAATTTTCAACAACATAGTTGAATTTTTAACGAAAAATAACAATTTTCAACTACAAATATAACAGTTACATTTTCAGTTGAAAAAAGTTAATTTTTACATTTTTCATGAAAAAATATAAGTTTAACAAAATAGTTGGATTTTCAAAAAAATAATAAAATTTGCAATAAAATAGTAGAATTGCTAACCAAAACAAAAATTTTAACGAAAAATGAAGGATATCTTTTACAAAAATCGCAAAATTTATTCAAATTTATCATCAAGCAACGTAATAAACGTTCAACCGTTAAACCCAACTGTTACCAACCACAGTTTTTTGTGTGACTATGACAAATATGAATTGCTTATATTTTTGAATAATTGAAACTAAAAACAGAAAAATTTTGTTCTCGTTAATTTATTACCAAAAATATTTTTCCAAGCTTATTGTTTTAGTTAGCAAACTACAAATTAAACGATGTTTTTTTTTTTTTAAATTCGACGTTTTTCCTCAAGGAATATTTGTCTTTAAAGATATCAGAAATCGAAAGATTTCATTGTTTAACGCATACAGGTTCACTTCAGGAACTAGATCCTCATTAAGATAAGATTGAACAAATCAATATACTCGGTGTGTCAAGAAATTAAAAATGTAAAAAAATAATTAGAAATTAAAATTAAAAATTTAAATGTAAAATATATATTTAAATTTGCAGTAAAGTCCATCGGCTTGATTAACGACGTTGTGACATTTCAGGTGACATTTCCGCGTCTTTCAAGAATCCTAATATGCCTTTCACTTACAAGCACAATCTCTTGATGAATCTTATAATTTATATGTCCATTTGCATAATAAATATTGAAAGTAAAAGCTCTCCAGTTTGGAAAAATTTCGATTTTTTCAAAAATTTTAAAAATAGCTAAATTCTTTAAATTATTTCCTGAAATTATTAAAAAGAGTGTAAAAGATTTTAAAGAAATATTTTTCAAAATTTCAGAATTTAAAAAAAAAATTGAGTAAGTTTAAGAAATTTTCGGAAGTTTTAAAATGATTCAATAGTAATTAAAACTTGGAAAGATTTTGTACGAATTTTGTAAGATTTAGCAATAAATACAAAAACTTGGTAGGTTACTACGAAAAGTTCAAATAATTTATTATTTAAAACTTTAATTTGAAGAGATTATTTTAACAAATTTTAAAGCATTTCATTAATCGTCAAAGAAGCATCTAAAAGATTTCAAGGTCATTTTTTATTTTGTAGAATTTAAGAAAATTTCAATCATTTTTAAAGATAAGAAGATAACGAAAGTCTGACAGGATTGAAAAATATCATTTTTAAAAGATTTGTGTGAAAATTTTAAATGATATCTCATTAAAAAAATTAAATTAAAGAGAAAATTGAAAAAGGCCTTTAAAGCTATCAAACAATTTGCGAAAATATCAAAAAAGTTTGTCGAAAGATTTCAAGAAAATAAACCAATATTTTCAAATTTTTGGGAAAATTTAGAAGATTATAAGTAATTTTTCAAATATTTCAAATATTTCAAAATTTTAAGAAAAATTTGAGTCAGTTAAAATTTTTTTTTGAAATTTAAGACGTTTTAAATAGATTAGAAATATTTAAAAAATGTTAAACATTTCCGAAAGTTTATAAAACATTTCTTAATTTCTTCCAAGCTTCTAATGTTCGAATCTTTTAATGAGATTCGAATTTTTCCTATTATTTTATAAAATCCTATAAAATATAAAATAAAATCTTTATCTTCTAGATTCTTTTTTCACATATCTGAAATATTCAAAAATGTTTTTTAATTTTCTCGAAAATGGTTTAAAAATCCTATTTGTATAAATTTAAAAGCGAACTGATAATACTTATTTTCTTGTTCTCAATTTTCAAAATTATTTTCAGGTCAAATTAAAGTGTTCAGAAACTTTTATAAAATCATTAGTTCCTTAAAATTTTTATAGTTTACAATTATTAGTATAATTTTGTAGTATTTATGGTATTGAAAAAAAATTCTAAATTGGCAAATTTTAATTAGTACTTATACATTAAGTAACTTCAACATTTGTATGATTTGGAGAGGGCGGTCAAAAATATTGTTACATAATATTAAGGGTGGGGGGTATTTTTAAACCAATTACTTAAAATATTTAATAATCTGAAAAAATCAATGTTACTAAATATTTCGAAAATATCGAACACATTTCTGTCCAAAACCAGATTGTTTGCGTGAATAAAACTTTTAGTGACTGACTTCAGGTTGTTTATTTAGTAATATAGATTTATTAATTTTCTGCACAATCAATTTTGTATATCGAAAATTAGAAATAAATAATTTGAATTCATCATAAAATTTATTTCTAAATGTTTCTAAAGATAGAGGACAGCATTTAAATGATAAATTATTGCTTCATACTGGGAAATAATTCTGTTTTTAACATTTTGCTACAACACTAAAATTTTTCAACTTTTGAACATCTTTAAAGAGATAAGAAAAATTAAATTATGGGAAAAACTTTTTTTTTTAATTCGGAAAAAAATGTAGAAGCTGTTCAATACTTTTGTAAGATTTTAATAATAATTTTTATTCAAGATTTCTGGGAAAATTATCAATAATTATGTTAAATTTCAAAAGAATAATTTTAAGTTTTGAAGATTTTAAAATGTGTAAAAAAATGAAGGACTTTAACACAATTCTTTTAATTTTTCGGGATTCAAAGAAATGTTAGTAAACTCAGTTTCGCAGGGCATCAACAGAATGAAAGTAAATATTTTTCAGATTCAAGCGGCAATTTCAAAATTTGAAAAAGAGTGTTAGAGTTTTAAAACAATTCAAAAATACTAAACACTTAAAAGCTATTTTAGGAATTTTGTAAGGTTTCAAAAAAATGAAAAAATTCTTTAGGTTTCTAGGATAATTTATTTCTTATTTTGCAAAATAAAATTCAATAGAAAATTTATAACGATTTCAAAACATTTCCTTAAATTGTAAACAATAATTTAAGAAGTTTTAATAGAATTTTAAAAGATTTCAAGTGAATGAACCATTTTTTTTTTAATTCATAGGAAAAATTGGAAAATTTTAAGGCAATTTTTCTCCTGTAAAATAAATTTTTTTATCTTATAGATTCTTTTTGTGACACATCTGAAAAATTTAAAAAGCTTTTAAAAATTTTTGTTTAATTTCGAGAAAAATTTGGAAGATTTAAATGCAATTTTTTTTTACATTTTGAATTATTTTAGAAAATTTCAAGAAAAATTCGAGTCAGCTAAAAATATTTTTAGGAATTTAAGCGGTTTTAAACAGATTAAAAATATTTTAGAACTTGGTTGCATTTCGGAAAATTTATTAAATATTTTTTATTCCTTTCATACTTCTAAAAGTCCTTAGCATCTTTCTAAAAGGCTCGTATTTTTCCTAATGTTTGGTAAAATCCAGTAAAGTAAAATTATTTATATATCATATTAAATGTTTTGTTAAAAATTGGTCTTTTTGGCTTGAAAATTCAATAATTTGGTCGAACTTTATTTTACTTTTTGGCTAGATTTTTTAATTTTAATTTAACAATTTTGTTGAAAATCCAACTTTTAGCAAGAAGTTAATCTCGTTTGGTTAAAGCTTCAACCTTTTTATTGAAAATTCAGCTACTAGGCTAAGAGTTGAATTACTTTGTTCAAAACAAAATTTTTTTGGTTGAAAATTCGTCACTTTCGTGAAGCCTACACTATTTGATTGAAAATTTAACTATTTCGTTGAAAATTCTATCTATTTGGTTAAAAATTTTTTTTTTGTGAAAAATTCATATTTTTTGGTTGAAAATTCAACTGTATGAAAAAATTGCTATTTTTGCCAGGAAAAATTAACAGTTTGGTTACAAAATCTACTATTTTCTTACCAATTGTTTTTTTTAAGTAATTTTTTTACTGAAAATATAAATATTTAATTTTTTTCAAATCGATCTTTCGTAATGTTCAAAATTCAACAATTGGCTGCAAATTAATGTATTTTGTTGAAAAATCTTTTTTTGTTGTAGAAAATTAATCTTCTTAGATGGAAATCCAACTTTAGCTGGAAATTCATTTCTTTGGTAAAAAATTTAAATACTTTTTTTTAATTCGTTTTTTTCTGAAAATTAATTTTGTTTACTTAATATTTAAATATGAGGCTTTAGTTTTTAAATTTTATTTTTTAGTTGAAAACTCAACTATTTAGCTAAAAACTCATACATTTTGTTAAAAATTCGTCTTTTTTTTTATAAAAGATTTAATATTTGAATGGCAATTGATATTTTCTGCTTTGAAATTCAAGTTTTCTGAATAACACTGTTATTTTTAGCTGGAAAATAAAAAAAATCGGTTAAAAATTTAATTTCTTTGCTAAAAATTCTACTTTCTTCTAAAATATTTGTCATTTCGGCTAGAAAAATCAACCATTTGGTTGAAAATGAGACTGTTCTTGGCTGATTTTTTAATTTCTTATGTTTAAAAATTCGACTATTTGGTTGAAAATGTATCTTTAAAGGTTGAAAACCCAACTATTTTGTTAAAAATTTAATTATTTTGTTAACAATTCAACTATTTTATTAAAATTATCTTATTGTCCGAAAATTAAACAACCTTATTAAAAAAAAAATTTTTTGGCGAACATTTATCTGCTTGGTTAAAAGATTAACTATTTTGTTAAGAATTCATCCACTTTTTTGATAATGCAATGGTTTTACTTGAAATATTAGGAATTTTCAGTAAGTTAATTTTAATTTATTATTAGTAACTAAATCATTTTTTTTTTTAATTAAGCATATGTGGTCCTATGTGTATATAAAAAAGCATATCGTAGACTATTAAGACATTAAATAGGTCTTTCAAACGGGACCCGTTCATTTTTCGGAACGGATAAAATTTAAGAAAGATACAATTTCAGAATGGGTTATAATACATAATGGTAAAACTTAGGAATACCAAAAATTCGG
>NC_046662.1:40741294-40745457 GCF_010883055.1 Belonocnema kinseyi | reverse complement strand
CCCCTCCCCCTAGGGTAAGTGTTAGTCATCTAGGGTACAGGGTAAAGTTGACCAGAGTTCGGGTTAAAGTTGGTTAAAGTTCGGGGTAAAGTAGGCTAGAGTTTGGGATAAAGTCATCTAAAGCACGGGGTAAAGTCAGTGGGGGCCGTTCATTTTTCGGAACGGTAAAAATTAAGAAAGGTAAAATTTCAGAATGCGCTTTAATACATAATGGTAAAACTTAGGAATAGCAAAAAGTAGGAAAGAGCAATAAGTCGGAAATCCAAAACTCTGAAAGGTATTTCTTCGGAAACCAAAGAAGTGGAATGGGTGGAAATTCAGAAGCGTTAAAATTAAGAGGGTAAAAAATTAGGAATATGTAAATATACGGAGAGGAAAAATTCGGAAAGTAGAAAAACTTGGAATTATTAATAAATATACCTATTAGCAGGTGTATAATTGTTTATTTATGGTAGCAAACAAATGTTTATCGCAGTGAATTTAAATATTATATCATAATACATTTATGTTATACGTTGAAAATTGTTTTTAAATGATATAATGATAGAAAATAATTATTTTTTCGTGAAAAATTTAAAATGATGGATATCATAAATTCATTATGATATTCTATTTAAATTTACTGTGATAAATATTTGTACTTTCCGAATTTTTCCTCTCCGTATTTTTACTTATTCCTAATTGTTCACCCTCCTAATTTTAACGTTTCCGAATTTTTACCCATTCCGCTTCTTTGGTTTCCGAATAAATACTATTCAGAGTTTTGGATTTCTGATTTATTCCTTTTTCCGAATTTTTGGTATTCCTAAGTTTTACCATTATGTATTATAACCCATTCTGAAATTTTACCTTTCTTAAATTGTATCCGTTCCGAAAAATGAACGGGTCCCAAGTCAGCTAGGTTATTAATTCAAGTCAAGTAGGGTCTTGGGGTAAATTTGTTTAGGTTATGAGGTAAATTCAACTAGGATACGGGGCAAATTTTGTTACGGTGTGGGTTACATTTATATAAAGTGCGTGCTAAAGTCGACTAGGCTACGGCGTAAAGTCGGCAAGAGTTCGGGGTAAAGTCATCTGAAATACGGAGTAAATTTAATTACGGAATGGGGTAAGGTTATATAACGTACGGGCAAAAGTAGGCTAAAGTTCCGGGTAAAGTCGGCTAATTTCGGGGTAAAGTTGGCTAAAGTTTGGGGTAAAGTTGGCTAAAGTTCGGGGTAAAGTCATCTGAAGTACGGGGTGAAGTCAACTAGGTTATAGGGTAACGTCCAGTAGGCTATGGAGTAAATTCAGGTAGTGTACGGGGTAAAATCATTTACAGTATGGGGTGAATTCGGTTAGAGTACGTGGTAAAGTCGGCTAGGGCCATCCCCTCCTTCAACTCCCCTCACTTTCCAACCCAGATAAAAAAGTAAGACAAAAAAAGGACACCCGACCGAAACAATAATCCTTTCTGCCCAGAGCTGAGCACCCTAAAAAAGGGAATTGGGAAATTTTTTTAGCTGTTTTTTTTTCAAAATTAGGAAGGACAATGAAAAAAGAGGGTTTACATACATAATAATGTGGACATCCCTTAATTCTAATTTTACAATATTATTTATTGTTTCTTGGAGCAGGAATTTTATGCAAACTTATAATTAAAAAAGGGTTAATGTCAATAAAAAGTGATCTCGTCAGCCACAAAACTTAAGTATCGCACGCGTGGTATTATACGACGCTTTGAGAAAATACGAGTTTGACTTCCGGTACTGCGATCGTTCCACTTTATTTACTACCCTCTGAAAGACGCGAGGGGTACAGGAGGGGTGGAGGGATAGAACAAAAGTTGGTTTTAGCACTTATTCGCAGACTTCCCTCGAGTATGTACTTTCGACGTGAGTACCATCCACCCGCCCAATACGAGGCGTTGAGACAAACCCTCTCTTTCATTTTTTTCATTTTTTCACTGAAATTTACTTTCCGCGCTTCTCTTTGATCTGCACGATTTCACCAAAAAACTCGGTGACTTCACTTGGAATTAAGCTGCTTAAGTATCTTTCATCCTCTTCATTTCCCTTTTAAAATAATAGAAAACGAAGACGCGCGCGATTATTTCTTTTCTTACATTTTTAAATTAAAAAAAAAAATTAATTCAAAATCTTTGAATTTCATAGTAGCTATTGTCTAAAATAATAGAAAAGATAATCAGGCGCAATATTTTTGATAATTAAAGGGATCACACCATAAAAAGAGCGCAGTGATTGGAAAAGATTAAACATTTATTTTTGCATTTAGGATAAAAAAAAGATATATTTTTATAAAAATTTTCAGTTTTTAAATAATGTTGAATTATTTTATAATGATTTCTGCTATAAAAGATTTTTTTAAGTTGGATATATTTACGTCGTTAAAAATACATTTACGGCGATATAAAAAAAAATCAAATTTATTAAGATATGATTTAATTAACAAGCAAATCGTGATGCTTATAAGTTGGATTAAATACTTCTTTCCAATATTTGTTATTCAATCCTTACTGTAATTAATACTCTAAATGCGAGCTCAGGTATCTGGATTTTTATTTTACTATATTACAAATAAGCTATTTAAAATGCATAATAACATTTTTTTAATTTTAAGAGTTCCATCGATTTTTGAATCCAAATCTCTTAAAATTCTTCGAAATCTTTTTAAATAAATTAAGATCTTTTAAATAATTTAAAATTTTGTATAAATCCTTCATATCGCTTAAAATTGTTAACAACCATAGAATTTCTTTTAAAAAAATTGTATTTACTCACTAAAGTTCTCTAGAATTTGACTAAAATTCCATGAAATTGTAAAAATTCATTCAAACAAGTAGAAATCATTTGACATTTTTTTATTATAAATTAAATTAAAATTATTTATTGAATTGATGTGAAAACCCCGGACTTTTATTTTATAATATGAAAAATATAAATAATTTAAAAAAGAAAAATGACAATTTTTTTTATATTACGAGTTATGAATTTTTTAACGAAATATCGTGAAATTCTTTCGAATCATTGGAAATCGTAAAAATATATCGACATATGCAGAAATCATTTAAAATTCCATGAATATAGATTAAATTAAAATTATTCATTAAATTTATTTCTTTGTAATCTTCTTCTTCCTAAAATCCATTTAAATGTATAAAAATTATTTAAAATTCCAAAAATGTAAATTTAATTTATTTAAAACAAAACATTGAAAAAAGTGAAAAAACATTGGAAAGAAGTGCGATTGTGCGAAGCACGCGTTCATGCTCCCATATTTTTATTTTCTAATGTTGAAAACATAAACTATTTAAAAATCTATAATATAAAATTTTTGAAAAGTAAAAGTTTTAAATATTTCTGAAAGAAGTTGAATAATTTAATAAATTATATATTCTACTTAGTAATATATGTTTCAAAAAAAGTCTTAAAATATTTAAAATTTTTTAAAAATTTTAATAATTCCTAAATATCTTTTAAACACAATCAAATTATTTCTAACATTATTTTAGAACATTCTGGAATCAGTTTTAATAATTTTAGAAATCTTTTTTAGTGTTTTATAATCTTTTCTGATATTCTCTTAAAATTAATTTCTTTAATAAAGGAGCATTCTGAATATTCTCAGGAATCTGAAAAAGACTTTTTTTATGATCTTCAATCTTTTCAACATTTTAAAAAAGATCCAAAATTTTATTTCTAAATATTCTCAAATCTACATAGAAAGTCTTTTGTTTGATGGTTAACTTAAAATCTATATATGCCGTAATTTAAAATATCTCTTTTAGAAATAATTGTTCAGAATAAAATTTCCTAATCTGGAAATTGCGAGTTTTATGTTTAGTTTGGTTTTGCATGTCATACCCCAAGCAGCCGATACTTAATAATATGAGTGGTAGGCACATCGTACCCCAAGTGGTCGGAATATCGTACCCCAGTGGTCGGAACATCGTACTCCCAGTAGCCGTAACATCATACCTCCAGTAGTCAGAACATCGTGCCCCAGTGGTCGGAACATCGTGCCCCCAGCGGTCGGAACATCATGCCCCCAGTGGTCGGAACATCGTGCCCCAGTGGTCGGAACATCTTGCCCCAGTGATCGGAACATTATTCCTCCAGTGGTCGGAACATCATGCCCCCAGTAGTCGGAACATCGTGTCCCAG
>NC_046662.1:40737472-40741194 GCF_010883055.1 Belonocnema kinseyi | reverse complement strand
TTCCCTCAGTGGTCGGAACATCTTGCCCCAGTGATCGGAACATTATTCCCCCAGTGGTCGGAACATCATGCCCCCAGTAGTCGGAACATCGTGTCCCAGTGGTCGGAACATCATTCCCCCAGTGGTCGGAATATCGTGCCTCCAGTGATCGAAACATCGTACCCCAAGTGGTCGGCACATCGTACCCAACATCACCAATAAAAATTACTTTTAAACATGGAGATAAAGAAAAAATTCGCTTGCTGCATTGTCGCATTCACAATACCATTGGTAATTTTGGTTGCAGGTAGATTGAACCCTAAAATAGATGTTTAATGCACATTTTGTTTTGTTTTTTTGCATTTAACAACAATGAGTTCGAGATTTTCGAGAATTTCGTTCATTTATTTTTTTAGATAGGTTTTACTTCGTTCCAGCTTTTTTTATTTCGGAAGTTCTAAAATTGTGCAATAATTTTCCAATTTAAAAAAATTGGTGCAGCTGGTGCTGGAAACCTGATTGACTTTTCATTTCTGGTGCATTCCATTTGAAAAGGAAAAAGTGGGTCATTGATTTCCTATCTTTTTTTATATTGCATTGAGTTTGGCAGACGAAATAATGTAGTCGGAGGGTGTTGCAAAATTTTCAATATTTTTGACCATATTTTTAATTGAAAATTCGAGTTTTTAAAATTGTATTATACTTCAACTCTTTTTATTTCTGATATTATTGATTCGACGAGAAAAATACCTCTATACAAATGTACAAAGAAAGTTTAGATATTAAAGAAAATTTAAAAAAATCGAAATATTAACTTTTATATTGTTCATTGAATAAACAATTTTTAATTTTTGTTCTTCATTATGTTATGTTAAATGTGTTAAAAAGTAGCAAAATCGTTCATTTCTTTATCAGATTATTTAATCACAAAAAAGTTTTCCTGCTTGTAAATTATCCACGTAGCAGGTCAAGATAGGATTTTTGAAAATATCATTTTTATTTTTATCGCCAAAGTTTCAAAAGACGAAAAAAAATATTTTCTAAGAAACGCCACGTTTTTTATTCTTCCAAATATTTTTGAAAAGTTTCTGCTAACAGAAAAAGGGATCTTATCAGCACCTTGCAGACAAAACTATTTTTGAGGTCGAGAGAAATTTTTTTCCTAAAAATGTAATTTTTAGATTTTCTTGTAAGCGATGAAAGATATCGCAAAAGAACGAGACATTTTTCATGAAACCTTTATTGACCCGCAAATTTTTATCTTAACCTTTTTTTTTAATCTGTCATTATTTCAAAAACAGTAGAAAACCGATTGTAAGAAAAATTTATGGGTGTGCTATTTGAGAAAAGCGACTTTGAATTTTTCAGAAAAAATGCTGATGTTTCGTTAGTTTAAACCTTTTTTTAATTATTCGGCTGATTACGAGAGAAGACGATGAAAGTTATTTAAAATATCAAAATGAATTAATGAATATTTCAATTAGGTCAAAACAGGGCGACGATTCGGCGAACGATTTCAAATTCTCTGTCATTTCCCGGTTTTCCTCGATCAAGTGTTTCAATTTCCCCAGTATACCAAAAATGCCATATTAATATTTTCCGCAAAACATCATTTAACACAATATAGCAAAAAGTTTCAAAGTAAATAAATTTGTAAACAAATACTTAAATTTTTCATCGAAAATGAAATGGATACATTTTTAGTTGAACTGATTAATTTTCAAGAAACGGAAAACTGATTTTCAATAAAATAGTTAAATTTTCAACCTAACTGAAAAATTATCAACTAAAATGATGAATCTATGCAACAGGAACATGTTAAATTTTTCGTTGAAAAAATTTCGTCCCATACAAAAAAAAAAGTAACTTTTAATGAAAAGAAACTAACTTTCAAAAAGATAGTTACATTTTCAAATAAAGTGATGAATTTTGAACTAACATTGTAAATTTTTGAAAGGAATAGTTAAATTTTACACCATAGAGATAAATTTTTATCTAAAATTATGGAGTATTCAACTGGAATAATAGTTGCGATTTCAGTTTTAAAAAAATTCCTTTTTATCCAGAGAAAAAAAAAGTTTCTGATCAAATAGCTCATTTTTCAACCAAAGAGATTAATTTTTAATTAAAATGTTAAATCTTTAACAAAAAAGATTCAATTTTAACTTTCAAAGAAAAAGATGATTTTGTATTTAAAAATCAGATTTTTGACAAAATACGTGGGTTTTCAACGAAATAGTTGACTTTTCAATTAAGTAATATAAATTATCATCCAAATTGTTCAATTTTGGACTAGAAAAGATAAATTTTCAATAAAAAATGGAAACGTTAAATTTTCAGGTAAAGAAAATAATTTTTAACCAAACTAACGAATTTTAAACTAAAATGATGAATCTTCAACTGAAATAGTTATAATTTAAAAAAAAAAATACTAAAAATATAAAATTTTAACCAAATTTTAAATAATTAAATTTCAAATTACAAAAATTATGCTTAACCAAACGGATTCATTTTTAACTAAAACTTTAGAATATTAAACTGGATTTTTGCGCAAAACTTTTAAATTAACACTCAAAACATTCACCACTGTAATTTTATGATTGTGAATTCTCTTTTGTTAAAAGAGCACAGCCTGAGAGTTTGAGCGCACCTACGGCGCGCGACTGACGGCTCTCGCACTCCGCGCTCGGTCTTGGCATTTCTCCCGCATACGTGCACACACCTTTTAAAATCAACAAATCGACAACTGTAACTTTGTGATTGTGAACTCTTTCTTCTTAAATCTCTTTCGGCTTGAATGAACAAATTCTCATCACGTATCTCGTGCTTCGCACTCGAATTTGTAAAAAATTTCAACTTTTATATATTATACACAACACTTTTATATCAAATACAATAAGTTTTTTATTTAACTTTGCCTGGGTTTGCTTATTCAGATATTGCAAAATAAAGCACAAATTGTATTTATCATGATTATTTTAATATTTATTTCTAATTTTGCTTTTACTGCGCTGAAAAATGCATCATTTCAAAAAATATATATCATTAAAATTCAAAATACGCATGAAAATTGAAACACACTAATTCTTATTTTCTTGTTTTTATAAATTTTTTACATTTTTAATCTTATTTTTTACGATTGAAAGAAAATTTACTCGTTCTATCTAAAAATTATTAATCATAAATATCTAACTCTTTTTAGGCGAAAAACTTTTCTGACAATTTTAGTTTGTACCTTGTATCGTTCTTTCAAAAAATTATTAATTAATTATTTATTATTATTTATTATTAATAAAATAAAATAATATATAAAATTTTTTGATTTTATTTTGATTTTATTTCGGTTTTATTTCAATTTTATTTTGATTGTATTTCGATTTTATTTCAATTTTATTTTGATTTTATTTCCATTTTATTTCGATTTTATTTTGATTTTATGTCGATTATATTTCGATTTTATTTTGATTTTATTTTGATCTTATTTCGATTTTGTTTTGATTTTATTTTGCTTTTATTTCGATTTTGTTTTGATTTTATTTTGATTTTATTTTGATTTTATTTTGATTTTATTTTGTTTTTATTTTGATTTTATTTTAATTTTATTTTGATTTTATTTTGATTTGATTTCGATTTGATTTTATTTAGTTCTTCTTCTTTATTCATAATGTGTCCCCTAAGGGTTTACATGACTTCCATTCCTTACAATCTTTCCGTTTACATCTATATATTTTTTACAATCTTAT
>NC_046662.1:40735406-40737372 GCF_010883055.1 Belonocnema kinseyi | reverse complement strand
ATCAATTACCGTTCCCCTTTCACTTCCTGAGCGTGTATATTCTCCTTTTTCATCCCCTTCTATATTCCCGTTTAAGATATACCATCCCAACTCCTCCAAGCGATTTTCGATTTTATTTTGATTTTATTTCGATTTTATTTTGATTTTATTTTGATTTTATTTCGATTTTTCTTTGATTTTATTTTGATTTTATTTCGATTTTATTTCGATTTTATTTTGATTTTATTTTGATTTTATTTTGATTTTATTTCGATTTTATTTCGATTTTATTTTGATTTTATTTTGATTTTATTTTGATTTGATTTTGATTTTATCTTGTTTTTATTTTGATTTTATTTTGATTTTATTTTGATTCTATTTTTATTTTATTTCGATTTTATATTATTTTGATTTTATTTTGATTTTATTTTGATTTTAATTTGATTTTATTTTTATTTCATTTTTTCATATTTTCATTTTACTTTGTTTTTATTTTGTTTTTATTTTGATTTTATTTTGATTTTATTTCGATTGGATTTTTATTTGAGTTTATTTTATTTTAATTTTATTTTTAATTTTTTTTTTAATTTTATTTCGATTTTATTTCAATTTCATTTTGATTTTATTTTGATTTTATTTCGATTGTATTTGATTTTATTTTGATTTTATTTCGATTTTATTTCGATTTTGTTTTGATTTTATTTTGATTTTATTTTGTTTTTATTTTGATTTTATTTTAATTTTATTTTATTTTTAATTTTATTTTGATTTTATTTTGATTTTATTTTGATCTTAATTTGATTTGACTTTGATTTGATTTTTATTTCATTTTATTTTGTTTTTATTTTGATTTTGATTTTATTTTGATATAATTTTGATTTAATTTCGATTTTCTTTCGATTTTATTTTTATTTTATTTTTATTTTAATTCGATTTTATTTCGAATTTATTTTGATTTTATTTTGATTCTATTTTGATTTTACTTTGTTTTTATTTTGTTTTTATTTTGATTTTATTTTGATTTTATTTTAATTTTATTTCGATTGGATTTTTATTTGAGTTTATTTTATTTTTATTTTATTTTTAATTTTTTTTTTAAATTTTATTTCGATTTTATTTCGATTTTATTTCGATTTTGTTTTGATTTTATTTTGATTTTGATTTTGATTTTATTTTGATTTTATTTCGATTTTATCTTGATTTTATTTTGTTTTTATTTTGATTTTGATTTTATTTCTACTTTCTTTCGATTTTAATTTTATTTTACTTTTATTTTATTTCGATTTTATTTCGAATTTATTTTGATTTTATTTTGATTTTATTTTGATTTTATTTTGATTTTATTTCGATTTTATCTTGATTTTATTTTGTTTTTATTTTGATTTTGATTTTATTTCTACTTTCTTTCGATTTTAATTTTATTTTACTTTTATTTTATTTCGATTTTATTTCGAATTTATTTTGATTTTATTTTGATTCTATTTTGATTTTATTTTGATTTTATTTTGATTTTATTTTGATTTTATTAAAATTTTTTTTAAATTTTATTTTAATTTTATTTCGATTTTATTTCGATTTCATTTTGATTTTATTTTGATTCTATTTCGATTTTATTTCGATTTTATTTCGATTTTATTTCGATTTTATTTCGATTTTATTTTGATTTTATTTTGATTTTATTTTGATTTTATTTCGATTTTATTTTGATTTTATTTTGATTTTATTTTGATTTTGATATTATTTTGATTTTATTTTGTTTTTATTTTGATTTGATTTTGATTTTATTTTGATTTTATTTTTAATTTTATTTTGATTTTATTTCGATTTCATTTTGATTTTGATTTTATTTTGATTTTATTTCGATTTTATCTTGATTTTATTTTGATTTTATTTTGATTTTATATTGATTTTGATTTGATTTTTATTTTATTTTCGTTTTATTTTGATTTTATTTTGATTTTATTTTTATTTTATTTTGATTTGATTT
>NC_046662.1:40676018-40735306 GCF_010883055.1 Belonocnema kinseyi | reverse complement strand
CACGAAACGTCGGCAAACAATTCGTAGTAGTTTTTTACACGAGTGAAACCCGAAATATCTCTTTTTTATCAAAATGAATCATCGTGAAAGCATAAAATCTATAATGAAGGTAATTGATTAGCCTTGTAGAATAAATGCATGAACTTGCCAATGCGCATAATAATTTCTCTGACCACAGTATTGACTTACAACTTCATTCAATGTACCTCTTAAGTTCAGCCATTCGAATACTAATGATCAACGCTTGTCCATTTTATCGTTCACAGCAGAAACAATGAAACAATACAATCCATAACTAACACAATTGGAACTGTTTCTCCTGGAAATTCACCTACAGTGAAGTTGATGGTTTAAAAGAAATAATAAAACGTAATACTGAAGGTTTAATGCGCAGATAAAAAGTGAAAGAATAAAACTCAAGAAAAGGGAGCAGACAAACGAGAGAGAAGATGAAAGGAATAAGAGTATTAAGAAATGAAGGAATAATAAAGACCCGTGATTAGTAAAACCTAATTACCTATAATTTAAAATTCTGATTGTAAAAGGGACTTAAAAACTCTACGCGTTTAATCAAAGTTCATGGTGGAATTCAGTTGCAAATTACGCCGTACACTTCACGCGCAATAATGCGTAGTAATGCGTAATAAGGCGCAATAGAGTTTTGACGCCGAAGATAATTGTTCGCATTAAATGGATAGGGCCGCATTTTTGCCTTCAAACTCGACTATCGATACAACCGGCTGAACTCGAAAGTTGGTTTTCTGCAGTTTTCCTCTCCCTTGAGCAAAGTTCCACGCAAAATGCGATTATTTATGATAAAGTCGAATGCAGCTGCGAGTTATCACTGGTTATGATGAAATTTATACAATGGTTCTAAGCCCACATTTTTATAAATTTAATTGTTTATAAAAAATATATTTAACCAATGTCCCAAAGGAACGCTTATTCCTGGAAATTTTTTTTGCCACCAATTCTGTTGAAAGCAAGTTAATACTGATATTTAATCGAGATTTTTAACGAATAAACAAATTAAAGAGTGCTCCAAAAATACGTAACACCTTCAGGGAGGGGGGAGGGCATTTCGAGCGTTGCACCCATGTTAAACTTACAACACACTTACTATTGAAAAAGTGTTACAACAGGAGGGAGAGTTGGGGGGAGGGATTATTTCAAAGGAATCTTAAAAATGTTAAATGCCAAATGTTAAATGGGCTTAAATGTCAGAAAAAAGCGTTCTTTTTTTTTAACGGCCCCTTAAAAATTATTAGAAACAATTTATTGAATAAATCCGCTACTATAAATCTTTTTTACTTCCGTAATTTTTTTTTCACTTGAACTGTTTTATTAGTACCTCAGCATTGATACTATAATAAAAAGTCTAACGATATTTGAAACAATTATGTACAAAAAAAGTTTTTTAGTTTAATTAATAAAAGTTAATAATTTGTTATTTTAGACAAAAAATTTTGTTGTTTCCCGACCGGGTGTCCCAGCCTGGCCCCGATCTGGGTGTGTGTTTCATCCGCGATCGGGCCGCGTCCAGGATTCCCGACCGGGACCCGATCTGGACCTTCAGGGAGGGGGGAGGGCATTTCGAGCGTTGCACATATATTAAACTTACAACACACTTACTATAGAAAAAGTGTTACAACAGGAGGGAGGGTTGGGGGGAGGGATTATTTCAAAGGAATCTTAAAAATGTTAAATGCCAAATTTTAAATGGGCTTAAATGTCAGAAAAAAGCGTTCTTTTTTTTTAACGGCCCCTTAAAAATTATTAGAAACAATTTATTGAATAAATCCGCTACTATAAATCTTTTTTACTTCCGTAATTTTTTTTTCACTTGAACTGTTTTATTAGTACCTCAGCATTGATACTATAATAAAAAGTCTAACGATATTTGAAAAAATTATGTACAAAAAAAGTTTTTTAGTTTAATTAATAAAAGTTAATAATTTGTTATTTTAGACAAAAAATTTTGTTAAAATACAAATTTTTCTTTGGAATCGATCATATATTACTTCGCAACGAACCCTCAGTATCATATATTGTCATTTAATAAAAATATTTACTTGTTTAAAAAATATTAATTAACAAATGCAGTATTTGACCATTTTTGGAAGTAAAAACTTCGTTCCTTCGACGGAATCGACTATATATAATTATCTTTCAAATTTTTAAGTACATTTGTTTAACAATAAACAATTTTTATTATCGACAATACTTTTTGAAACCAATTTTCATCATTTTACACTTATTTTGCTACGAATAAATAGGAATTGATCATTATTTAAACAAACCTAATTAACACATACATTCTTTGTTAATCAAGTTTGTTTAAACAGTGACCAAATGTTATGGATTCATAGGAAGAAGTCATTAGTAAATAATTGTATGTTAATTCCGTGAAAAAAGCATAATTTTATCTATAAATACATAATCTCATAAAAATGTATTTGAACAATTGTTTTTAAAAACAACTATTTTTTATTTGTTTGTAACCATTTCAATTTTTTTTTAAATTTGGGTTGCTATTTAATACCTTTCTGGGATAGTTGATTCATGTTTTTAAACTGCTTAATTCAAAATTCGTCTTTTTGGCATGAAAATTGACAAATTAAGAAACAAACTGCATGGTTGAAAATTAATCTGTGTTGTTTGAGGAATCAACTATTTTGTTGAAAAGTCGTATTTTTTGGTCGCATTCAACTGTTTTTTTATTTAAAATTAAAGTCTCATTAAAAATTGGCTTCCGCTATTTTTGCATGAGCCCTAAAATAATTAAAGAAATTTACAGTCTTTCCCCCTTCTCTTATTTTTCAACTTTAATGCGAAGTAAATTAATACAACCCCATAAGAAAATCTAACCATGTTTGGTTCAAAACCATTATTATCCATTGAAAGTTCACTATTAAATTTCTGGTTCAGAATTCATTTTTTTATTTAAAAATTTTATTAGATCGTTTAAACTGCAATTATTTTGTTGAAAATTCAACAATTTTGTTAAAAATTGATGATTATTGGTTAAAGATTAAACTATTTGTTCAAAATTCGGATTTTGAACTTAAAATTTAATCAATTTTAAAATCTTCTTTTTGGTTTGAAAATTTATCTCTTTTTGTAAAAATTGCATATTTTTTTAGTTAAGCATACAACGGTCCGGTAAGAAGTAGAAAATAATATTTTTTTAATGCGACTTTTTGTTTTAAAATTAATCTGATTTATTTGAGGATTAATGTATTATGTTAAAAATTCGACTTTGCTGGTTAAATCAAACTGTTTTTTATTCTAATGTGAAATATTTATTTGATTAAATTTCAACTATCACATTTTTCATTGGAAATTTTTCTTTCTAGGTGCTAAATTCAAACTTTTGGTCAAAATTTTAACTATTTTCTCACAAGCTCATTTTTTTCTTGATTTCTTATTTCAGTTTAAATTTGTTTTATTTTTCATTCAAAACTAATTTTTTAAACTGCAAGTTTAACAATTTTGCTTAAAATTTAACTGATTAATTGTAAATCAACTGTCTGATAAAAGTGAGTCTTTTTGGTTTAAATTTTATTAATTTGTAATTTAATTCAACTATTTCGCACAAAATTAAACCGCTTTGTATAAAATTTGTTTTTTGCAATTGAAAAATAATTCTCCTCAATAAAATTCAGACTGACCTCACATGGATTGTTCAATATTTTATTTTAGAAAATGAATCTTCTTAATTAAAAATTCAACTACTCGGTTAAGAATTTATTAATGAAAAACCATTCTTGCTTGAAAATTTCTATTTTTAATTTGAAAATACATCACTTTTGGTTGTTTGGTTAATAATTATTCTGTTTTGGTCGAGGAATCAAATATTTTCTTGTGAGTTAATCCTTTTTAGTCCAATATAATCATTTTTGATACAAAATGAAAAAATGTTTTTGGTTAGAAAAACAACTATTACATTTTTTTTTTGCTAATGTATCTTTTTTGGTCAAAAATTCAATCACTTGCTTCAAATTTAAGCTAATCTATTATTTCATAAGAAAAACGCAAACATTAACTTTAATTCACGACGTTCCTTCTAATCATTTTTCAAAAGAAGAGATCCAATAATTGTAAATTAAATTAAGCTTAAAACAAATACTTAAATTCTTGACCGAAAAATATGAATTTTTTAACAAAATATGGAATTGATAAAACTTTCACTACAAAAAATTAATCCTCAACAAAGAAAATGCGGATTTTCAAGAAGATAGTTCAATGTTCAACCTAACTGACAATTTTCAACTAAAATGATGAATCTTCAATTGAAATAGTTGAATTTTAAACAAAAAAGCTAAATTTGCTACTGAAACAGTAAATCTTTAACTTAAATAGTTGAATTGTCAACAACAAAGAATTAATTTACATTAAAAAGATAAATTGTCTACCAAAATATTAATAATTAAATTTAAAGTTAAAAAAATGTATGCTTAACCAAACAGATAAATTTTCAGCTAACATTATGGAAGAATAAATTGAAATATGTTCAATTTTCAGTTTAAAAATTACTTTCCTACACAAACTAACTTTCCACACACAAAAAATGACTTTAAAAAAATGGTTACATTTTCAAACAAAGTGATGAATTTCTAAATAAAATTATAAATCTTTACCTAAAATAGTTAACTTTTCAACCAAGAAGATTAATTTCAATAATTGTTTTTCAGAACTTTCATAGGCTTATTTAAATCGTTGTTTAGAGTTTTTAAAATAAAAACTTACTGCGTAAGGTTCGATTTTAGTTTTGAAAAAAATCAATTTTTATGGGAATAAAATGAGGACCTGATTTATATCAAATGTAAAACCCGATTTTTAAAATTTTCTTCCTGAGTGATTCCTCCGCGAAAATGAACAAAACCTCCAATCTCGAATTTGAAAACGAAATTTTTCAGACTTCAGTATAAAACATTTAAAATAGAAATACAATAATAAAAAATTCAGCACAAATGAAGCTTATGACGGTAAGTTTTTATTAAAAATAAAAATAAATATAACGTTTTTACTAAGGCTATGGAAGTGCTAAAAATGGTTATTTTTTAGTTGCTGTTAAAAGTCAAGTTTTATTGATTACATGCCAATAAAGTTAATTTGGCAGTATAAAAACAGTCGAATACGTTAGATTAGATTTAATACAATTTGATATAGTAGAACTGAAGTTTTTCTCTATTCTATAATGTACACAAACATTTTTCCGTACAATTGAATTTTTGTAAACTAAATTTTTAAATAAAATTTCTATAATTGATTAAATTTTTGTGTTAAATCACTTCAAAAGACATTGAGTATTATTACAGTCAAGTATCATTTTTTTTTAATTAGGCCACAATCGACCGGCCAAATAAAATTAAAGGACTCTTATTTGGCCAATAAAATAAATGTGTGATTGAACGAAATTTAAAAAAAAATTTATATTCTTTGTTATCTAGAAATATATAGATTTCTTAATTTATAAAGATATAATCGTTTATAATATTACATATTAATTATGAGCGAATGGAATTTAATACCATAATTGATAACTATTAGAAATTAGGTGATGTATCGTTGAAAATAGATTCAAATTTTTTCAAAAATTTGCGCCCCATTCAGAAATTGCCGGATTTCAAACGTAATACCGATCTGGCCCAAAACGGATTTCCCGATCTGGCCCTGATCGTTAGAACTCTGTGGCTCATATCTGGGCCCGACCGGGCCAGACCGATTTCCAACTGAAGCGCCATCTCTATGCGCTCGCAGAACTAGTGCTGCTTGATGTTTTCTGATAGTGCAGTGAAATTTGTATATATACTACTCGTTTATAATATTCTATCAATGATTAAAAATGCATAAGGCGAGTAAGCCACGTGTTCGGAGACACCAAACACCAGCCAGTATACCTCGGAACCTGCGCGAGGTAGATGAGAGAGTAAGTAATTACACTCTGCGGGCTCATTGAAACCTAACCTTCAATAAATTAATCATTAATTTAATTGTTACAGGTAAAATTAGTATATTTACCATCAGATGAGTCAAATATTATTATATGATGAAATTTATCAAGTTCTTTTGTTTTCAATTATTATTTAAGAACGCAAGGTTTTTCGACTAAATATAGAGTTAGAATTATCAAATCTATTGAAAAGGAATGGATTGGAGCGTATGCTCAAAATTGTTAGTTTTTTAGATTATGAGAATAAAATATGTGATACAATCGATTCTGTTATTGAAACTTTGATTCTGTATTAATAATAAATTCATTACAGAAATACATTAAGGACAAATTTTTATAACATGAATTTCAGAATCAAGCAGTGCAATCAAAATGCAAAATGCCTATTGTATAGGGATTTCAACAAGAGCTAGTTACTCAACTGCGCATGCGTCGCATTCGGCATCTTATTGGTTTCGCGCGAAGTTTAAAATGCTAAACAAAGTCATTTCTCATTTTTATTATAAACAATGATATTTCAACTTATAAAAGTGCCGATTAGGTCGAAATTAATCAATAATAATAAAAATTAATCAAATGCATATTCTGTAAATAATATTTAAAATAAACAGAAATGTTTAATTCAAAAATTTTTATTTTTATTTAAAAGTTGTTTGGTATATATTGCTTCTTAAAAGAGTTGAAAAAATAAAACGGTATAATAAATGATAACTCAATTTTTTGGCGAAAATATTATCTACAACTACCTTCTCGAATTTTTCAAGAAGTAATGCAATTGACAGAATATTGAATTTATTTACAGTAAAATGTTAATAAATCGTAAATCAAAAGTTATTTCCCGACGATTTTCTTTGGAAGCATTCGAAAATGTCAAGTTGTAGGGAATCTTTGGGCGAAAAAACTTTTTCTAATTTGTTAAGAAGTTTTACAGATAACATTTTTTTTCAAGAAATTAAAATTGATAATTAAAATATTTCTGGTTATCATCCATTTTTTCATAAAAAACCAATCTTTTCCTCGAAACTGATACCATCTAGTCTGAAACCTCTATTTTTTGTGCCTGGAGTACTTTAATTTTAACATAAAATACCTATCGGGCACCTATGGGGCACCGATCGGGTTTCCCGATCGGATGTCCCAGCCTGGCCCCGATCTGGCCGTGTGTTTCATCCGCGATCGGGCTCCGACCAGGATTCCCGACCGGGACCCGATCTGGACTGGTCTGGCCCCGATCGGGGCCAGATCGAAATTTCTGCACAGGCGGCTCTAAAAATATTGAATTTACGTCTGTTTCGAAAATTTCAAATGAATTATCAGAAGGTAATTATGAAAAAATGGCTACGAAAAAAATAATGAAATAATTCTTTCAAAAATTATAAGATACTCATAGCTTTTAGGATTCATCATATTCAAAATCTAAACGAAGCTTGTTTCAAATATAAACATTTTCATACAGCTTTCTCTGAGTAGTTCAAAATAAATTTTATACTTTCCTCTACTTTTTGCAATAAGTAGTTTAATATTTTAATACTGTTCATTTCTATCATTATTTTTCATAAGTTTTCCTATAATAGCGAAAAAATTATAGGAAAATCATTATAGCTATATGTTTTTAATGATTTTCCTATAATAATTTTTCATGAAGGGTAACATTAAAATTATATTTTTCATAATATGTGAAAAAATACGACTGTCATCAAGTATTGCTTTTATCAATTATCTCATAATCAACTGAGATGCCTTCAGAAAATTCAAGTTCATAATTGTGTCATTTGTTTTTTACATTTCGTATTTATTACATAATAAGCATTTATCGTTGCTTTTTTAAAAGGAAATTCATAAGTTGATTCAAAATCCATTATTTGCCAGAAATTGACTTTTTAATATTATTTATTTATAAATCCTATTTTTTATATATTATTACTACTATGCTTTGAATTTACATTAAATGTTTATACTTAATTCTGGAGTCGATTGACTACGATTTATAATCTTTAATTCCGTTATTAATATTTAATTTTCTTTTTCTATCCCTATATTTCTAAAAATGGCTTTTATATTTACAGATAAATTTTTTCATGAAAGGTCTTAAACATTTATTCCAAGCTTGTTTTGGAACAGGTATACTGGTTTATGTATTATTTTATCATACTATCTTTGAAAGTCTTAATAGATTTTGCATATTTGAAATAATGTTGATATATATGCGAATATATATTATAAAAATTGCAGGCCCTTTGTTACTCATAAAATAATATTTCATTAATTATTTTATTATTTTTCTCTTGTAAGTATTGCATTCGGCAGCAAGAAGCTGGCATTAAACTTTCCCGTGCAGAAATTGCCAAATGTTTGCCTTATTTCCGATTTGGGCCAGATCGGGCACACAATTTTGTGGTTGTTAAATTTGGCCCCGCCTAGACCCCGACTTAACAGCCAAGCTTGCCAGTAGATGGCGCTCCATTAATTTCGGGGACTAAAGTGGGTTGACTCCAAATCTCCCAAGTTTCAACGTAAAGTGTCAAGCGTCAAAAAAATTTCCATTATTATTTGAAAAAGTGGGAAAATAAGTGGGAAAATGCCAAAAGTGAGCACAAGACGAATGCGTAGGTATAGTACACTTCAAAATATTCCTGAATTACGTTTTGAAGACTATAATAAGTAAATTTGTTAAGAATGTTAAAATGAAACCTAACCTCGAAATGGGGTTATTTATTTATACTTTATTTGATACTTTCCACAATTAGGTTCAATATAGAAATTGAAAGCAACTTCAATTTAGAAATTAAAACCAAAAATATATTGCAAAATACTGAAATGGTTTATCATACACAAATGCTGGCTGTTATGTTGCGTCGTTTGACTTTGTCCGTTTGCTCGAAAAAAAGTGTCTGGCATACTCCAATTTTTTCATATCGCGATCTGTTAGGTAACCTGATATTTATATTCTCAAATATCATTTAAGGAGGTGATATATTCGATTTTAATATTATTTTATTTAAGAATCCCTTTTAATTAAGAATAAGAAAAATAAATTAAAATGGGCCCGATCGGGGCCAGGTACGGTAATCTCTGGGCGCAGTGCTTGGGCCCCGATCGGGCATCGCGTTTTATTTTGAGTCTGGCCCCATATAGACAGCCTGATTTGGGCCAAATGCTGCCCGATCTGGCCCCGATCAGATCCAAATTGGAATTTCAGCACGGGTTAGCCAGAACTCCTATGCAAAATTCGTTCGGACGGATAGGGCTGGAAATTAGCTGCGATTCGTGAAAAATTTATCTGACAAGGTTAATTTTTTTTCGGTTAATCTTTCACCTGGAATCGATGTAAACTTTTTTTTTGATATTTTAATTTTCTGTGAAATGAAAATGGCGCTCGTTTCTCGCATCGTGTCGATCAAATGCATCGCTAGTGTCAATAAAGTGATTAGTCCGATGTATCGTATGAAGTTTCAAATTCTGCTATAACTTTCTTACCCCGAGGGCTTTTTGTCCCTTCAAAAACTTCATAGAAATATGAAGCTTCAAGCTATATATTTCTTTCAATATGTGTCATAAACAACTTGAGAAAACAAGTATCCAATTATTTGGTCCTATCCTCGGTTCTATCCAATTATTGACACACTGGTATTAAATTGAACTTGGGTATTTGAGACAAGATTATGTGGCTATCATAGACGAGTAACTGCATAAGCTGCATAGTTACCTTTACAGTCTTTACACCCATCGTTTGGGATGATATGTGTTACGTTCACAAGAAGTCGTTTAGAACCTCTATTATCTCAAACTATATTATTATCACCATCCACACCAATTTAAACACGGGGGTTTTCAAAAAACAGATGTTTGCCTGAATTTTCGGAATATATTTTAACAGTTCTAAAAGTAATTTACAAAATATTGTACTGCTATTTATATGATTTCAAAAAACACCTTGAACTGCAAAAAATCGAAAAAAGAGTTTTTTATATCGTTAGAATCGTGGAAAAAAGATATGCCTGATTATTGAAATAATTTTTTCAAATTTTAAATAATTTTTTAGATAATTATTGCCACATTTCGGGAAAACACCGTTAAATGCAAATTCTGACGAATTATGATTTGAGAGAGAGCTGTAACTGAACGTTAACTGCATGTACAATAAATTAGATACGGCCGAAGATGTCACAGATAAATTCAAGAAAACGCCGAAAAGGGCGAATATTTCGATTCAAATATTTTGGAATAATTATTTATTTGTTTTTCATTTAAGAAGTTTTTGAATATTAATAACCTTTTACACTAATAAGCTGATAAGTAATTAAGCAGCTGAAAACATAAAAAGCATTAAGGACTTATTTTCAGTGAATTATTAAAATGACTTTTACTTTACATTTGTCTGAAAATTTGACTTATTTATAACATTTTAAACCATTCCAGTAAAAATTAAAATATATTTGCAGGTAATTTCGAAATCAGAATTCAGATCCTCATTTCAAACCGCAAAACTTTGCAAAACTAATTTAATTGGAAAGAAGGTACTTTAAACATTCACAAACTTTTATTATACAAATTATGGCCAATAATCAATTACATAAACTTATAGTAAATAATCAATTTATGTTACCTAATAAAAAGATATTACAATTGAATCTTTATATAATTTAACATTGTGCAAAAAGTCAGCTAGTAATTAATTAATCTGTTCGTAACGTACTCAATTGACTACTGCTCGAAATCATTCAATCTTACGTTTAATTCACAAAATACGATTTTAAAAGTACACTATTGGAAAAAAAATCTTCAAATAAATTATGTTCGTTTAAACAATTAAAAAATGGTTAATAATTTTCTCTACACACTATACATTCAGAAAAATAATTTTATGTATTTTATTTTATTTCATTTTTTTTTAATTGATGAAAAAACTGCTTACTCAAATAAAAATTGTTTAAAAAAACATAGATTTTTGTTAAATTCTAAGGAATGTATCCAAGTATTGTAATTATTCAAGAAAAAGTAGTGTAAGATACAAATTTGAGAAAAAATTGAACATCTTTGACAGAATTTCTAGAAATTTTGTAAATAAATAATAATTAATTCTTTAAATAATTATATAATGTTTAAAAAACTTAATGGTCAAAACAATGAGCGACTATTATATTTCAATAAGAAAATACGATTATTTTTGACATTTTTACATTTTTTAGGAATAAATAATTGTTGAAATAAGTTACATTTATTTAAACAACTAAAAATTGTTTATAAAGTCACGATAAATATATAAGTTCCATTTTTTGAAAATCCAAAATTTCCTTATGTTGTAAGAAATAGGATTTTAAAGTGTCCGGTTTTTAATTGTTTAAACAAATGTGAACTTGGTAAACAATTATTTATTCCCAAAAATATAAAAAATAATCTTATTTTCTTTTTTAAAATGCAATATTTTGAAATTGCTTGGGACAGTAAATTTGTCTAAAAACATTATGTAATTATTTAAACAATTATTTATTGTTTATTTTTAAAATTTCTAAAAATTGAGCCAGAGATGTCCACTTTTTTCAAATTGGTATCCTAAGCTACTTTTGGTTGAAGAATGACATAATTTTGATACTTTTTTTCTATTGTGTAACAAATTTCTATTTGTTTAAACAATTTTTATTTGCTAAAGCAGTCATTTTTCTTTAATTAGAAAAATGAACTAAAATAGAAAACATACATTATTTTTCTTACTGTACAGTGTATACAAAAGAATACATGTACCATTTTTCAATTGTTTAAACTAACACTGGTTGAGACAGTTTCCTTTTAAAAAATGTGGATCAATGATATAAAAAATAATACATATAGAATAATTTTCGCTAATATATACTTTAATATCTATTTTTTGTGTTTTCCAGTATGTAATCTTGATATTAATAAAAGGGCAATCTTTTGAAACTTGAATCGTAATTTGCATTAGTGAATGTACTTTTTTGTGATATAATCATGATAAACTCTGTAAAAATATGAATAATGCATTAATGAATAGACTTTTATAATTCAAATTTTATTATGACTTTTCTGATTCATTTAATAGTGCGCGAAAAAAAGATGTAAACCATCCATATTCAATTTGAAGGAAATTTGAAGAAAAAACCATAATTAATTTTATAAACAATGAAGTAAAGCTTTTAGCAGAATTTACTAGTCGAAATCATTCAATATTATGTCTAATTCAGAAAATACGATTTTAAAATTATTTTTGGAAAAGTAATTATTTAAACAAATTATATTTGTTTAAACAATTGCAAAGTGGTTCATGTATTCTTTCTATACATTATGCATTCAGAGACACAATTTTATGTATTATATTTTAGTTAATTTTTTTATTTATAAAAAAAACTGCTTGAGCAAATAAAGATTTTTTAAACAAACAGAAATGTAATAAACATTAAAAGAAATGTATCGAAATTATGTAATTAATTAACAAAACGTAGCATCCCAGGTGCAAAATTATATATATAGTTTATATATAGTGTAAAGTTTTATATGTAATATTCATTTGTTTTATACAAAAAATGTATAAAACAATTGAATATTCTATATAATTACTTCACACTATATATAAACTATATATACTAATTCTACCTGAGATAGGATACTAGTTTCAAAAGAAAGTCGATATCTCTGGCTCAATTTTCATAAATTTTGAAAATAAATAGTAAATAATAGTTTAAATAATTTGAATTTGTTCAAACAATTGAAAATTGTTTAAAAAATCATGGAAAATATTACAATTGTTCAATTTCTTGAAAATCCAAATTTCCTCATGTTAATCAAATGGAATTTCGAAGTGCCCGGTGGCACGTGCTAACCCTCAAACGGTACACTTCAATATACCATTAGTAGACGGTACACTTGTGCTAATTATTTTTTTGCAATGTTAACATTAAATATTTAACATGTTTAACATATAATAATCATTTATCATATATTACGCGTATTTAAAATATATATTTAATATAGTGGATATAAGCCGCTGCAGCTGTGCCTGCATAAATGCCAATAAAGTGAAAAAATTTCCTGTGCGAATTCGCACCAGTATGCCGTTTGAAGGTCAATATTTGAATTTCGAAAAACCAAAAATTGCATATTTATTTCCTCGGAAAATTGAAACTTTTAAAGGGGTAACTTTCCCTCTAGAGTTAAAAAATATTTTTCAAGGCATTTTTGGAACACCCTCGTATACATGTACGACTTTATCATAGCTATGTTTGGACAAGCTAACTACAGAGACTAGGTTCGGGCAATAGTGTCGTATCACCAACGCACAATTATTTAATCGGGATACACATGAGTCGTTGTTTCTGTGAAAAGAAATTCCACACAATGGCATTGTCTCACTATTGTGTGACATTACCATAGGTGTAACAGACCTATCCAATTTCAACTCGACCTTACTGACCAGTCTCTCCAATGTACGAGAAAACGCTATTGTTGTTTTTTAGAGAGTGACCCACTGGTAGAGTTGAATACGTAATGAATGATTGCGTTATTTGTATATAGGAAATGTATTGAAGTTCGTGGAAAATGTAGACAAAAGTTTCAAGATAGTACCAACTTTGTTGGGAAACTAAAGTAGGGCATTTTTCGATGCTCAGATAAAAGGTTGTCCATAAACTACGTTATCAATTTTTATTTTTTTATTTTATTTTTCAACTATAAACTTCGGTAATGAATCAAGAATAGTTTAAAATATTAAAATATCATACTTCACAGTCCAAAAGTTGAATACTAAATACTTTCAATTCCGAAGATTCCAAGTCGAAATATATTATATTTTCAATAAAATAGATGAATTTTAACGAATGAAGATTTTTTTAATTAAAAAGAGATCAATTTTCAACCAAGAAGATTAATTAATAATTTAAAAAGTTAAATTTTCAATCTAAAAGACAAAGCCTTTTTCGAAGACAGATTGAATTTTCAACAGAAAGAATAATTTTCAACCAAGAAAAATGACTTTTCTACCATGAAAGATACTTTTTCAATTAAAAAGAACAATTTTTGAACGAAAAAGTTATTTTTTAACCAAATAAAGTAAAACTCTTCTATAGTGCCGATTTTAGGGCTGACGGTGGATGGGAACTAACTCATAATAGCCCGTTTCGCTTTTGTTTGTTCAAGCCTGAGTTACAACCGCAGACCCTGCGCACTCCGCGCAGTTCCTGTTACATAAACCTGTGGCGCAGCGTCATTTCTCGGAAGGGCTATAGAAGGGAGGGAGGGCGTATTAGAGGGTTTCACTGTAGATTAATTTTCTATAAAATTTTTGATTTCTTAAACTCGTTGCAATCTCCAACATTGTGTTACAGATTTAAATGAAAATTTTATATAATTTAAAAACGCTGTGTACGATTTACATAACTTTCTTTATTATAGCGAAAAAATTTCAGTAAATTCAATATAAATGACATAATTTTGTTCAATTACATACATTTTTTTTAATTAGAAGATTGTTTTTCTCACATATCTAATCCTGCACCATAAATTTAATTTTTTTTAAAATTTGAAAAACATTAGAAAATGCATTTTAAAAGTATGTTCGGATTAATTATTCACCAAGACAGAATAAAATTCGAGTATTTGAAGTTGATTTAGATTTTCTATAAGATTACATTCAGGGAAATAAAATTCTAAATATTGAGAACAATAAAATAAGTATTATCAGTTTTTTCTTAAATTTATAGAATGTAATTTTGATGAGATTCTTGAGAAAATTAAAAAATGATGTGTCAAAAAAGAATCTAGAAAATTTTAAAGAAACGTTATTGTATAGGATTTTACAAACCATTACGAAAAATTCGAGTATTTTTATAAGATGTTTACGGCATTTAGAAGCTTGGAAGAAATAAGAAAATATTGAATACATTTTCCGAAATGTTTTCAAGTTTTCAAATATGTTTTATCTATTTAAAACGTCATAAATACCTAAATATAATTCTGACTGGCTCAAATTTTTCTTAACATTTCGAATAATCATTCAAAATGTAAACAAAATTCCCGTTTGATCTTCTAAATTTTTCCAGGATTTTTAACAAAATTTTTACATGCACTTACGCAAGCACATGCGTAAAATACATGAATTTTCTGTTAAGAAAATAGTCGAGTTTTCAAATCAAAAAGATAATTTTGAAAACCACAAATGGAAGACTTACATTTTCAGTTAAAATAATGAATTTTAAACCAAGAAAAAGGGGATTTTGAACAACGTATTTCAATTTTCAACCAAATTGATGAATCTTCAATACAAAATTGAATTCTCAACAAAAAGTCTAATATTTTATATTCCTTCATCAAAATTTAAAAAAAAAGTTAAATCTACAATAAATAATATGCAATTTTTATCATAATAGTTAAATTTTCTACCCCAAAAAAGACGAATTTTCAAAAAAAAATACATAAACTTTGCAACTGAAAAAAGATCAATTTTGTATCAAAAATGGAATAGCTATATATTTTCATTCATTTATATTTATTTTCAAGCAAAAAAAATAATTTGGAACCAAATAGTGAAAATTGCAACCCAAAAGATGAATTTCTCACAAAAAAATGCGAAAAAAAATTAATTTTTAACGAAAAAATTTCCAACCAAACAGATTGAATGTTTGGGAAAATGTCTATGAAAAAAGATATAATTTAGACCAACAAAAGAAATAGTTACATTTTTAGTCAGAAAAATTAATTTTGAACAAAAAAGCTAATTTTTAACAAACAAAAAAATGAATCTTTAAATCAAAAAGAGTACTTTTCAACAAGAAGTTTGAATTTTCAACAAAGAAGGATTTTCAGTCGACAAAGAAAAAATATCTACTCCAAAATGTTGAGTTTTCAAACCAAAAGGCGAATTTTTAACAAAACAGTTGCATTTATAACCCAAAAATATTCAATTTCTACAACATTTTAAAACAAAATAAGTGAATTTTCAACTAAGAAATATCAATTTTCTAGAAAAAATATGATAGGTACATTTTAATTTTTAAAAAAGAAGAATTTTGGAACAAGCAATGGAATTTTTAACCCAAATGATGAATTTCTTTCACAGAAAATGTAAAAAAGGTGAGTTCTTAAGGAAATAGTTCAATTTTCAATTAGATTAATTTTCAACCGATATGATTGAATGTCTTTCAAAAGAGAAACATTTTAATTAAAAAAAAGAATAGTTATTTTTTCAGTTAGAAGAACAAATTTTCAATAAAAGGCCAAATTTTAACAACAACCAAAATTTATTTTCAAACAAAAAGAGTAATTTTCAATTAAATACCACCATTTTCAATTAAATAAACGAAAATTAACATTCTCAGGGCTTAGGTTTTGGTTTGCAAAAATAATTACTTTAATTTAAATAATACAATGAAAATATTGAAAACGTCAACACAAGAGTTCAACATTCATTTTTAGTTAAAAGAATTAATTTTCAACCAAAAATGAAACGATTTTAAAATAAAATAGATCAATTTTCAACCAAGGAGATAAATCTACAACTCAAACAATGATTTTTTTATAACTTGTTCAACTTAAAACCAAAAAGTTGAATGCTTGATCAGAAAATATGACTTTTCAACAAAATAGTTGCATTTTCAACAAAGAAATAAAATTTTCAATCAAATAGTATTTTTAACCAAACGAGATTCTGAACCAAAAATATAATAATGGACTTTCAAATAAAAATGAAGTCGAATCTGGATTTAGTAATTCTGGATTTAGTTTTTCCGAGAATTGACGCTGCGCCGCACAGTGAGAAAAAAATAACTTTTTTGGGTTAAAATAACTTTGTCGAGTCTGATTTTTAAAATAAGCTTTCAATTTTTTTATAAATAAACAAATCCGACGAAAAATGGCAATCTTTTCTATTTGACGTTGGTCCTCATCAATAATATGAAAATTGTTAAAATCGCCTCAATTTCACGCAGTAACATTATTAAAAGGTATTCCAACATTATATAATAAACAAAAAATGTTTTATAACAAAATTATTTGTTGAAAGAACGTCTTTTTACGATTTTCCATAATTTTTCGTTTTTTTTTTAAGTTATATTGCGAAAAATGCGGATAAAAACAATATAATGATGGAGGAATTTCTTCTTGACATTATTTTTCTTAATAAAACATATATAATAAACAAAAGCATTAATGAGGTACTTTTTGACATAAAAATGGTTGTTTTTTTTACATCATTTTTCTAATGAAGAACTTTATGCTAATTATAGAAAATTTCATAATTTGTTGATGAATTTTATGATTTTTTTCATCAAAATTTAATAAAAAAATGTATTTATCGGGCATTTGTCGGCAGAAAAATTCTTTTTTGTTTAATGCCAGTCCTTTCAGTTGGAAACTTCATGACAATTTCAGTTACATTCATAAATAGTTGATAATTTGTAGGATATTTTGAAACAAATTTAATAAACAAAAGCATAGATAAGGCATTTATCGAAAGAAACATTCATTTTCTTCGATAACAACTTTTTAAATTGGGAAGTTCATGATAATTTCAGAAACAATTAAAAATTTATTGATCAATTTTATGATTTTCTAAAACATTTTTAATAAATAAATGCATTATTGGGACATCTGTCGCCAAAAAAATTCTTTTTTTTTTAGATGTCAGACTTTTTGATTGAGATTTACATAGTAAATTCAGCCACATTCATGATTAGTTAATAAATTTTACGATTTTTTAAAAACAATTTAACAAAGAAAAGCATTATTCGGGCATCTGTCAAGAGAATATTTCTTTTATGTCATTTTTTTTTAAATTGGAAACTTAATGATAACTTCATTAACACTTATACTTAGTTTCTAAATTCTATGATGTCATAAACAAATTTAATAAGCATATGCATTATTTGGGCATTTGTCGACGAAAAAGTTTGTTTTTTCAATCTCAGTCCTTTCAGTTTCTCATTACTTGAATTTTTTAATAAAGCTGCAGCTTCTGGATAATGTATTTGTTTATTAAATTTTTATAAAAAAGTATAAAAAATGTATCAACTAATTATGAATTTTTCTGAAATTATCATTAATTTCCCCATTCAAAAGATGGATATCGAAAAAAAATCAACAAAATAATGCATTTGCTTATTAAAACAGTTTAAGAAAGTCATAAAATTGATCAACGAATTATCAATTTTTTTTTAATTGTCATGAAGTTCTTAACTGAAACGACTGGCATTGAAAACATGCGAATTTTTTAATCCAAAAAATGCCCGAATAATGCATTCGTTTATTACATTTGTTTAAAAAACATAAGATTCATCAACAAATTATAAAATTCTCTAAAATGAGCATAAAGTTCTTAATTAAAAAAAGGCATAGAAAAAAAATTTTCTGTTGAAAAATGCCTGATTAATGAATTTGTTTATATTATTAACAATAATAATCTCAAGAAGAAATTTCTTTATCATTATATTATTTTAATCCAAATTTCTTGCAATATAACTTTAAAAAACGTCAAATTATGGAAAATCGTAAATAACATACCCACAACAAATAATTTGGTTATACATTTTTTTGATTATTATATAATCTTGGAATATCTTTAACTAACGTTACTGTTTGCAACTTAGGTGATTTCAAGAATTTTCCTCATACCACCGAACATCGGGAATGTCAAATAGTAAAAAATGGCCATTATTTTCAGCATATTTGTTTATTTATAAAAAAATTGAAAGCTTATTTTAAAAATCAGACTCGATATCTCTCTTATAAAGGTTACACGTTTTTTTTCTTCAAAATATTATTGTCCAAATCGTTCAATATTTGTGGGCTATTCGTTATTTTAAATTAAAAAAGTCATTTTTCCTCGCTGAGCGCCGCGGGGATGGGCGTTCACTCAGGCGTGACGAAGCAGAGAGAGAGAGCCAGGATAGAGAAAAATCAGTTCCAAGACTCTAGATATTATTGTAATTGTATTTTTTAAATTAATTTCTGTTAATTAGGTTTGGGAAAAACAAGAAAAAGGGAAATAAAGGAAAAAGTGTGATATCTGCAATATGAATTGTTATATTCCGTTTTTTCTTTTAAATTTTGAATATTTCTTCTTGAATGTTGACTGAAATTGATATCTGATAAGACCATTGTCAACACAAATTACAATCATAAAAATTTTATGAGCAGTCATGAATCACTCCGATAAATTTATCAATGATCTTTAACTTTGTGGGCTGAATTCTTTTGATACATTGGTTTCTAGCATTGTCCAAAGAAAATACTTCCTTTCACTCATCGTTCATTTTAAGTATATTAAAGCCCTAGGATTCCTGACCATGATTGAAAGTGTCTGAATGGAAATATATGCCATGTCATATCTCCCTTTTCACCACCTACAAGGATTGGTGCACCACCTGCACAAATAACGAATGAAGGAAAAATTCAAAGTCACGTCCATCAACGGTTTTTTAATTTAAACGAGAAGCGGAGATTTATCTTGCAATTTAGGACCAAGGGCAAATTCATTAGAAGGAGAAAACATCGAAATGAATTCTCTTTTTTTTGCATGCAACATATATTCGTTTTACATTTATTTGTTACTGGGCAATTCTCCGGAACCTTGAGAAATTCTTTAAATAAATGTTGTTAAAGAAATAAATAGCGACACTTATATGACCCTTCGGTTCTTTCTTTGGATTACCACAATTATATTCTTAGTTCTGTGCAATAAGCTGGATAAAAATTATTAGCATATTTCAAATGTCTCTTTCATTTCAGAAAAATATATCTGCAAAAGGAAAGAGATTGTTTAAAATATGATTATTTATCATTTTATTTATTATTATTTCATAACTAAAACAGAAAATCAAATTTAAACATTTCAGAAAAACGGCAACTTTCAGAAGTTATCTAAGAGAAGATATTTAACAATTATAACAATATAATAATAACAATGAACAATAATAAAGTAAATGCACAACTATTTTTGTTTACTAAATTAAGTGAAAAGTGGACAAAAAGTTTAAAATTTCAGAAAAAACCGAAACTATCTAGCATTACTGTAGGAGAAGATAGTTATAAACAATAATAAATTATTTAAGCAATAACTTTTGTTAACTGGCATTAACTATTACCTCAATAAGTAAAAAGTAAACAGAAAGTTCAAAATTTAAGAAAAACCGAAATTTCGAGCATTATTCAAAGAAATTATCATTAACAGTAACAATAAATTGTTTTGACAAATATATTTGTTAACATTAATTTAGTATTACCTTACTTTGAATACAAATTGGAAAAAGTGGTAAATTTTGGTGAAAAAACACAACTTTATATCTCCATTCTCAGAAAAAAAGGTTAAAAACAAAATGCTTAAAAAATAAACACAATAAATAATTATTGGCATAAAAAAAAAGCTTTTTTAAATATGTGGTTTCTTTTCTTTCTCTTTTTAAAACAATTAGGTTTTCCACGGCAAAAAACTAACAAAATAGGACATTAAAAAATTATTAATTAATTAATTTTATCATTTATTATATTTCTTTTAATTAATTAATTGAACGAAAAAATATTTTTCATTTTCAATCAAAACAGTTAAATTAAAGAAAAAAAAAGATTTTTTTTCAAAGTAGTTAAATTGCCAATCAAAAAAGATTTTTCAGTCCACAAAGTGAAGATTTCATCCAAAATATTAATAAACTTTATACGAAAATTATTGAATTTTCAAGCAAAGATGGATGAATTAAAACAATGAATTTTCAACAAAAAGATATACATTTTTAACGAAATACATGAAATTTCAAGCAAATGGTGAAATTTATAATTAGAAAAGATCAATTTTTATTTGAAAATATCGATCTGCAACCAAAAATGGGACAGTTATATTCTTAGTTTAAAATATTAGTTCGCAAAAAAAAAACTATCTTCAAAAAAATATTAAAATTTTCAAACAAAGAAAAGAATTTTTAACCAAAAAGATTAATTTTCAACTAAAATAATGAATTTTTAAAGAAAGGGTTTAACATTGAGCGAAACAGTGGAATTTTCAAGCAAAACGATTTTTTAACCAAGAAGATTAATTTTCTACCGAAAAATAAAAATTTTAGACGAAATACATGAATTTTCAACAAAATACTTTAATTTTTAACTGAAGAAGATGAATTTTCTACAAAAATAAAATAGTTAAATTTTTAGATAAAAGAATGCATTTTAAACCAAAAATGAAACAAATTTTCAACAAATTATTTCATTATTTAAGTAAATATGATTTTTCAACGAAAAAAAATTAATTTTGACCAAATTAGTTCAAATTTCAAATACATAGTTGAATCTTGGACCGAAAAAGATGAATTTGGTAAAATAGTTGTATTTTCAACAAAAGCATTGGATTTTTCCACCAAAGTATAGAAGTTTCAATCAAAGTGTTTAATTTTTAATCCAAAAGTTAAATTTTTAAGCAAAAATATGAAATTTGAACAACAAAAATTAATTTTCAACCAAATAGCTTCATTTTTAGCTCAATGTTGGATTTTAAAACCAAAAAGACGAATTCAATAAAAAAGGATAAATTTTCAACAAAATAGATGAAGCCTTAACTAAAATAGATTTAATTACAAACCAAAAATTGCTCTTTTAGACCAAAAGAGATGAATTTTCAACTAAAATAATGAATATTAAAAAATAAAAGGAATTTTCAACATTCAACCTAAAAGATGATTCATTAACCAAGATTTTTTTTTAATGGAATAGTTCATTTTTCAAGCAGTGTGATCAATATTCAATCAAAAAAATGAATTTTTAACAAAGTAATTTAACTTTTAACTAGATAGTTAAGTTTTTTACGAAAAAAAAGATGAGTTTAACAGAAGAATTGCATTTTTTAACAAAAAAGTTAAATTTTTAACTGAAGAGATAAATTTTCAGAATTTTCAATCAGCATGATGAATATTTAAAAAAAATGAAATTAAGGAATTCAACATGCAATCCAAAAGATGATTATTAGACGAAGGAGATTAATTTCTAGATGATCTGGAAAAAAATTATTTTTTAACCAAAGCAATTAATTGTTTTTTAAATTAGCAAAGTAGTTCAACATTCCACTAAATAGTTGAATTTTTGACCAAAAAGCATAACTTTAACAAAGTAGTTGCATTTGCAACAAAATAATAATAATTAATAAAGCAACATTAAATAGGGGGTAGGGGCTTTGTGTTTCGTTACGGTCACTATAATTTGTGAACTTCCTTACATTTTCAAAGGGTTAAGAAAAATTAAATTATGGATAAAAACTTATTTTGAAAAATTCGAAAACAAATTAGAAGCTTTTTAATAATTATGAAAGATTTAAGGAGTTAAGTTTTTTTCTAAATTTCTCGAAAAGTTTTTAATGATTTAAGTTTCATTTTAAGAAGATAATTCTAAGTTTTGAAGATTTAAAAATGTGTAGAGAAATAATATGGAAGACTTTAAAACCAATTTTTCAAACTTTTAGGATTTAAACATTTTTTAGGAAAGCTGAATTTGTCAGGTTTATAAGAGGATGAAAAAAATGTTCTTAAGATTTATGGGCGAATTTTTCGAAAATATTAAAAACAAATTAAATTTGTAAAGATTTCTTAAGAATTGTACAGATTTCATGAAAATAAAATAATAAATTGTTTCCTGGAAAAATTAAAATAATTTTTTATTTTAAAAAATTAATTTTAAAAGATTATTTAAAAAGATTTCAAACTATTTTAAAAGAAATATAAGACTTTCAAAGAATCTGAAAGACTTTAAGTTATGTTTTTTTTTAATTTTGCAGAATTTAATAAGAAATCAGGAAAAAGTTTAATAATTTTTAAATATTTCTTAAGATTCGTGTGAAAATTTCAAATGATTTTTTTATTTTGAAAATGTATTTTAGGATAAAATTTTAAAAAGTTATTAAACATATCAAACAATTTCCTCAAATTTTCAAAAATAGTGTAGAAGGTTTTAAAGCAAAATGTTTCAATTTGGGCAGATAAATTTTTTGTAAATTCAAGTAAATTCAAAAGATATTTAGGAGAATTGAAGAGATTCAAATAGAATTTTAAACTTCAAAGAATTTTTAGAAATGTAGATTTTTGAAAATTTCAAAAATAAACTATAAAAGCTTTAAAATAATTTCGAAAGTTTTCGAGAAAATAAAAAAATGTTCTTAAAAATTCCGGGAAAATTTAGAACAAAAAAGGGTAATTTTTAACATTTTTTAAAGATTTTTAAAAGTTTGAAGAACAATCTTTTAAAAAGACTAGAATTTCTCCTAATGTTTCGTAACATCCTAAACAATAAAGCAAAATTCTCTAGAATCTTCTAGACTCTTTTTTAACCCATCTGAAATATTCAACAAAAATTTATTTTCTCAAGAATCTTATAAAAAGTATATTCATATAAATTTAAAAACGAAATGATAATACTTACTTTCTTATTCTAAATTCTTAGAATTTAATTTTAGCTCGGATTTAGGAAATTTGGAAAATAGAAAAATGAAGAAGTCTTCAAATTTTTAATTGAGGCCGAAATTGTTTTCTTATTTACCTTATACATGCATATTTTATATTCAAAAAATCTCATTACCACATGATCTCAGGCAAAAATGTTCAGGGCCCACGTGTGCGGAAGAACAGCTTCCGGTGAGCCAATTGGAATTTGCCGGTCACATTTGCGCGTGAAAGTCCGCAAACGGTCCATGGAAAAATAATAATTGAATTAGTAATTTACACTTCTTTTTTACAGTTCTCCTGCTCCAAATAAAAATTCGTATTTTCTAAACTTTTTTCAATGGCACACAAATAAAAGCAATTTAAATCACTCAACGCTTATATATTACGTGTGAAATTAAATCTGTTTTAAACATTTTTCCATATGGAGGTACTAGTGATATATATTAATTTGCCCAATTTAATTTATTAGGTTTCACTCTCACCTCTAATTGCCGAAAAAATATAAAATCAAATTAAAAGTTGGAACGAGCGAAATCAAAATCATTTGAAATTGAATCCGTATAATTTCGCAAACCTGTTCTGAATGCGTACGGAATTCGTAATTACTTTTTCGGACGAATGCTTTCACGTAGAAAAATAAATCGTTGCGTATAGTGTTGATACCGTTAAGTGTGCATCAACCTCCGAATTTTTAATGGCGAAAAAAAAATATTTTCACATTCTCATCTCAGTGAGAAGGTATTTGTTTTCTGTGAAAAATTACTTTCGCGGATCCCGTCAAATCTCGAAGTTTTGAGGCACCCTGAGTGAGAAAAAAAAATCGAGAAGGAACTTTTGGAAATCTCTTAACAATCCAGCATTCGTGAGAAATCTTGTTAATCTTTGGCCGACCAGTTTCGGAAATCTCGGAACTCCCGGCAATCTCAACGAAATCTTGGAAATCTCTATGGAAATTCCACACAGATTGCCGCATTCACAGTTGTAAGATTTCCAGATTTCGTAGTGAGTAACCCCTCGAAACAAATCATTTTCACGTCGGTGGCTGTGTGTTGTCCTTGTGTTCGTCAACATTTCAAATATAAAATGAGAACTTTATGCCAAACGACACACGATATGAAAAAAGTCAAGATAAGAAAAACATTGCTTTGCAAAAGCCATATAAAAAAGTTATAAAAACTTTTTTATTTTCTTCTAAAAATTTAAATTAAAATTTTGAGCGCAAAAAAAATAGTTTAAAAAAATTCATTATGCGGTCAAACTATGCAAGACACGAAAGAAGATAAACAGGTAAAAATTAAGCTTCCAAAAAAGTAATGCAAATTTGTTATTAATCATTTTTTGTGAGGACACGTAGTTTTTGTTTTCATCCTTATAAAAGGACATTAATGAAAAAATGAATTTTTTGGACAAACAGAAGAAAGTACGAAAAAATGTTAGGACACAAGTTGTTCATCCACAAAAATGAAAATTTATTGTAAATTATTTTTTTATAGAACGCGTAGTTTTTGTTTCAAATGTAAAAAATAACATTAAAAATAAAAGAATTATATTTTTGGAAAAATAACACAAGTTATGGAAAAAATGACTAAACAAGCATTGTTCATCCGAAAAAGATTTACAAATTTATTCTCAATTATTTTTTGAGAAGATGCGTATTGTTTATTTGAATCGTAAAAAAAACCTTGAAAATAAACAAATTAGGATTTTGGAAAAACTACACTCGGTGTTCTATAAATCCTATATTTGAAGGATTCTAGAAAATATATATCTAAGCTATCATTTTCAATCCACTAAATGGAAGAATGAATCAATGAATTTATAAAGTTTCAAAATTATATAATTTTAAGCAATTTTAAGTTAGGTACATTAAAAATAGAATCATTCAAATTTTGGTTGAATTAAGAACTTTTTAAAGTAGATATTAAAAAGTTTTAATTTTAAGTCGTCACGCATTAATAAATTTTTATTTTTTATTCATACATTAAATTTTGTTTAGAATTCTTTTAAATCATTTTTTTTTAATTCTTAAATTTTTTTGATTTACCCGGAATCTTAAGAAACTTAAGAAATCTTATTTTGAAACATTTCAAAATCTTTAAAAATCCGAATAAAAAAGGTTATTCTTTTGAAAACATTCAAATTGCTTAAGAACGTACTACTTGTTTGGTTCAAAATCTTCAAAAATGTCAATTTTTTTCGATAAAATCTTAATATATCTCAAATTTACTCAAAATTTATCAAAATTAATCATTTTTCAATTTTTAATTGAACTTCCAAATTTATTTTTAAATGTTTTTAAATATAAAGTTAAAACTAATTTTTCAAAATAAAAATATAGATTTTTGAAGATTTCGAAACAATATTTTAAAGCTTTTTAAGGACTTTGAAAGATTTTAGAATAATTAATGGTTTTTACTATCTTAAAGAATTACCAAAAGCTTTAAAATTTTATTTCAAAATCGTCAAAAATATGTATTTTTTTACATTTTTTTTTAACTTTTCAAGTTTTAAATTTGGTTTTAATCTTTTTAAAACTTTTAAATATCTCCTAAACTTACTCGAATTTTTAAAATTATTAATTGCTCAATTTTTATGTATATAAAAAAAATTCAACAATTACACATACAAATAATAAATTTAAAAAAAAGAACAATTCAAATTGTAACATTTAAAGCTTAAATTTAGCTCTATGATATTTTATCGCCTCCATGTTTTCTGTTAAAAAAATCACTTTCAAATTGTTTAGTTTTGAATATTTTATCAAAATCCTTTTATAAAAAATTCTACATTTCCTAGAGCAAACAGATGTTTAAAATCAAATATCGAATACTTATTGTTTTTGGAACCAGTTGTTAGTGCATTGGACATTACATGATAAGACATTGAAATAAATACGAAATTAATCACTTTTATCAATATTTATTAATAATAATTTTTTATACCAGAGGCGGAGGGACCCACATATCTGAAAAATGATGCGGTCTGAGAGACCGCACGTCCACAAGCTCATCTTAATTTGGCTTTGAAACAAATCTAAATAGAGATATAAAATTATAACGCAAACGTGGCCGTGCGGTCTCACAAACATAAATTTCACGAGCTAAAACTTAAGCTACTAATAACGGCCACTAATAACTGCCGTGCGGTCTCACAGACCGCACGGCTATTCTTTGATGATAAGATAGAAAAAAGGTACATTCTTTATAGTACAGCAAAAAAGTTGTACAAACCTTCGAAGATGAAAAGAAAAAAAGAGTTAATGTGATGAATCAAAACAGAAACAATAAAACGAGTCTCTCTTTGTTCGGAAACCCATTTACTTAAATATCTGATTTCCGAATTCAACTGCTATCTCATTTCATGAATTAAACTACTTTGTTAAGTATATACGAATGCAGTAACCTTTTGTGTTTAATCTCTTTTTTAATTCGGTGAGTGATTTTTCCTAACGCAAAGAGAAAAGACGAATAATGCATTTGCCAAATTAAAAGAGAAGAAAAACAAAACAACAAAATTTTCAGAAAGTATTCAGAGCCGAAAGAATACGGATTTCAATTTTGTAATGCAAACTTGGAAGCTTTATTGACAAAGAGATAAAACTCTGAAAAGTATCAGGAAAAGACATTGATTTAAAAATAATTTATAAAGAAATTTAATAGAGTGGTTGCAAAGCTTCATTTTAAAAAGTCCCAGAATTTTCCCCAGCCAATTTCTCATTTTTCCTGACAACTAATATTTAAAAACCAAAATTTTAATCTTGCAATATTTTTAACATAGAGTCTTTTATAGAGAGAATAAAAGATTTCAAATTAAAATTTTAAACCTTCAAATTTGTGTATTCATTTCAATAAAAAAGATTGAATTTCAACCACGAGAACTGAGATTTTAATTCAAATGACGAATTTTCAACAAAACAGTGGAATTTTCAACAAGAAAAGGATACATTTTAATAGAAAATGATGAATTTTCTGTTTCAATTATGGAATGATAAACGAAGCATAGTTCAATTTTGGACCATGAATGATTACTTTTTAATCATTCAAATTTTAAAAAAATAGTTATATTTTCGATCAAATAGTTAAATTTTGAACCTGGAAACGTAAATTTTACAAAAAAATGTAATAGTCAATATTTCAACAAAAAAGGGGGATTTTTACCAAAAAATACGAATTTTTAATTAGATTATCAGGCAACAAAATTAATTTTGAATAAAAAGAATTTTTAACAAAATAGTCAAATTTGCAATCCGAATAATAAACTTTGAGTTAAAATCATTAATCTGTAACTAACAGATATAATTTTTAACAGATTAGTTAAACTTTCATTCAAAAAGACCAATTTTCAATCAAACATACTAATTTTCTACCAAGCAGTTGAATTTTCAACCCAGATAAATTAATTTTCTGCCAAAAAGGCAAATTAAAAAAAAATCGATCAATTTTCAATCAAAGAGATAAATTCTCAACTAAAATTAGGAATTTTTAAATAAGCAGCCACGTTTTTAACAAAAAAGAGGAAATTTAGCCAAGATTAATTTTCCAACAAAAACTGCCAGACTGACAGATTAAAAATTGTAAACTTTTACAAATTGTAGAGTTTAAAGATTCAAATTTGTTTAAAAAAATATTAATCCACGATATAATTTTCAATACTCTAAATTTAAGAATCAATCAATGAATTAAATTTTTTTAAATTAGATCTTTTTAAGAAAATCGTAGCTGAAAAGATGAAAAATTAAACGATTATATTTTTTTTATAGAATTCACTCGTCTTAAATTAGAAGATCAATTGTTTTGATTTTGAATGGTTTAGAAATCCTTAAAATGCTTTAAAATTTTATTTCAAAATCTAGAAAAATTATGTTGTTTTACATTTTTAAAAATTTTATATTATTTATGAAATTTTGTCAAAACTTTAAAACATCTTCCAAAATGATTCCATTTTTTTATATTTTTTATAAATCCTGCCAAATTAAAAGCAAATCCTTCAGATCATCCACATTTATTTTTGACAAATTTTTTTATTTTTCTAAATCTTTTTAAAGTTTCTTTTAAAATTAACTTTTCAAAATAAAAAATAATTTTTAATTTCCCTAGGAATTTTGAGGAAAGATTTTTTATTCTTTTGAAGCATTTTACAATTCTTAAACAACTTCTTCATTTTTTGTTCGAAATCTGCAAAAATCTATATTTTGTTTTAAATTAGGCTGTAGATTATTTGCACCGAAATTTCGGTATGAATAGCCAAATTTTATCAGTGCACATAGACACTTCGATTCAATTATTTAAAATTATTTCATATTTTTAATTAATTTTCAATTTTGGCAACACTTATAATTATAAATATCTTGCTAACTCATTCAAACTTTTTCTAAGGATAAATAAGTATTTAGTTGTTATTTACACATCAAAATTCAGTTTTTTTCACTTACAAATTATAAATCGTTAAATAGAACATTGAAAATTGTAACATACAAAGTTTATTTTTTTTGTTTTGTTTTTAAATACTCCATTTATAATTACTGATATCAAACGAACTGTCAGATATTTCTAAATATTGAGTAATTGTAAATTACAAGTAGAATGATTTAAAAATGGAATATTTTAGACTGAAAAAATATTAGAAATTTCATTAACGCCTTTGATTATTAACATAATATTTTTAAGTTATTTAAAAATTAAAGCCAAACTGTCTTGTAAAATCAATTATTATTTAATTTTCAGTCCTTGATGCACAGTTCAATTGCGAAGATCATTAAATTTTTTCTGAAAAAGGATTGACTATCTTGATTCCACTGGGGATCGAACCACAGAACTTCCGATTGCCAGCCGGGTGCTTTTCAGTTAAGCTATTAGAGATCGAAATAAAAATCCTTTTTCAGAAACACACACCTAAATCAAGCCCGGCGTTACATTTATGATACTTGTAATTTAAAGGAATCTCTATTATCAAATCAAATAGTAGAAAATACTTAACGTCATTTCTGACTAGACGGAAAATACATTTTTTATATTCTTAAATTAAATTTTTTCTGAGAAAAGATCTACTCTCTTTGCGCCACTGAGAATCCATCCACATCACTTGAAAAATTTAAACAAAAAATTTAATTTCATCATTTTTTAAACTTATTTTCCATCTCGTCAGAAATGACGTTAATGTATTTTCTGTTATTTGAAGAATTAACTTTATCGACTGTATTGATTTCTATTTTCACAGATTGTGAAATGATATCTACACTGATTGGTGCTAAGTATCTCAGATCATAATATAGATTCCTTTAAATTACTCGTATCGACAGTCGGAAGTTCTGTGGTTCGATTCCCAGTGGAGCGGAGAGAGTAGATCTTTTTTCTAACAACTAACTTTTTTTCTAACAATTTTTAGAACTCCCGGTCATTCCCCGATCCAGCGGCCAATCTGTTTATTCTATTTATTTTTAAATTTCTGTAAAAACGAATATAGTTTTTTGTATCTTTTGTACAAAAATTTCCACCAGGGCGTATGTCTCAAATTGATGATTTTATAAATTTTTATACAGATTCAGTGAAATAAAAGTAATTCCTATTTACTGTTCTGTTTCGAGATTTATAATAGTGCTTTTTCGTGCCAAGAATGTTTCACGATTTGTACGGACCGATTAACGTGCTCATTTTATGTAGTGAATAGAGAGTACATTTGTAAAGATAATTAGATACGTTAGCACTGAATACAAAGAAGGAAGTTTAGAAGAGCTCCTGATAAAAAAAGTTTTGCAACATTCTACTTGATGGTACGGTACTTTGAAGTAGATTTAAAACAAACTTTTCAAAGCAAAGCACTAGAGAAACAGATTTTTGCTCTACTATTTGCGATAACAATAATGTTTTATGCGTGTTCTGCATATTTAATTTTTGAAATATAAATTGAATTAATAATAAATAATTATTTACCAGAGCTTTTGAGTTGATGAATTTGAACAACAACAGAGAAGTACCTGAAACAAAACGGAATTAATTTAACAAGAGGTATTAATTATAAAAAATATTAGTTTTCATCTTTATTAAAAGATTTCAAAATTATTTATCACAGCCTTACCTATATAGAATAAAGAAATCTAAATAATCTTTAAAATAATTCACAGATAATTTTAAAGCCTTAAAATTAGAATTTTTATTTTCAGGTCTTGGACTTAATTCGCAGATCATATTAGATAACATTCAGTTCCTACTATTTGGTAAAAAAATTAATTAGTTTGTGGTTTTTTGTTATTAGCAATTAAATTTATAAACTAAAATTGTAACTATTCAATTTTTTTTGCAACCTTATATTTTTGACTTTTATATATTTGACTAAAAATTCGTGTATTTTGTTGAATTTTTTTTTTTTAATGAATTTAATCTTTAATCCTTTTTTATTAAAAATCCAAATGTTCAATGTATAAATTAAACTTTACGAGTAGATTGAAAAATTGATCAGGGAAAAAAGAGATTTTGTAAAATAAAGTTTTGCGGTCATTTTGATATGATATTCGTGTCAGTAATTTATTTGCCTTGTACTTATATTTATATTTCCTTTTTTGGAGTCGCATTCCCCTGAATATTATCTTTTTAGTTATAAATTCTATTATTTGTTTGAAGATTTAACAATTAAGTTAAAAATTCATATTTTGGTATTCTAAAGTGAACTAAAATCTATTTTGGATAAACTTTAAACTTTTTTTTTGACTTTTTAATGGAAAAATTGATCTATTTTAGTAGGAATTGTAAAAATTCGACTTCTTTGTGGAAAAGTCAACTATTTTGTAAAAATATAACTGTTTTTTTTTTTAAATTAGTCTTTTTAATTTAAAAACTCATCTATTTTAATAGAATTTGCACCTTTGTTCAATCAAAATGCAAACTGCTTGGTTGTAAATTAAAGAATTTAGTTAAAAAGTCATCATTTTTTTTATAAAATTCAACTGTTTTGTTGAAAATGCAACTACTTCGTACAAAATTGACTTGTAGTTTAAAGTCAATAGAAGTTTTTTGGATAAAAATTTTTTGAATTCCATAATTTGTTTAAAAAGTCATTCTTTTTGTTTTAAAATTTAAATGTTTAGTCAGAAAATCTTCATTTTGGATTAAAAATTCCATTATTTCTTTAAAAAATTTACTTGTTGATTAAATTAAACTAAAATCTGCGTCTATTGGAAATTGAACTTTTTTTTAAATTGAACTTTTTAATTTAAAAATTCATCTATTCAAGTAATTATTGCCTCTTTCATTGATAAAAATGCAAATGTTCGGTTGAAACTAAAAAAATTTGATTTAAAAGTCACCCTTTTTGGTCGAAAATTCAACTGTTTTGTTAACATTGCATCCATTTTGCGAAAAGTTTATTTTATCTTTAAAGACAACTGAAATGTTTTTTGGATGAAAATTTAAATATATATTTTTTAATTTCTCTTTTAATTTGAAAATTAATCTTTTTGAAAAGAAATTGCATGCTTCTGGGATAAAAATGCAAATTTTTTATTGAAAATTTAATAATTTTGTCAAAAAGTGATACTTTTTTTCGAAAATTCACATTTTTTGTTACTGATTCGTCTTTCTTGGTTAAAAATGATCTATTTCGTAAAAAATGTACTTTTTGGTTAAAATACATATTATGGTATTTAATAGTCAACTGAATTTTTTGTTTACAAAAATTCAACTATGGTTTTGAAAATCTGTCTTTTTAATAAAAAAAATTATCATCTATTTTTGTAGAAATTGTATCCTCCTTGGGTAAAAATACAACTGTTTGATTTAAAATTCAATAACTTTGCTAAAAAGTTGTTCTTTTTCTTTGACAATTGAACTGTTTTTTTGTACATTCTCATCCTAATGAGAAGGTATTGGTTTTATGTAAAATTTCACTTAGTCGATTTTCATCAAATCTCCACGTTTTGAGAACCACTGAGTCAGAAAAAACGATTTTTACGAAGCTGTTTGTCTGTCTGTATGTATACTGTAGGCACGATAACTTTCGAAAAATTAATCAGATTGGATTCTGCTTCGGCACACTTTTTCAAAGCCTAAAAAGAAAGAACAAGTTCGTAAATCAGCTATTTTGGATCAAAATTCAAAAAGTAAGCGCATTTTCAAAATCTTTGGAACCACATTTTTTTAAAATTTTAAAATTCTATGGACGGCTATTCATATCACTCAAAAATTCAAACAATTTATCCTTTTGACTTTTTTTCTAAAAAAAGAAAATGATCAGAGTTAGAGCATTTTTTAAGTCCAAAAAAATAACCTAAAATAAACATTTTAAGCCAAATAACGCATTATACGAAAAAAAACTAAGAGAAGCAAAACGTTGATTTTTGAAAGCCCTACAAGATTATTAGATTAACTTTTTTTAATTGGTCGAAAAGTTGAAAATTCAAAATTTGATCGTTCCAAAAATTTTTGAAACCACATTCTTTCAAGATTTCAAAATTCTATGTACGGCTATTATCAGCGTTAGAGCATTTTAAAAATCCAAAAAAAAACTAAAATGAAAATTTTAAGCCAAATAACGCATGATACGAAAAAAAATCAAAAAAAGAAAAACGTTGATTTTTGAAAGACCTACAAAATTATCATAACAACTATTCTAATTTTGTCGAAAAGTTGAACATTTCAAACTTGATTTAACCAAAAATAATGAAAAATCCAGAAATTCCATTTTTTGATCAAACTATGCAAGATTTGCAAAAAATTAATAAGCTAAAATTGCGTCCCCTGGAAAGACCTACGAATTTGTAATGAATCACTTTTCGATAGGACGCGTAGTTTTTGTTTATAGTCGTAAAAAACAATATTAAAATTTTTTTAATTTTTGGACTATCGACACAAGCTACGAAAAAAATAAGAAAACACTTGTTTATCCAATAAAGAGCTATAATTTTTGATAGGACACGTAGTTTTTTCTTTACTCGTTCAAAATAAGATTCAAAATAAAAATATTAAATTTTTTTAAAAAATCGACATAAGTACGAACTAAAATTAACAGGCAAGTTGTTCGCCTAAAAATATCTATAAATTTATTATTAGTCATTTTTCGAAAAGACGAGTGGATTTTCTTTCAATCGTAAAAAATAAGATTAAAAATAAAAAAAAACACATTTTTGGAAAAAGGACAGAAAAGGCGAAAGAGGACAAAGGATCCTATATAGGACCCTATACAGGTTCCTGTATTAGACCATATGCAGATGCACAATAATTTTTCTTTAATCGTAAAAAACAAGATTGAATAGATAAAAAATTATAAAAACATGGAAATAAGAATTAGTAAAATTCAATTTTTATGCATATCATGAATTGTAATGATATAAATTGATTGAAATGATACATGTTTCAGCGGAGCTTAGAATGCATTTTAAAGCAAAATACAAAACAAATATTAAAATAATCATGATAAATACAATTTGTGCTTTATTTTGTTGACATTTGGGACAAATTCGAGTGCGAAGCACGAGATACATGACGAGAATGTGTTCATTAAAGCTGAAAGAGCTTTAACAAAAGAGAGTTCCCAATCGCAAAATTAAAATTGTCGGTTTGTTGACCTTTAATTTTAAAAGGTCTGTGCACGAATGCGGGAGAAATGCAAACTTCGAGCGCGGAGTGCGATAACCATCAGTCGCGTGCCTTAGGTGCGCTCAAACTCTTGAGCTAAGCTTTTTTAACAAAAGAGAATTCACAATCACAAAATTACACTGACGGATGTTTTGAGTCTTCATTTTAAAAGGTTTGCGCAAGAATATGCGAAAATGTAAAGACCGAGCGCGTAGCGCGAGAACCAAAAGTCGCGCGCCGCAGGCGCGCTCAAGCTTCTGAGCCGCGCGTATAGCGCGTGACGAGAGTGTGCCCGCGACGCAGGCAGATTTATTTTAATTTACTTGTTGTTCAAAGACAAATAAAATCTTTTTTGGATCACAATTCGTCTTTGTTTTAAATTTGGCTTCTTGACATAAAAATTCATCTGTTTCAGTAGAAATGTCATATTTCATGGATGACAATGCAACTGTTCCGCCAAAAATTAATTTTCCTAGCTGGAGGATTCAACTAATTTGTTTGAAAATTTTTGTTAAACCACTTGGCTAACAACTAATTTTTTTGTTGAAGAATCATATTTTTAGTTGAAAACTGATATTTTTTTATTGACAATTTAATTGCGTGGGAAAAAGTTGAACTCTACTTTGATGGTGTTTTTTTAATATAAGTTTTTCTCTTTTTTTGGAAATTTCATTATCTTTTTGAAAATTAATAGTTTTGCTTAAAATGCATACTTTTCGTGGAAAATTCAATTTCTGTACAGAAAATTCGTCTTTTGGCTTCAAGCGTCAATAATTTAGGTGAACTTTTCTTTCCTCCATGAAAAAAAATCTTTATTTGTTTAAGATTTGTCATTTTGGTTTTGAAATTGATTTCCTTAAAACGAAATTTTATCTTTTTTGGTTGAAATATCAACTATCATCTGTTTTGTTCAAAAGAACTACTTTTAGGTTGAAAATTCAATTGTTTTGTGGAACATTCAAGTATATCATTTTATCCGCTTTATAAAATATGTTAAAAATATTACAAAATTTAAAGTTGGTACTTGAATATTAATGTTCAGGGAAAATGAAAAATTGTTCATGGACAAAAAATAATACAAATTTCCATTAGTTTCAAATCCCATATCGTATTATTTCTGGAAGCCATAAATTATATACAATAAGAGGGTGGGGGTAGAAATATTTTTTTATGGTTCATTATACTCTTGAAGAGAGCTTATAACCCGTCACATAACTCAAGTACAGCCCCTTAGTTATTTTTATTTTTAAATTATGAAACTAAGGAAGTGAAGAAAGTAACTTATCAGGTAACTTGAAGCTTTCTGTTCTTATTATGAAGCTTTGCAGAATATCAGTTCTAGGAACACACAAAAACAGTTTACACCCGACTTTCGCTTTAGCCGATCACGGTTTAGCATATCCTAGAACAGCTACTCACGGAGTTTCTCAGCTCAAGGAGCGAGAGACGGTTGTGACCCTCGCTTTGGAATATCCGCACTGCGTGAGTACTCAGTTGAGTATATTGCGCAATATTATTTATTCCAATCAGAAACGGTTAAGGTATCCCTAAATCGAGAGTCGAATCTACTTAAATCAAGGCTCGAGTGTAGTTACCTTTTTCACCGAGTAACGTAACGGTAACTAGTTACTTAAAAAAGTAACTTATCCAACACTGCATCTGAAATTCCCGATTGAGTAAATCTCTAAATTGCATAAAAAGCAGACCATTTCCAATGGCACGTAATCGACCGGACGAGCAACGAATCAGTGGCAAGAAAGACGTCCTTCGTAGGCCATCGACCACGTCAACAAAGTCTGGTTGTAAGTTTCTGCCTCCTTTATCCATCATGCAGTTCATGTTATTTTTATCTTAACACTAGAGCGACGGAATCCATCCATGTACATACACCCTCCGGCGTTCGCACACATTCAAACATGCCGTTCTGTTCCTTTGACTCGGTCATGCAAACCTAGGCTGTGTACACAGCGTTTCCTATATGTGCAGCTGCAATCGCATCAAGTTCCGTTCCACCGATTGCAACCCGCTACCTTTCCGATCCAAGCAAGCCACCCCAAGAAAATCGTTTAAGGTCGGACCAACCCTCTATCAGCGAAGGAAACCGCCCGAGTCTGCTTTGCTGATACAAGGCTAATAGGCCAGATGGCTTCGTATGCATTTGCTAGACACGATTTGCGATAAATACCGGAATTCGCTTTGCGATAGTGGAACACGTGACGTTTCTTTTTACGGCTTTTGGCACTTTAAGCTTGCATGTAAAGCGCTAATCGATAAGGGAGTGACCTTTTATTTCGACGAAAACCAGTCACGACAGTTCCCTTTATTGAATGTAATTTGATTTTACTTTCCAATGCGATTCAGACTTCTTAGGTTTCTTCTACACTTTTGAACGTAATCGCACAATGCTCCATATTTGTTGGCATGTGAGAGCGCGTTGACGTAGTAGGTGACACTATAAAGGGTGAGGGAATAAGGACTTCCCGAACGTCACAAGATTTAATAAAGGAGGGGGAATGCAAAGATTTTGTAACATTTTGTACTTGAAAAAACTACACAGAAAAAGCTACAGATAAAGTTTATATCGATTCTAGGTGAAAGATTCACCGCAACAAAAATTAACCTTGCCAGATAAACTTTACATGAATCGAAGATTATTTCCGATTTTTAACCATGCCTGGATAATCTTTCGTCTTATAATGGCTCCATTTTTATTCAAGAGTTCTTTTATTCGAGAGTTCTTTATTCCTTTCCTCATTTGCCCTTACTTCCCTTCCCGTCACTTCCTTTAATTTCCCATACTTCCCCTTCCCTTATATTACCTCACTGCATCCCACTTCCCCTTCCATTATTTCCCCTCACTTCGTCTACTTTCCCGCAACTATTTCGCTTCCCCTACTACCCACTTCCTACACTCATGATGCCTTTTTCCCCATCTTTCACATCCCTTCACTTACTCCTCATTTTCCTAAATCGCCCCCTTCACTTCGCCTACTTCGCCTCAAATGATTTCGACTGACTTTTTCTACTTTACTTTAATTTGCCATACCTCCCCTCCCCTAATTTCCCTTACATCGCCTCCCATAATTTCCCCTTACTTGCCCCACTTTTCCTCTCCAATTATCCCTCACTTTATCTACTTTCCTTGAGCTCACTTCCCCTTTCACCTGATCCTCCCTTTTTACCCTCATGAACCCTACTTTTAGTTCCCTCATTTGCCCTTACCCAACCATCATTTTCTACATCACTACTCCTCACTTCCACTAATTCGCCACTCATAATTCCTTCTAAATTTCCCTTTCGTCAATTAATTTACTTCTCTGTAATTTCTCATAGTTACCCTCTTCTAATGTTCCCCACTTCGCCTCTCATAATTTACCCTCACTTACCCCCTTTACTCGTCCATCATTTCTCCTCATTTCGTCTACTTTCCTTCCATTCACCTCCCTTAATTCGCCACCTTGATTTGCCCTCAATTCCCTTCTTGACACTTCCTCTACATTCCTTTGATTTTCCATACTTTCATGCTCACATACTCCCATACTTCCTCATTTCCCACCTTTTTACCCTCATGATCCCTGCTTCGACTTCTCATAATTCCCTCTAACTTTCCCTCCCGTTACGTCCTTTACTTTTTCATAATTTCTAATACTTACCATTCCATAATCTTCCTTAATGCGCCTAAATAATTTATCCTCGCTCACCTCCTTTACCCTTCCATTACTCCCTTACTTTCAGTCCCCCCTACTCCCACATTTCTGCCCTAATGACCCCTAATTCCAATCACACGATAATTACGATATATAGCGCAGGAATTACGATATATATTGTAATTTGTGCGATGAAGTTTTCTCAGTGTATCCTTCTTGGCCACCAACAATTTTCCCTCACTTCGCCCACTTTCCCTCCCATAATTTCATCCTCACCTAATGCAATTTTCTTCCACTCACTTCCCCTTCCTCCTCCTCTTACATTTCTACCCTCATGACCCCAAATACCACTTCCCTCACTTCCCCTTACCCACACCTCATTTTCCTACATCACCACGCCTCACTTCCCCTACTTCGCCTCTCATAATTTGCCTTTCCTTACCCTCCCAACAATTCCCCTCACTCCTTGCACATCCCCTACCCTCATTTCCCCTCGCCCCCTAATTTTCCTACATAATAACCCCTAATTTCCCAATACTTCTTTAGATTTTCGAACCTTAGAAATTGTACAATTTTCATTTTAGGACACTAAAAATTTGTGTTATAAAGTGTTATTTTTAGAATAGAATGCTTAATATTAATTAAATTTGAAAAAAATTACGAATTAAGAAATTGAGTAGGAACTGGTGGTTTTGGAATGAAGACAGTGCAACCTTCCCTGTTTGCTGCTGAGTTATATGATGGGATCTCAGAATACGATCTTAACGAATACAAGAAATGAGTGACGAGAGCACGTGATGCTTCGATCGTCTCCTCCATCACGAGTCGGTTTTCATGAAACCCCTTGTTAAGATATGACCTCTCAATCTTGCTGAAACGTGAGAATATTCTAAGGAACATCGATTCGATGTCTCGAACAACTTAGCTATTATCTCTTATCAAATATAACCATCACTTTGCCTCCCATCTTATTTCCTCTGAAAAGGAAAAATACAATTTTTTGGGACCCAACTTTTAAGACCTCACGTTTCCGCGTTTATTGTCAACATTCATAAGTGATCAGTTTTCAACCGAATCAGTTTAAGTGCTCAGTTTTTAACCGAAAATGCTGAGTTTTCATTGAACCAAAAAGATGAATTTTTACCAAAAAGATTAATGTTCTATAAAAAAGACGAATTTTCAACGAAATTGTTGAATTTTTAAGCCAAATATGATTTTTAACCAAAAAGTCAATTTCCTAACATAAAGCTCGATTTTCAAATGAATAAATAGTTCCACTTTAAATAAAATAGATCGTTTTTAGGAAAAAAACTATTTAAGTTTGATATAAAAACTGCGGAATTCCATAAAAAATAGGAATTTTCAAAAAAAATAGTTCAATCGCTAATAAAAACAAATTAATTTTTAACCAAAAAGATCAAATTTGTACCAAAAAATGCGGATTTTCAACAAAATGCTTTAATTTTGAACCAAATAGTTAAATTTTTGATTAGAAAACATCAATTTTCAACCAAAAGTGGAAACAAAATAAATTAACTATTGACAAAGGAAATTAAAATTGAAGAAGGCAATTGAGCTTTCAACAACAAAATTATTTTCGTAAAAATAAGATTAATTTTATATCAAGGGAGACAAAATTTTAATAAAATAAATGGATTTTTGAGCAAGTAGTTGGATTTTCAAGAGACTAATGTTGAGTTTTTAAGATAAAATTTAGAATCATTTAGAAAATAGTTGACATTTAATCCCACAAGATTAATTTCCAATAAAATAACTTAATAAAGAAAAATAATTTTTAAAAAAGTTGAAATTGCAAACAAATAATTGAATTTTGAAGTTAAAGATGACTTGTTTAAAAGACAGGGAAATCGTCAGTCTGAAAAGTTGATTTTAAAAAATAATTTACAAAAAAGAAAGATGAATTTTGAACTAAGTAGTTGAACTTTTGCAAAATTGTTGAATTTTTAACCCAATGCTTTAAATTGGAAGAAAAGCTATGAATATTTAGAAGACCATTAAATTTTTGACAAAAAAGTTTACTTTCAACCAAAAAGTACGAACTTTCAACTGAAAAAAGATAACGTTTGAACAAAATAGTTAAATTTTCAAGCCAAAAAGAAGATATTTCTAGAAGGCATTTCATTTACCAGAGTGAAAAGTTAAATGATCAATAAATAGAACGTGTTTAGGAAAGAAAATTGAATTTTCAAACAAATATTTAAATAAAAGTAAAATAATAATTTAAAAGCAAACCGTCGCATTTACAAGCAACTAGTTGGTCTCTCAAGCTAATGAATTTAAAAAAAGCAAATTATTGAGCTTTCATAAAAGAGGAACTTTCATTCCAAAACCGAATAGTCGAATTTTTAACCAAAAAGAATGAACTTTCAAACAAAATATCGATTTATTTTTCCATTGAAATATATTAATGCAATTCAACTTCAAGGCTTGCAATTTAAATACATTAAAATTTTGAATACGTATGTACGAAATGAGAAGTGGTTCAATTTCCAACGCTATAATTTTAAAATTTACTAAGTAAACTCCTTTAATTTGTACAGTTTTAAATTTTTATTTGAAAAGTTTGATACCATGTTCATTTGTCTAAACAATTTTTTTTCTTAAATCGTAAAAAGCTATTATTTTCTGAAATTAATGATATATTTAAAGAATGATGAGAGTAATGTGTTATTAAAGGATATTTGGTAATTATTCAAACCATTTTCCTTTATTTAAACTATGTTTTCCCTTTAAAGCTACATATCATTCAGCAAAAAATATTAATCTCAACATCCGTTAATTGTTTCATTAGCTCCAGAAAATAATAACTTTTCACGCTTTACAGGAAAAAATTCGTTAAATTACATAAAAACTGTTTAAATATTTACCAAATATCATTTAATAACATATCACTATCAACATGTTTAATTATGTCGTTACTTCCAGAACAGAATAAATCTTCGAGATTTTAAAGGGAAAAATTTGTTTGAACAAAGAAAAACTGTTTAAATAATTTAAAAATATGTTAAATAAGCAGTAGTACTCTTGAAATTCATCAACTTTTTATATTTTATCCTGAAAGATAATAACTTTTTACGATTAGGAGAAGGACAAAATTGTTTAAGGAAATAGTAAATGTTTAAATGTTGTTTAAATAACAAAAAATGCAATTCTGATAATTTGTACTACATTTTTTAATGTTTTTTTAGCGAAGAAAATGTGTACTTATCTTTAAGTTTTTGTTTTCTTCTAATTTAGACGGATCCGTAAATATTTAAAAAATATATCTGTTAGGAAATTTAAAATATTTATGTATTTGTTAAATTATCATGAAAGGCATCAAAATATAAAAACATTTCTTTTTTGCAACTTTAGAAACAAATTAATAAAAGTGCATATTTCGTCTTTTTTTAATATTATACTTCGACGACAAAACTCTTTCTTACTTTTTTTCATTTAAGGTTATTCACTTTTATCAGATTTACCCAATGATAATTGAAAAAGGTTTCTCCATGCAAAAATAAAATACAAAATTTGAAAATTTTTAATCGTATAGGACTTTTAAAATTAAAGGTCAAACATCTACAACTGAAATTTAGTAATTGTGAATTCTCTTTTGTTAAAGCTCTTTCGGTTTTAGCGAACACATTCTCACCACGTTTCTCGTGAGACAAAAATGTCAAAATCAAACTTTTCGAACTAATTTAGGCATATTTTTACTACTAAACCGAAAAATACGCGCTCTATCAAAAAATTATTCATAATAAATTTTTAGGTCTCGTTCGGATGAACAGCGTTTGTTTATTCGTTTTTCAAAATCTTTTGTAGGTTGTCCAAAAACTTAATTTAAAAAATGTGTAATGTTATTTTTTACGATTAAAACAAAAACTACACATTCTGTAAAAAATTATTGACAAGAAATTCGTAGATCATTTTCGTATAAACAAATCTTATTTATTCATTTTTTATATCTTGCATAGTTTGGCCGAACAATTGAATTTTTTATTTTCAATACAATTTTTCAAAATTAAAACGAAAAATACGTGTCTAATAAAAAAATAGTCCTAAGATAATTTTTTTTTTTAAGATGAAATATTTTGATTCCTCAAATTTTTTTATATTTCGTGTGGTTTTTTGTGGTTGAATAAATAGCATTTTTAACTTCTTAGAAAGTATTTTCGATGGATAAAACTAGAATAGTTAGTAAAAAATCTTTCTTTTTATGTCCTAAAAACATGTACCAAAGCTCAATATGATCTGAAAAGTCTTTCGAAAGTTATCGGAAAAATAAAGAAAAGATTAAACTAAAAATTATTTAGTGGAAATTATATCTTGAATACTACTTAAGAGATGACTATAAACCAAACTCTAGCTTTCAGTCCAGTGACGGCGTTTACCTGTAAATAACTTTGGTCACAATTCAGGGGGATCCAAACGTAAACAAGAATGCATAACATTGCGCAATATACTCTACTGAGTACTCTCGCACCACGTCCCTTCCGAGGCGAGAGTCGCAACCGTCTCTCTTATCTCAACCCTGAGAAACTACGTGGACCAGCAGTTCTAGGAAGGCCGAGAACGGGGCGTTCCGAGTTCAAGACTTTGATGTAATTTAATTTTCAAAATGTTTGCGATAAGTAATTCTTTTTTCTATTCTTTCTTCAAAATCCAGTATTTCCCATTTAAAATCCTAAGTTAATTTTAAAAGCCCGGGAGCACGAGTTAACACTTAAAAATAAAACAGAATTTCTTTTTCTGGAAAACTAATAATTTGAGGGGGGTGGGTGTCATCACTAAAAATAGAAAATCGAACTTTTTGACCACCCCAGTATATACTATCTCTTTAAGAATTGATCGAAAGAGAGCCGTCGAGTCTGACCGTTTTTTGTCGATAATCGTGCACAACACTAGAAAATGTACGATCGATCAGTGACAGGATACTATATGGAGATAGGTTGACATCTGACATAATACATGGTATTTCCCCTTGAAGACCATTCAATCGTGCCTAGCGTAACCGGTGATAACATTTCTCTGACACATTGAACTATGTACAATTATAGAGCCTGACAATAGGCTGATTTTAGATATCACTAAGCAGTTAATTAGCATCTTCAAACCAAAAAAACTTATAGAAGTTTCAATATTTAGTTTCGAAATTTTTTTAAAAAACAGATTTTTCTTTAAATAAAATTTTCTAGTTTATTTAAAAATGTTCATCCTTAGAAAAAAAATTTCTTCAGAATCTTTCGCGTATTAAATAAATAAATAATTTTTTTTTAATTAAGTATATTATCTATGAGGAATCAAAAAATCATCCTTGCTTTTCTTATAACAATACCAATTGAGATAATAAATCACCTTGAAGTCATCGGTAACGTTCGAGAATATTCTAGAAACTTAGCAGGGACACGAACCACTTAAGCTGTAAAATTTTCTCTATGCCGTTAACATGTCGGTAACAGGAATCTGATTAGACTTAAAAAATGTATTGCATAGGAGGATAAAAAAACGAAGAACATATATGCCAATCTAATACATGAAAGCACAAAAATGTGAATATTGTAATGTTTTTGTACAAATTCGTAATTATTTATGAAATTTAGTAAAATGTCCAGTTAGTAGCAAAAACTTGTATTTTCTTTTAACATTATTTTTGATAATGTTCTAGAATTTTTAACTAAGTAGTTTATTTGCCCCTTCAAGTCTAAGAAACTTTTAGAAGTTTAATCTTTTATTAACTAAAATACATTTATAATAATATTAAAATTGGTGCTTTTTTATTGACTACGCGTTATTTTTGCCCGATAAACTTGTTTAGAAGTTATTTTATATCTTGAATGTGAAATTTCAAAGTTCAATGAAGAAATTAGCTCATATTTATTTGTGAAAGAATTTTGACATAAAATCGTAAGGTTTTAAAGAAGTTTCTTCAAATATTTTTGCCTAAAGACACAACGTTTTAATTTTTTGTAGGTTATGCTAGATTTTTTCACTGAAAATGAGCATTTTCAAATAAAAATGAAGAAAATTCCCCATTTGCAAACATTTTAGGTTATGTTGGTATTTTACACCCGAAATAGGTATTTTTAATCTGAAATTATTATATTGTAAAAATTAAAAAACTTACACCAAATAGCGGTTTCTGGCTTTGTTACAGTTTTTTTTACCGGAAATTAAAATTCTTAGTCAAAAATGATTCGATCTTAAAGTTTCATGATTTTTTAGCAATTTTAGTTTGCGTTGGTGTTTTCCAATAAAATTAGTATTTATAAACAAAAATCATAAAAATATGAATAAGATTTTGTATCTTTTAAAATTTTTGGATTATACCAGTCTTTTTCGTCAGAAATTAATATTTTTAATAATAAAAAGAATATATTTCAATAAATATTCATAATTTGAACAATTTTAGGTTATGTTAGCGACATAAATCAAATTGATTATTTTTAAAACAAAATCATTATAATTTCAACAAGACCTCTAATCTTTTAACAATTTATTTTCAATTACGCTAGAATTTTTAGTCAGAAATTAGTATTTTTACTAAAAGAAAATTTATTTTAAAAAATAATTTCAAATTTCTAACAATTTTAGGTTATGTTAGCGTTTTGCAACAATTTTGTCAGAAACTAGTATTTTTTATAATAAAAAGAAAAGATTTCAATAAATATTCACAAATTTAAACAATTTTGGGTTGTGTTAGCGGTAAAAACAAATATTTGTCATTTTAAAACAAAAATCGTTATACTTTGAACAAGATTTAGAATGTTTTAATACTTTTTCAATAGGCTACCTTTTTTATGGTAAATTTTGTAATTTTATTTTTAAAAATTCATTTTATAAAAGATTGTTAAATTTTAACAATTCAAGGTAATGTTACGGTTTTGCACAAAAAATTGGTAATTAAAAAAAATTGTGATACTTTGAACAAGATTCAGAATCTTTTCACAATTTTCAATTTTGGCACGAACTTTTGACATTTATTTATTGGAATAAACAGTCAGCAAATGATTTAAATTGCATAATTATTCAAAAAATTGAAAAAAGTGATTTAGAAGCCGAGCTACACTGGAATTGTATCAACGTGGATAATATCCGAATACCATTACGATTTTTACAAGTGGTTTCATTAAATAAAGGAAAAACAAATTTTACAGACAATATGCTTTTTTGTTCCTCAAAGTTGCATTCTGAAACGCAATTACTAATCCGAAAGCTTTACACAAGATTCGCACATCGAGTGTCTATAGACGCCTGTGGAGGCTCCACGTCTACGTAAATCGTGCCTACGGAAACTCTTGCTATTCCAGGAAAAGAGAAATCAGAGATGCGGCGAAGTCGCATGAAATTACGAAGTTAGTGGAAGTGCCCGGAAAACCCGGAAAGCACTCGGCAGCTAGACGGGTTATTTGCTCGAGTTCTTGAAACTCGCTCTTAATTCACATCGATCGGCCCCAACTCCCGCAATTTATGCTCGATTTGCTCTACATTATCGCAGCATTTTCTGATCAACATTCGACTTTATCGAAGTTAAGTATCAGTTGATATACTCACGACTTACTAAACGCTCTTCCAGATTTGACCGAGAAAATATTCTAGAATTATTCACCGAGAACAGAGTAAATATATGTAACTAAAAATCGCAACATTTTAAATCGAAAACATAAACAAAAATTCCTTTTAATTGTTCGATTATGTCAAAGTAATTTATCATATTACAAAAATTACTTTTATCTTAAATAGGCAGAACAAACGCACATTATCTGCCTGCGGAGCGGCAGTAAAATATCACTTTATTGTACTGCGACTAGCGGCACGTAAAGTGACAGCATGAAGGAAGAAGTGAGTGAGAGCTGTAAGAAAAGAGTAAGAAGAATTCATTTTAAATCTAAGTTTAACTACGAAGTGAATTTTGGACTTTCAACGTCATCCTACGCGCGTGCGTACGCGGTACAATCAAGCGCCATTTTACAGAAAAAAGGCGCTTATTCTGCCTATTTCAGATAAATTATCGTATCGTACATAATCTACTATTATTTGACGTCCGGCAATACCAAAAACATTTGCATCCCAATTAGTCTAGGCAACTCGTACGAAAAAATAGTAGTTTATGTACCTAGACAGTCAAGTTGAACTTTATACGGGGATGCAGATTTTAAAGTCCGAGTCGAACGCGATAACGGTTTATTAAGGGCTCCTGATTAAAATTTCAAGTTTTCTTAAAATATAATCCGTGCGTTCCGAAAATACTTTTGAAAAAAGTTCCGAAAATCGTGTTTGCATACACTGACCCGCCCCATTGAATTTTAGAGCAAAATGCTCAACACGAAACATTAAACTAGAGGAAATTTTAAAAAAATACAAGGCGAAAAAACCTTCAATCTTCAATAGGTGCCGAATTATGTTCCTGCAAAGAACCCGGATTTTTTTTAAAAGAGGCGAAAAACCCAAATGCTGAAGTTTCTATCTATACTTTGGAACCTGCTAATTTTACAAAAAAATGTTCAGAACTTCAATTAAAGTAGACAAAATTTCGAGTAATTCTAAAAAAAATCAAAGAACTGGCGCCAATAGGTCATAAGTTATGGACTTACAGAATTGAACTGTTTTGGCCTATATTTCAGGGCAAATTACTTGTGTTCAGTTTTTTTTCTAAATACTTCGCTTCTCTCAAAGAAAAAAAATCCTGGCCATTTCCCGATTTTTTCCCGATTCCCAAACATATTTCACGGTCAATAAAAATTAAAAATCGGACTCTAAAACCAAAATTTGTCTATTTGAAATAACAACAACTGAATTTTATACGTATAAAATGGGAGCTACTAATACTTCTCAAATGACCAAATTACCAATTTTTTTAACTTTTATAAATTATAGAGTTCAAAGATTCAGATTCAGTTTCGAAAATATAAAACCACGTCATCATTTTAAATTCTCTTAATTTACGAATCAACCGATGCATTTAAAAATGTTTAAAACTACTTATTTTAAGCAGCTTCAAGCTAGAAACATTTAGATTTGAACGACTACATTTTTTAATAAGCTGAACAGTTCTTAAATTAAAAGTTAAATTATTATTTTTGTTTTAAACAGTTTAAAAAATCCTTAAAATGGTTAAAATTTTATTTTAAAATCTTGAGACATTTATATGTTGTTTCATATTTTTTTCAAATTTTAAATTATTTCATTAAATTTTTCAAAACTTCTAAACATCTTTTAAAATTATTGAAATTTTTCCTAAAATTTTTCTTAACAATTTTTTTTAAATCCTGCCAAATTAAATAAATTTCCTTAAAATCTTCCTCATTCATTTTTGATGATTTTATAAATCTATGTAAATCTTTTTAAATATTCTTTTAAAACTAATTTGTCGAAATAAAAAATCATTTTCAATTTTCCTGGTAAGTGTATTTTATTCTTCTAAACCCTTTCATAATTTTTAAAAAGCTTATATTTTTTCTAAATCTGCCAAAATCTATATATTTGGTTTCAAAATAGGCCGTTGACTATTTGTACCGAAAGTTTGGTACGAATAGCCGGATTTTGTCGGTACGCGTAGAAACTTTGTTGAACTTACCTGAAATCATTTGAAATTTTTAATTAATTTTTTTTTCAAAACTTATAAATAATACTTTTACTTGAATTTTCTCTAAAAATGATAGGTTTTTAATTGCTATTTATAAATAAAAATTCAAAAATTTTACTAACAAATTATATTTCTTTAAACAGCTTTTTTGTTCAGTTTTAAATATTGAATTTATAATTACTGATTTTAAATGAATAGTTAGATATTTCTAAATAATAAGTGTTTTTTTTCTCAGTTGAAAAATTTCAAATTGAATGGTTTAAAAATGGTATGTTTAAAAATGTATGTTAAAAACGTTCAAATAAACAAATTTTTTTACTGATGACTTTGCAAACCAGGAAAAGTCCTGAAATGTTTCTTAATTTATATTAAAAAATTTATTATTGGAAAAAGAATTAAAATACATAATTTAAATTGCAGGTAAAACAATATTTATGCGTAAAATAGAAATGTCGAAAAATATTTCGTTAATTTGAACGTTCAGAACTTCAGGTACATTGAATAATTAATTTATAGTCACAGTTGAGCAACTAAAAATGTTTTTCTATTTAAAATCTTTGATTTCGAACGCTCCTAAATTGTAATTGTTTGAGTTTTTAAAACTGCGTTTAAAAATTTGTTAAATTAAAACGTACACTTTAAAAATTAAAAATCTAAAATGGACAATTTTTATAGTAAAAGATTGTTTAATGACGCATTCAAAACTGAATGATATTTTAAAATATCACAATTTAACTCATTATTTCAAAATTGGTAGAAATCAAAGTAAGAAGGATTTTTTTCTACTAATTTATAAAATTTTCTGTCAAAAAATAAATTTGCGGTCATTTCCCGGTTTCTCTTCGTCTCATAAAATTCTCCGTAGGAGGCTTCCGAATAGCATATTGGGATAAAACTTTTTCTATTACTGTCCGACATGAAGTACAAAAAATTCGTGAAATAGAATTCATTATCCGAATGTTTAAAGGAAAGTTATAATTTTTCCAGCGTTTTTCCTGTACATTTCGAGGGGCGTGGGTGGACAAACGCAGTATTCCGAATAGGATATTGACATAAAACTTTTCCTTTTATTGTTCAACATTGAGTACAAAAAAATTTTTTCGAATTTTAAATATAGCTACAATATATAGTACAGTATTTTCAAAATTATTGAACGAAATCAAATTGTTTGAGTAATTTTTTTGAATTTTATATTTTCGTTTAGAAACTGTAGAAACTTCAGTGGCATCTCCTATAAGCTTAAATAAAATCTTCTAAGAAACTCTTGAATCTGTTGAAATCCTCTAAATGTTTCTGCGAATCTCGTCAATAATTTGAAATCCTTTAGAAATCTTGAAAAATAATTTAGAATCTATTCAAATCCCTTTTTTTCGAAATTCTATAAATCCCTTAAAAATAATGAAATCCCTGAAATAATTAGAAATCATTGAAAATCCCTAGAAGTCCTTACAAATTTCAATTATTCTCTATAATTCCCTAGAAATCTGTTAAAATTCCTTAGATTTTTTTTAAATCATTCATATCCTAGATACTGTTTTAAAATGTTTTGAAATTTTCTCACATGCAACGAAATTCTTTGAAAACTCTTGAAAAAGGTTATCTCATTATATTCTTTGCAATCTTTAATGATACCGTGAACTTTAAAATTGGTCAAATTTGTAAAATTTGTGGTTAGATTAAAATCCCATGAAATATCTTTAAATCTGTCAAATCTGTCAATTATCATTAAAAATTGATAAAAGCTTTGAAATACTATGAAAAGCCCATAAAATCCGATAAAGCTTATTAATATCCTTGGACATATTTCAAAATACCCTTAAGGCCATGTGACGAGTGGGTCACGTGACCAGATTCCTACCTTACCGACACTTTTTCTATTTCCTAACTTATTTAGTTATTTTCACATGAAGCGCCACATGCATTGGAAAATTTAGGATAATAAATAAGAATCACGAGGAAAGGTGGGCCTGTTCCTACATTTTTATAATTATGAAAAAAGTTTTTTGGTAAACAATTTTTTTGGTTTTGTTATAATTCTTTAAATTTAGGACCAGTCCCATCTTTCTTATTGCTTTTTATTTATGATCCCAAATTTCCAACACTCGTCACGTGGCCTTAAGGCTTTAAAAATACTCGAAACACTTTGAAATATTGAAATTTGTAATCCCTTTAAATCTTTAAAATTCTCTGAAATGCCTTGGAATATTTTAAAACACTCTAAAAGCCTTGACACTCTATAAAATCCTTTTAAACTACTTGAAGTCCGATATGAAAATATTAAGAAATCCCTTAAAATGTTTTTAAAATATTGAAATTTTTAATATCCCATTGAATCTTTTGGTGTTATAAATTTATTTTAGCCAATCTATGGAATAAGTTTGAAAATATGTTTAAAAGAAAAGTCAAAAAATAATTGTATTACTTGTTATTAATTCTTTAAGAAAATATTGTACCATTTTTATAAAATGTTTATTGTTCTATGTGAAACCTTCATTTTTTCGCAGATTAGAAAACAAGTTTTCAAGTGTTTCGTAACGATGATGGAATCCTATTCATAACCGGAAGGACTACAAAACCCAATACTAGCTTATACAATTTTATAATTATATAATTGTAATAATATAATATTATAATGATATAATTCTACCTGAAACTAATTATAAATTAAAATCGGCATATTCTACAAATCAGAAAAAAATTTGAAAGATGCCTACAGAAAATTGCTTGATTTTAAATATTAACCATTTTAAAGGGCTCACATTAAAAGTAATATTACAAATTGTATATTTCGTAAATTTTCATTATAAAACATTTTTATTATAAAAAATTTAATATATTTTAAGACTAAAATGAATTTAGAATATTAATTTTTATTATGAAGCACAAATAATCAAGTAGAGAGAATATTTGTTACACTAGCGCGATGTGCGTGTTCATGTCTTTGAATTTTTATTATCTGAAATAATGCAATATTGAACGAGTTTTAATTGAAAACGTTCTAAATCTAACCATTTTAGATAAGGCAAAATTTAAAAAAGACAATAATTCGAATGAAATGATAAGCAATTAGCCTTGCATAATTTTCAATTGAGATCATTTAAAATTGATTTTTTTAAATTTAAGGATCTTAATAATGTATGATTTCAAATAAAAATTTCAAAAAGTTATAAATTAAATATTTTGGTTTATAATTTCACAAATAGGATTATTGAAAATTCACAGGAATTTTAATTGAATTATTTTCAATTAAAGACGTTCAGAATTGAAAAATTTCGAACTTAAATCCTTTCTCATTCGAAGTGGTTAAAATTTGACATTTGAAAATTAAAAATCAAATTCAAAGTTTCGAAATCAAGGCCTCTGAAATTTTACACATTTAAAGCAGTATTTATAATTAAAAAAATTATTATTTAACATTCAAATTGATTACCCTAATTGTTCTTAGATCAAAAAAAGAAATATGCCTTCTTTTTCACCATTCAAGATGGAACAAGTTTTAATCATAAACCTTTAAAATTAAATTGTTCGAAAAAAATTCAAATAAAAGATACTTTTAAATGAAAAACATTAAAAATAAAAAATCTTCTACTACAAAACATTGAAAATTAATCGAATCCGAATTTCAATTAAAACTGAAAAAATCTTAGTCACGAAGAATTGTGATATTAAAACTTATTACACACAAGCCCTGTAAAATTCTATTTATTTCAATTAACATTAAGACGTTTAACAATACAAAAAATTAAATTGTTAATCATACTTTTCAGAATTCATTCACTTCAATTGTAATTGCAAAATCGCTTATTTTCAACACTTCATTTAGAATTATTATTCATTCTTGAAATGTTCCAATTAAATATTTTTAATTTTTAAGTTATTTTTTAACCTTCAACTAAAGATAGAAAAATTATAAGATTTTATATGAAAAATAACAAATGAAATAATATAGAAATAATTTGTGTATGCGATTCAATTTTTGAAATTGCACAATTTTAAGCTTTTTAACACCTACAAAATTGTTTTTACATTGAATTTGAAAAGTTTAATATATTGGACTATTTTCAAATAAAAAATAATTCAATTTATCAACGCTTAGTGCTAAAATCTTCTGATTTGTGAGGCTTGAACTTGATAAATTATTTTCCTAATTTTGCATTGCAATGTAGAATATTTAAATCTAAAATTAATAAATTTTAAAACTGAATGCAATTGAAACCAAACAATTTAGGATATTTAAATCTTAAATTATTAAATTTAAAACTGACTGTCAAGGCTTTCAATACAAAATTTGGAAAGGTTTTACAGTAAAATTGTCCTGAAGTTTTGAATATTTAAATTTTAAACAACATTACGAAATTTGAAATTTTAAACAAACAAAAATTAATACAATTCATACCAAGTATTTTTAAATTTAAGATTTTGAAGCAAGAAAAAACTTGAGTTTCAAGGCCTCAAATATTAAACTGTTTTATAATTTCACATTTAAAACTCTAATTTAAGATTGAAATGTCGTCAATTTTAAACATGATGAATATATTATTAATATCTCATTTGCACTGTTCAAAATGAAAGAATTTAACAATGTTTAACCTTGAAACTTTAATTCTTCTAAAAACTTTGAAAATTATATGATTTATAATTGGAAACTTTGAAAATTAATTCATTCAAACTTGAAGCGTTAAAAACTAAACAATTCCAGATTTTGTTTTAAATAGTAGGGAGAATCACCCTACATCAAATAATGATTTACAGTATAGATAATATCAATAAACTTGAAAACTGGCTAAAAATATTAATTATTTTCTTCTTTTTTTAGTAAAAAATTTCAGCAATGACACTAAATTTTTATAACGAATTTTCTTTGAAATGTTATGATTCATTAAAATGTGAGAGAAATAAATTGATTTTTAACCTAAGAAAAAAATTTCACCACTTTATTAGTCATACTTTGTACCTAAAGAAAATAATTTTGTGGCATGTTTGTACATTAGAATCGAATCGCAGAATTTCCGATTTCCGGGCGGGGGTCTTTTGCAATTAAACTAATAGAGAAAGCGACAGAAAAATCCTTTTTCAGAAATATTTGCTGTATCAAGCCTAACTTTTAAAATAACAGAAAATACTTGATGTAATTTCTGTCTAGACGGAAAATAAATTTTCTAACATTTAAAAATTAGAGTTTTATGAAAAAGATCTTCTCCCTTCGCTCCTCTGAGAATCGAACTACGGAACTTCCGATTGCCGGTCGGGTTATTATTTAGCGAGTTACCTTGATGGATAATTTTGAATGTTCCTGTTCCTTAGAGGGCCACTTATCCCTAGGACTTATGCGAAATAAATGTAAATAAAATAAAATGATAATTTTAATTTTATTATTTTAATTTATTATTTATAATTTTCATACAGATTCATTAAAAAAAAAATAAAAAAGAGGAAAGAAAAATGAGAAGGCAACAAACCAAATCCCCTTTCTTCTATTTTTTATTTCTTTCGTCTTTTTTTTATTTATATTATTATCAAATGAAAACAATAAAACAATTGTAAAAAGTAACCACAAACGTGTCGGCACTCTTACAGCACCCTTATTAAGGCAAAAAGCAAAATTATTATTAAAAAACATGAATTTAAAAAATCATCTTTCAAATTTCTATAATTTTTCTTTATAATTCTATTTTGAATATGAAATTCAAAAGCAATTCAATATTGGAGGTCTTGAAACTGAAGTTTTTTCTTAAATTAATTTTTAGATCAATTTTTGGAGGTTTCGAATTTTAAATTTCACAATATTGTAGTTTTGAATTCAAATATTCAAAATTTTAGTAAAATTTCGCTATTAAATATTTCAAAATTTCATATTACATGCCTTGATAGTCAGTTTATAATTTAATCATTTTAGATTAAATATTAAGCAATTTCGACTTGAGAAGTATAAAATTGCACAATTTAAAAAAAGGAAAGAATATCGTAGCAATATTGTTTGGCATTCTTTATCCTAATTTTTAATTTTCACTGTAAGATCTTAAAATTGTCCGATTTTTAGTTGAAGATTTAAACAAATAAGTCATTTCAAATTAAAAAATATTTTATATTCGAAAATTTCTAGAATAAATAATAAGTCTAAAGGAAGATTTGAAATTAAAAAATTAAAAATTGATTTTAAAAAAAAGCTATGAAAATTAAACTATCTGAAATTGATACAGCAGTAAATATACAATTTAGGTAATTATAAGTGATTACAATTTCAAAGTTCTGCATTTTTATGAATAACGCTAAATTTTTTATTTTTTACTTTCATAGGTTTTAATTTTGAAATTAAAGTTGAAATAGTTAAATTTTGGAAAGTAGTATTAGGCATTTAGAAATGAGTGGTTTTTAAGCGATTTAAATTAACTTAAAATAATTAAAATTTTAAAAGGTTTGAGTATACAAAAGTTTTATTACAACCATTTTTTGTGACTAGATTTTTTTTTCCGTTTTAAATGAAGTTTGCATTCATTTAAGTTGCAAAGTTCAGGCGTAGAAAATTTTTCATTTTTAAAGTTTCCCATTAAAAATTACTATTTATTTCAAAAAATTTCTTTTAATCATTCAATTCAGTTTTCATTTTAAAAGAAGTGGTCAAATCAGGTTTAATGGTAACTTGTAATTTTATAATGTATTGATAATGTTAAAATTCTAGACTTTCAGAAGCTTTGCCTTTAAAAGATTCAATTTATTTTTTATTATTAAATTGTTTTTAATATAATATACAAGTTTTTAATCGTTAATTATTTTATTTAAAAGCTTTTAATTTTAAAGAATACAATTTGAATTCCTCTGAATTTTAAGTGACCCAATTTCCAAAACTTGAATATTAAAATATTCAATTTTTAACGTTTTGAAACTTTGTCATGTTTTCTTAATTTTAATACAAAATCATGCTATTTGCTTAATTCTCAAAATCAAATTAAAATTGTTTAATTCTTAGCGCGTCGACTTAAAAATCATACAATTCAACTACTTTTTCTAATTAAATTGTCGAAAATCGTTCTTCTTTTTTTTTAAATTTCAGACGCTTGCAATTCAAAATAATTAATTAATTATTATTGTTTCAAAAATATTGAAAACGGAATTTGCGGAATTTATGCAATTAATTGAAATAAAAAAATCATTGAATTTATTGAATTCATTGAATTTAAGGAAATCATTCAATTCAAGGGATTTATTGAATTCAAGGAATTCATGGAATTTAAGGAATTCAAGGAATTGAATTTAAGGAATTCACGAAATTGAAGAATTCATGGAATACAAAGAATTTACGCAAATCAAGAAATTTAAGAAGTTTACGGAATTGATGGAATTCACGGGATTAAAACAATGTACAGAATTCGAGAAATTAAGGGAATTTATGAAATATAATGAATTCACGGACATCCACGAATTCTGTGAATTCCTTGAATTTTTGCAATCCATAAATTCCGTGAATTCCTTAAATCCCAAGAACTTCTTGAATTTCATGAATTCCTTAAATTCCATAAATCCTGTGAATTCCTTCAATTCCATCAATTCCGTGAATTTCTTTAGCTTCATAAATTCCACGAATTCCTTCACTTCCTTAAATTATGTAAATTCGATACATTTGACGAATTCCTTTAGTTCCGTGAGTTTCTTGAATTCCTTGAGTTCCGTAAATTTCATGAGTTCCTTCAATTCTATGAATTCCGCGAATTCAATGACTAACCTGAATTTGATAAATTCTTTAAACTCCTTGAGTTCCGTAAATCTCATGCATTCCGTGAATTACATTAATTACACGAATTCTATTCATTTAGTAAATTCCGCGTATTTCGCGAGTTCCATGAATGACGTGAATTACACCAATTCCATCAATTTCGTGAATTCCCTGAATTCTGTAAGTTTTGTTAATTCCTTGAATTAGGTGAATTCTTTAAATTTCTTGAATTCCATTAATTTTTCCTTACGCTTGTATTGTAAAACTCTTGTAGAATTTCAATCATTTTTAACAGTATAGGAAAAATAGCTAAAATGTGATCGACGTAATGTTTGTATAAAATAGGTGTGAAATATAATCATTGTAGAGCTCTTTTTCAATGTCTTGTAAAACCAAATCAAAAACAACTGTGGAGATAAAGTTGAATCCATAGGGCAACCCGAAATTCGTTTATAAATTTTATTTTCAAAGGAGAAAACGGTACGATTGATAATCGTACTGGTAACTATTAGAATTTCATTTTTTATTATATTCGTTAAGTTATGAATTAAATTAAGTTTTTCTTCAACGCAGTCTAAAGCAAGATCTAGTGGGATGCTGTCAAACATGGACACAACATCTATAGAAACTATTGAATGCGTTTTTGGTACATTAATATTTTTTAAACAATCTTTAAGTTCCAAACTATTTTTGACAAACGAACTAGTGTTAATAGAAACTGGTTTTGGAATATTTGAAATATACTCTGATAAATTGTAAGTGGGAAAATTAACAGTAGAAATAATTAATCTATAACTTAAATTAGGTTTGTCAACTTTAGGGAGAGAATAAGCTTTTGCTATGACACTATTGTGAGTTTTTAAACAGTATGCACATTGATCATTAATTAATCTTTTATTGCCCTATCTAATAGCCATGTCATTATATTTACTTTCTATAGTTTGAACCATACTAGTTTTATAATTCTTCTATAAAATATCATTTTTAAGAATGTTTTCAATTGTATTCGTATAACCATCTCTAGATGCTTAAACCGTTAAGTTAACTTTATCAGCCTTCACAAAAATGAAATCTTTGTGATTCTATTGACAATTTTCGACTAACTGAACAGATTTTTCTAATTTTGACATTTATTATCATTATTGTTATTTGAGACTATTTGAGTTACAGTTTTTCAGATGTGAAATTTTAAATCTTCTTCTTAAATATTTTTAATTGTCTAGTGTTTCGAAGGGATGGATACAAATGAGGTATTGCGTTGTTTTTTAAGGGTTTCAAGTTTGGTCCACACAACAAGTCGATACAGATTCACGGTAGCATACTCGATCTATCGCCCTACTTTCGGGAATTCCCAGTATAGGTCGTTGGTTCCAATCGGATTGAATTATAATAGTAGCGGAGCTGAAGTTCTACTCCATGTATATATGGCTTCTATTCGAGAAGATATCGATTCTTTGATTTCCTCGAGGATTACTCTGCCCTGACCTCTGCACTTTCATTTCCTTATAAACTATTCTTTCCTTCAAGTGTCCAATTAAAACTGCTTTTCTTTCGGGTGGCAGCTGGTGCATCGAGAAAAGTTTTTGAATTCTGCAAGACTAAACTGCAACTCGGCTGAGTTCCGTTCGACCCCTTTTGTCATTCTTTCTTCTGGCGTGTAGCGTGAAAACTTGAAACTTTCTGCTCTGCTTTTACTGCTGACTATATTCGTCTCATTCACAATCGAAATGAAAATATGTTTCCATGAACCTCAAAAGTTTTATAACGAGCTAGTCTTCTGCACATTGAGAGTCTGTGAATGCAGTTTCTTGTTGAAAGTCAAGTCTTCTTGGGTGTGTTGGGTATTACCATTTTTATATTCGCGATTAATGCCTCTTTTGAAGAGGGAAAATAGACTCCATAATTAACTATAATAATCTATGATTAATTCATTCATTCTGTCCCCATTGAAACTTCTATGTTTTTTCTCACTTTTCGAATGTTTTTTTTTTCTCGTAATTTTTCTGTATTGCAAATGTAACAGTTTAGTAGTATACGTCCAGCTGACATCTTGTAAAATTGTCTTCAACGAGATGAAGTTGTTTTCTTTGCACACTAAAATAAATTGTTAGTTGCCCTACCGAAAGAAATCTCTGAGCTTCCTTTAGCGAAATAGCCTGGCCCATTTGAGTCTATAAACAAAGTCGATTTGATACAAAATAGTCTCAGAGATATTTAAGTCCTTTTCAAGATCCTTTTAGTGGTCCTTTTAAGAGTGGTGCGACGGTAATATAATGTCCCTTTTATATCGTCACGTACCGGGCGGGCAGAGTTATTTACAGTAGTTGGTCGTGGCTAATCCCCTCTCCCCTTTTAAATTTCTCTTCAAATTATTAAAACTTTTTTTTAATTGATGAATTTTCTCATTATACTTATTTATAATTATAACTTGTATACTGATATACAATTTTCTAGTTGAATTCAAAAATATTATCTTTTTTGGCGTATCTCATTCCATTTACGAGAAACGTTCTATTAATTCCAATTTTAAGCATTAAAAAAAAAGTTAGATATCCAAAGTCATTGAAACCCGTAGATTCCGAATTATTATTTTTTAGGCTGTTAACTATGAAATTAAAAAAATCTACTTCTAAATTTTAATCCGAAAGCTTAACAAAGGACCCTTGAGTGTCGGCTACTCTATTGAGATAGCCTCTCTGCTTGTTATTTATGATCGTATTCTTATTTCAATTTCGGAAAGGATATTTTAAAGCCTTCAGACCATTTAAACGAGCTTCATGGACCTTTAAAAATATCCACCCGAGTGCCTGCGGAGAATTTCTCTGATCTTCTTTGACCTAAAGAATTTTTAGTATATACTCAAAGATTCTTTTCGGTAGGGTGGGCCAAATATTTAGTTTGTAAGATGTGGCACTGCTATCTTATGATTCTGGGCAATCATTTTCTTAGTTGTTGGTACACAGAAAAAACTGAAGTTTCCATTGGAACTCATTTTTGGTTCTAAAGGAGCTGCAACAAAAATGAACACCATTTGCTAAAAAGGAAGCCAAAACGATAAATGAGCTTAAAATGATACGACACTTGGGGTTCAAAAGGATCTCAAATGTAATTGAGCCTATTCCTAAAGAACTTTTTTTTGCTTCGCCCACTTGGACATTATTTTTAATTAATAACACAATATTTACCTTAAAGCACACAAGTCATCGAAATCTGTTGGACATAGCTTAATCAAGATCATGCCATTACAAAATATTACCGCAAATAAAGAGATATAATGAATTGGTAAATATCATTTGCAGGTTATGTAGCAAAAAGGTTTATTCATATCAGTGCTCCCAATCTTGGGAACTTTTTGAACTGCGCTTGCGTCGCGACGGCAGCACGATTGGTTACTGTTGGTGCGGTGATTTTAAACAGTGTCGATATTAAAATCTGATAGTTATAATAAATATTGATTAGTAAATGCATTATCAGTAATTTCTTAATCCTAAAATAAGATTTTAAAGTGACAGATAAAAATTTAATTTGATTTTAATTAAAAAGACGTTATGAATTCCGAGTTCAGAGAAAGAAAGTATTTTTTTTAGCATAATGATTAATCTTGTCTCTGTCGAGTTTCTAGTTTTTATTTTAAAACTAGCCACAGAGGGTAAGATTTTATTTTATTTATCTTTTTTTTTAACTTAACAGGTCAAAGGACAATATGTGTCTTTCTCGCATATCAGCTGATATGAGCAAAATTGCTAAGAAACAAAATTCTTTGGAACAAGTACCAAGAGCAACAGAAAAAAATTGATGGTTTGAGCCAAATAAATTGATTTGTTACACAAACTTTTTTTTTAGTAATCAGAACCAAATTTTCGTGATCACAATCAAATTTTTGAACAGTCAATAAAAAATATCTAATTTCATGTGGAAGTGATTTGTTTACAAAAAAAGCTTGTCAAATAGGATTCAGGTCAGTATTAAATAGCATTAAGGTGTTTTCCGAATGTACCTTTTTACAAATTAAACGTAAATTTTAGCAATAATAAAGAAATTAAAACGTTTCTTTCATTGCCTAAACTCTATTTGACGACCCAAATACAATGATGCCAGAATTTAGTTCCCCTTGATTGTATTCTTCCGAAAAACTGACACAGCGCCGTGGGGGGGGGGCGCTGCAGTCGCTCAGGCGTGACCAGTCAAAAAACATAATGACTAGTTGACATATAAGTAGAACATATTCAAATTCTCATTAGTAGGTGAACATTTTTTGTCATATCATTTCTGTCTCTAGCAAAATCAAGTTTCATATTTCTGCTCAGATCTTGACTTTCATGATATTTCTTTATTATAAATATAAGTAGAAAGTAATAACATATCCAATAAATTATATAATTATATATTAAAATATCTTGCAT
>NC_046662.1:40646983-40675918 GCF_010883055.1 Belonocnema kinseyi | reverse complement strand
CTTAGCGCCGTCGGCCTTTAATACAAAACGCCAAAAATGGGGGGGGGGTGAACCCCCTAAACACCTCCCCTGGATCTGCCACTGATCAACACGAAAAGATTATATTCAAAAATATAACTAAGAATAAGTTAAAACAGATGTTACAATTAGTGTACATCATCTTGCTACCTTTGGGAAATAAACTACTGGCGCAGTATTGGCCCAGTACAGATTTCCGCAGCCCTAGTACTGGCACCTGTACGGGGCCCGTACTGGCTATCAACGCTCCGCAGTACTGGCCTGCGGTACTGGCGCGTTACTGCACACCAGTACTGGTTCTACTGGCCAATTGCTGGCATACGAAAATGCAGTAGTTAACTGTACAAATAATTTTTAAAACATTCAATTGCTTTTAGGACTAAGAATTAATACATATATTTAATTGGTAAACATTATAATACAAATGCAATTTCTAAAGCTACGGGGTTTCGGCATAGGGCAAAGCTCAACAAAGTTTTTAAAAAATCTTAACAAATTTTTTTAGTAATTATTTTATAATTATACGACATAATATGCATGGAAAATAAAGTAACTGTTCAGATAAATTTGAATATAATATTTTTTAAATAAATCATTTATATCGATTACAATTTGTGGGTTTTCGTAGCATAAACGGCAAAATTTGGCACAAAGAATTAGAATTGTCGAAAATCAAGTTTTCACGATGGCGCCTGTCTGTCCGTCCGTGAAAACGATAACTCTCGAAAAAATGAACGAATTAAATTCATCTTTGGCACACTTTTTTTAGGTCATAAAGGAAAGGACGAGTTCGCGAACCAGCCATTTTTGATAAAAATTCAAAAAGTGAGCGCATTTTGAAAATTTTTGAGACCACTTTTTTCTGAATTTGAAAATTCTATGTACGGATATTTATAGCATAAAAATAACAAACAATTTATCCTCATGACTTTTTTCGATAAAAAAAAATTCTCAGAGTTATAGCGTTTTCAAAAATTTTTTTAATCAACCGAAAATCAAAATTTGAAGCCGAAAACCGCACGATATGAAAAAAAGTCAAGAGAAGAAAAAAATTTATTTTTGAAAGCCCTACAAGATTATCGTAACCAATTTTTGGATTTTCTTCAAAAATCGAAAATTCAAATTTTGATTGCACGAAAAATAATGGAAAATAAAAAATTCCATTTTCTGGACAAACTATAAACGATACGAAAGAAGATGAATTAACAAAAATGGTTATTCCAGAAAAGATCTACAATTTCGTTAAGAATCACTTTTTGATAGGACGCGTACTTTTTGTTTTATTCGTGAAAAATAACATTGAAAAAAAAATTATGGAAAAACGACGAAAGTTACGAGAAAAAAAATTCTACAAAACCTGTTTACAAATTTATGTCAGAAATCGAGCGCGCAGCGCGAGTGTCACGATGAGAATGTGTACCTCAAAGCCTACAGAGCTTTGAGAAACTTAATCTTTGACTATACTTAATTAAGTAGACAATTCAGAATATGAAGACGCATATAAATACTGCCATCTAAAAGAGATTTTTTTGATAAAGTTTTTTTCAAGCATTCCAAATGCAAAGAATATATATCCGAGCGCGAAGCGCGAGATTCAATCGTCGCGTGCCCTAGGCGCGCTCCAACTTGCGAGCGATTAATTTTTTTAATTTCTTTTAAACAATTTTTTTTCTAAGCCATTTTCCACCCAAAAAACATTTTTTTGTACCATTTTTTTCAAACATTTTTTACTCCTATATTAACAACTTTTGTTCTTGTAATTTTTTTTTTCGCGTTTCAGACCATTTTACAACTTTTGTGAGTCTCATAAAATATCATGTTCCATAAACATTTTAAATTTGTATCGAAGGAAACTAGAAATTTTATCACGTACTTCGACAATTTTGGTAAAAGTCAATTTTTTTCAACTTTGGAGTAAGATTTTTCTTTTAGATGTTTTAGACTATTTTAGAACGATTAAGAATTACATCAAATATAATTTTTTTCTGAATAATTACAATTTATCATGAAAGTGAAACTTAGTATTTTTTCTTTTAAAAATAAAACAAAAACTGAAAAAATGTTTCTGTGATATTTGCATTTGTATTTCTTAGTAATTTTAGAACGCATGAATCATATTTATAAACGTATATTTTTCATTGTTTAAATGCGCCAGTACTGGGCGCATGGCCAATTATCCCTTAACTCCGGTAGACTACTGCATTTTTTACCTGGGGCTGTATATATAATAATTACTTATTTACTAAGAAAAGTATCTATATAGCAGTCTGAAAAAAAAATTTTAAATAAAAAGATTTGTAAAAATAATCATCATTTGTTTATTTTTCTTATATCTTTTTTATTTCTCTCCAAAAAAACAAATATTTTATTTTTTCAGAATTTTTAAATCTTTTTTTTTTTTAATTGCGATATTAAAATTTAATTGTGGTTGTCCCAGTTTAGTCGTTGGATTCTTAGTTTTATTTTCAAGAATTCCGCACATTAAATTGTTATTGGACGTTTAATAAGGATTTTATATTTGATTTTAATCGTATTTAAATGTCTTAAATTTTAATGGTTATAAATTCATTTGTTATAAATGAATTTTTAAACGGAAATGATTTATTTTTAACCAAGAAGATTCATTTTCTATGAACAAATAAATTTTTAAATAGTTTAATTCAACCCAAAAATATAAATTTTTAACAAAATAGTTGACTCTTTATCCAAAAAGATTTTTTTTAAGCCAAAAAGCTAAAATTTTCTACAAAAAAGTTTAATTTTTATTCCGAAAATATAATTTTGCAACTTAAATGATGGATTTTTCATTTTTTGATAAAAAAGAAAAAGAATTTTCAACGAAAAAAATAATTAATTTTCAACAAAACAGTTCAACTTTCAAGCAATTTATTCAATGTGTATCCACAACAAATTAAACAATGACACAATAGTTGCGTTCATAAGGAAATGAGTTGAATTTTAAACAAATTATTAAACAAAAATAGTTGGATTTTTTCAATTAATTCTCTTAATTCAGTTCATAGTTGAGCAAAAAAGAAGAGAAATAGGACGAATGGGAAGTTTCTTGAAAGCAAGAGGAAAAAGAAGATTTATTTTCAAAAAAGTAAAAGAGGAACAAAAAATTTTGTTTTGAGCTTCGTTGAGAAAAGTTTGTTAATAAAAAATCCATATATTTTTGCTTATATTATCAAGTTCAATGAAACCTCTTATTACTGGGGAACATCATCACCGCCTCCAACTCACCAGGGGACTACTGGCATGCAGTACTATCTTGGAACTAACATTGTTCACGGAGTAATGAATAATGGAGTGCTTGAAGCACCCCGCTATCATCCACCGCCAAGCTGTGGTATGATAATTTTAAAACTAAAATACAATCTATGTTAAAATAAAGGAATTCGGCTCCAAATGTATCGTTTATTTTTCTCATTTTTTTCATTAAGGGCCCGGATGCATTAAGGGCACATCGATTTTTCACTTATAAAAACGGAGTCGCCTTGGAGGATTGTTAAAAAGGTTTAAAATTTTAATTTTAATTTAACCTGGATTTTAAATTTCATTGTGTATTGCTATAAACCCTAAAAATCAATTGATATCAAAATACAAAATACGTGTTGACTTTCTTATTGTTTGAACAAATATAGGAGCATCTATACGGAGAAGATTTAAGTAAAACCGCTGCGATAGTCGTGAGAGAGTCGCTACACTTCAGTTTGGTATAGCGTCCGCTCCAGATTCGGGGCACAGGTTACCCCGAACTTACGGAAATCAGCCGCTCCGTAATCTTGGTGCTATATTTTTCTAAGCTGCGCAAGTGCGAAACTTGGCTGCAAACGCCATGTGTTCAGAAAGACTCGACTAAACTGTTGATGAAACGGTTCGGCTTGTTCGGGGTAATGGTTCTCCAGAATCAGTGGAGCCGTTCTACTAAGCAGAAGTGGCGTTCTTCACTGTTTGATTGGCGAGACAATTGTACGTGTTGGGTGAGCGGTTCTCCGAGTAGTAACGAATTGAGTAAAATTAATTTTCAGTCAAAAAAGATAAATTTACATAAAAATTTAGAATAGCTTAATTTTCAAATAAAGAAATAAGTTCTGAAGCAAGTAAAATAAATTTTCAACTAAACAAATAAATTTTTTACCAAAAAGCCTAAAGGCCTGTAGAAAAAATGTCGACAGCCACCGTATTTGAATTTATAATTTAAAAAATTAATTTTAAATGAAAAAAACTTATATTCAGCAAAAAAAAATCCAACCAAAAAGATTAATTTTAATGAAGGTGTGAACCTCTAATAGTTAAATTTTTAACGAAAAAAGTGAATTAGTCACCACAAGACAAAGTTTCAATAAAATACAGCAATTTTTAAGAAAATAGTAGAATTTTCAACTGAACAAGATTGATGTTCAAACATGATATATTAAAATATTTAGTTAAACATTAATTCGTATTAAACTACAAATTTTCAAGCCAAGGAAATTATTTGTTAAACAAAAAGAATGAATTTCTACAAAAAAACTAGAGAAAGAAGATTTTTCAACAGAAATGTTCATTTTGCAGTCAAAGTATACAATATACGAGAGAAAAGACAAATGAACCAAAATTGTGCATCGAAAAAATATCTACAATTTTGATATTAATCAATTTTTTACAGGATAGGTAGTTTTTGTTTTCTTCGTAAAAAACAAATTTAAAAGATACAAAAATCAATTTTTGGGCGAACGACACAAGCTAAGAAAAAAATTAATTGAACAAAAGTTGTTTACTCAAAAAAGAACTAAAAATTAGTTAATAATCATTTTTTGATGGAAAGCGTAGGTTTGGTTTTAAACGTAAAAACTAAAATTAAAAACGTGCATGTTTTGGCAAACGACACAATCTATGAAAAAACTGAAGAGACCAAATTTGCTCTTCCGAAAAATAGTAAAAAATTGTCAAAACTGGTCATCGATAATTTTATGACAGTACGCGTAGTTTTTGTTTTGATCGTAAAAAATAACAAATACAATGTACAAAAAAAATTATTAGGCTTAAGCTGTTCACACAAAATGGGTCTACTTGGAACTGCTGATTTTTAGATAGGACGATTAAATTTTCTTTTAATCGTAAAAAATAAGATTGATAACAAAACATAATTTTTTTTGAAAAAACGACACAAGAGACAAAAAAATAAAAGAGAAAAGTCCTTCAATCAAAAATGATCCACAAAATTTTGTTTCAATCTTGTTATAAAAATATATTAAAAACAATTAACACCTTTTTGCAGAAAAAATTTCTTTCTCACCTCATATGTATCGTAATAGTTTATTAGACTTATTCTACTACAAAATATTGTTAACAGTTCAAATTTTTTCTAGCTCCAAATAATTTTTGTCGACAAATATAAAAAAAAGAAAAATTTTAATAGAAAAAATTTTAAGAGACTGCAACTCAAATATTTTATTTTCGAAATAAAATTATTCATAAGAAATATTAATGTTAATTATTTAAAACATTCTGAAGATATGTCCAAGTAGAAAGCTAATTTAATACATATAAAATGTAAGAAAAATTTTTCCTAGAAAGAAGGACTATATTGAGCAAAATATTCGTTATCTTAAATTATTTATAACAAAGCTAAATATTAGGTGTTAACAAATTTCTGCAGGTTAGTAGATATTTGGTTTAAAAAAACCTAAAACTGTAAAATAAATCATAATATCGTTTCTTACGCCAGTTAGAAATCTAAAGCTCATTAGTTCTAAAGAAATATCTCTAAGGCGGTTAAATATAATTCGTCAAATTCATTTTGGTCCATCGAGAAAACAAATAAAATTAGAAATGCTTTATTTTATTTATATCTGTCGGATAAAATAATTAATTCATTCAAAATTCTCTTCAAAAACTCATTTCAAAATTTTGTATACTCTTGTTATTGCAACATTTTTAATTGATGCAAACTGCGGTAAAAATTGATTCGATTCAATTTGATTATTGGACGTTAAATGTGATGTTTAATTTTGATTTAAATCTAATTTAAATTTCTTCAATTTTAAATTTGCCATTCTACAATTTTAAATTGTTGACGCTTCCAATAATAAGAAATGAAGAACAAGGAAGGTGATTATACACTTTACCTTTCGTATGTGCTTATAAACAAATCAGTTTCTGTGTTTTTAGCCTATATTTAATTTTCGAGAACTGGTAATCTCAGTGTGTTGAACAAAGTTAAATTTCTTAAGCAGTCTGGTTCTTTTTTTAAACTTGCCGATTAATCATGTTTTTCATTTCTATAACCTTTTTTAAAATTAATATTTACAGCCTTAAATAAATTAACACATTTAAACAAAATTAGTACTTATTTAATCGACTATTACTAAATAATATAATTTAATAAAATAAATGAAATAAATAAATAAGAATATTTTCTTTTGAAAAAAGGAAAGTTTTCAGAATAGGTTGTACCGCTTGTTTTGTTTTTCATGCTTATGTTTTGGTTTTTGATTGTACTTAATATCAAATCATTCTTGGCTAAAATTTTAACTATTACAATTATTGTTCAAAATTATTTTTTGTTTATTGACTTTCATTCAAAATAACAAATTTTCAAGAAGTACTTCAAGTTTACTTAGGCAGTTAAATTTTTAATTAAAAATAATGGTTTCCAGCAAAATAGTTAAACTTTTACACAAAGAGAGGAGTATCAACTAAATGTAGGAATTGTCGACAAAAAGTAGTTCGGCCAAAATTTTCAAACAAAATAGTTGAATCCTCAAGCACAGAAGATTGATTCTTAAACAAACAGTTGCATTTTAATCCAAGAAATATGAAAATTTTACTAAATCTAAATTAAATTAATAATTAACTATAATATTTTTCTCTTGCAAATAGCTCCACAAAGACCTCCACCAATAGTTGTACATTCACCTTCACCTTCACCGCCCCCTCCATCTGGATACCGTATTCCTAATGGTGCTTTAGTGTTTCGCGGAAGAAGCTTGATTCCGAGTGGACAATTCAGAGGAAATCGGGCTTATGAGTATAGCTACTGTGGTATGTTGTAAAATATTTTTTGCTCGAATTAAAGTGAACATAATACTCCAGGTATATCGTACGACGTTTTTTTATCACCTTTTTAACTAAGAGATTTGGGGCCGTAAGTTTCTTCCATCGTAATATTTTTTTACTTTCATTAAATTGTCTTGAAGGTCTATTGAATATAGACCTTCAAGACTTTTTAACCAATAGGATTTTTAAACAAATAGCTAATTTTCTAAGCAACAAAGACGATGTTGTTCGAATAAAGTTAAATTTTGAACCCGAAAAAGTACATTTTTAACAAAAAGGTTCATTTTCAACAATAGGCAACTTTTCTACAAAAAAAGTTAATTTCCAATACAAAAATAATAATTTTCTGTACGAAAAAAAAGCTATGAGACCAAATCTTCATAAAAAACTTGAATTTTCGACAAAAAAGTTCATTTTCAACCAAGCAAGATGAATTTTTCTCCAAAGAAGACGATTTTTTAGAAAGAAAAACTGAATTGTCAAACAAAAAAGATTTTTATCTAAAAATGAAAAAAATTTCGATCAAATTGTTTAGTTTTTATGCAAAAAAAAAAATGTCTACAATAATGTTGATTTTTTAACCCAAAAATGCAGCTTTCAACAAAAAATTTAATTTCAAACAACAAATTTAATGTTTTACCAAATAGTTCAAATTTTCAATCAAATACTTGATTCTTCAAACAAGAAAGACAATTTTTTTAGAAGATATTTGATTTTTTAATTGGAACATTGAAATTGTTAAAAAAAGGTTAATTTTTAATTAGGAAGAAACATTTTCAGCGAAAAATGACTTATGTACTAAAAAATCTGAACTTTTAATCCAGATGTCGCATTTTCTATTCAAAATGCAAATGTCTAACACAACAGTTGATCTATTAACAAATTAGGTAAATTTTTAATAAATTAGTTTCATATTTAACCAAATGTTTGGTTTCTCGAACAAAAGAAAAAGACGAATTTTTTAGAGGACTATTGAATTTTGAAACAAAAAAATGACAAAACAGTGCATTTTTCCAAAAAGATAATGAACCAACCAAATGTATGAATTTTCAACAAAATAGTTGAATTTTTGACCAAAAAAGATGAATTTTCAACAAAATGTATAAATTTAAAAGAAATAGTTGAATTTTGAATCTAAAAAATATCAATTTTTAACAAAAAATGCAGTCTTAATACCTACACTCGTGTGACTTACTGAGTTGAAATCTGGCAACATTGTGATCATGTCGCCAGCGACATGAATCAACGACTGACTGAGATCTACATTTATTGCGCCTGGCGATGTTGCCAGATTGCGATAATCAACGTTCAGAAGGGCAAGTTTCGTGGTTAATTTTTTTTCTCATGTATACAGGAACCAAATGGTTAATATTATTTTGGCACCTCAATTTTGAAATACATGTTTTTCATTAAAAAAATTATCAATAATATCTTAATGGTGGTTACTTAGATATCACTCTATAAAGAGCTCAAGAACGCCATCTCTCATAAGACACAATGTCAAATATGACGAAATTAAAAACGTTAATAACTTATTTATAAAGTGCCCTAGGCTTCTTAGATTTTAACTGATTACTTTTGGTGATCATATTTAGATATCGTGAAAGTTTGGTTGGAATGGTAATTAATATTGTTGTAGCGATGGTACCTCTTTAATTTCATCATCACTTTCCATCTCACAATAAACATCTAGGTGAGGAAAAGGGATGGAACGCAACCATTCCTTCTGCCCGAATTTGACAGATTTTCAGAACGCAGGAGGGAACTCGAATGTAGCCAACTAAAACAGTGATCTTTTATTTTACTCTTGCCAATTTTCAGTTTTTTGCGTGCCAAAAGTAATCCCTGAATTTTTCCCTGTGACGCATTCCAGTTTTCACCTTTGATTTTTGCCTGTCAAGATGATTACATTTTAACCCGTTAAAATCCCAAAGTTTTTCAATTAATTAATCATATGAATCATAAAGTTTATTTTAAGCAACAATGTACGTTATAAGACATGATTATTATTATAGCACTATATTTTGATCTAATATATTTATATATTATATTACGAAATCTTAACACTATGATAATAACGACTGTTACGATAAATATTTTGTTGACTAACTGTAAAACATAATAATAATTTTTCCATACGAAAGTATAAGATTACACTGGTATAAATTTCTAATCATGTATGGAACTTTGATGCGCGGCTGTAGAATGCGCAACTGAGTGAAGCGCGCATGTGCTGTAACCATGGTGAATGGGGAAGAAGAAGCAGAGTATAATGCAATCATAGCGTCAAGCGTCTAATTCATACTATTTTGAGTACACACTTGTGAAATATTTGGGAGTTGTAGGAGTGAAACAGTTAAATATTATGAGTGCAATAAAATGCAGTGCAATTAGACAATTATATAATTATATAATTGTGGTATAGGAAAAATGAAAACCGAGTATGAAAAAATACAACCAATGCATAGTACAATTGGCATTTTTTGAGAAATTATATTGTACAACATTTTTTCCTTTCAAATTTTGTGTAAGTTTCACGTTCGATTTCGCTTTCAGCAATACAAGTTCGAGTGTGACGACATCGGTAACAGTCTTTGAAACCTTCTTTATATGTATCTGGCTCGACAACTAGGGTTGTACCATTTTTCTAATAAACATTTATAATTTATTGCAAATAATTTTGGTTATTGACTTCAATCCGTATCATCTTAGGATCAGTTATAAATATACTGCGAGCATTTTATGCTAAGACTTAGAGTTCTTGTTTAATTCAAGATAACGTTTCTTAACAAACCATAAATGTACGACTTGTTACAGTATAGGGGTGGAAGGGGGGGGGGGGTCTTCCACTCGTGTATGTAATTTTTGGAAATTCACAAAAACTTTCTCCTGAAGATTCTCTTCGTAGTGATAATTTCTTAAATCCTTATGTATTCTAGATTTCCTGTAATTTTTAAATTTCTCAAATATTTGGAATTCTTTGAATACTCTAAATTCTATGGTTTTCTTTTAATTTCTTGAATGATCTAAATTTCCTGAATTTGATCAATTCCTTAGGTTATCTGAATTCATTGAAATCTCTCAAATTCTTGAATTCTATGAATTACTTGAATATTCTGAAATCTTTGAAAATCTCTGAATTTTCTCAAATCCTTCAGTCTCCTTAATCCCTCGAATATTTGGAAATCATTGAATATTCTAAATTTCTTTAAATATGTGGATTGCTGAAATGTGGTTAATTCCTTGAAAATTCTGAATTTCTTGAATTCTAAAAATATCTTGAATTCTCTTAAATAATTGAATTCTCCAAAAACCTTGATTTCTCTAAAATTCCTGGAATATTATTAATTATTGATCTTCCTTCAATTTTTAACCCTTAATTTTGACCGTGGTCAATTTGACTCGAACAAACTTTTCAAATGATATTTACGAGAATTAGGTATTTGAAAAAAAATGAGACAAGCGTCGCCCTCAGTTGGTGGTTCGAGGTATCTAATTGTGTACTGTTTCACTGGTGCTGTTCTGCGATTCACATTTTTAAATTCTTCAATTTTTACTATTTACAATTTAAAATTCCTCTATTTTTAAGATTTATTATGAAAGATTCATTTATTTGAAATGTTTATCGTTTTAACTGCTATAATTTTGAAGGTTTTATTTCGTAAAACATGCAGTTAAATTCTTTTAATTCACAGAGTAAAATTGTTCTAGTTTTAATATTTGCAATTCGAGACTTTTTAAATAGTTCAATATTCTATCTTATTTTATTTCTTAAAACATGGGAGAAAATTGCGAGCAAAATGAGCAAAAAATGATTTACGTAATTTTTGGATATTTCCTTATATTATGTATTGCAATAAGAAATTTGTAATATGTTATATTAAGTCGAAGCGAAAAATACAAATTTCAAATAATGAAAGAGCATGGGTTTAAAAAATTTTTTATTTCTTTTTAAAATTATTATGTTTTTTATTTAAAAAATAACTGAAAATTTTGAGCAGATACAACAATTTCAGGAATTCTACAAAATTTGCCCGAAAACATGAAAAAAAAAACATGTTTTATAATTTTTTTTATTAAAAACAATTATTTTAAGAAACTTAAAAAAAAAGATTGAAAAACTCAAAACAATTTTTTTTAGATTTTTCAACATCACTGGGCATTTAATTTTACTTACTAGTGGGGTCCGTGAGAAACTTAAATCACCATTTTCGACAATCTAAATTCCTATTTGGGTAGTTTTTTATTTTTATCAACAACTTCACAAAAACTGATTTGAATAAGAATCAACTAAAATTTTGTTCACTCTTTTTGGGAAATTTTTCTAACAAATAAGTAGAAAAAAAAAATTATTTTTATAGGAATATATGAATAAATAAAATAAATGATAACAATCAAAAACTACCCAAGTAGTGATTCAGAGTCCGAAATGGTAATTTAAGTTTTTCATGGAGCTCACTATTAAGTAAAATTATTAAAACATTTTTTTTGCGTTTTCTCGCCAATTTGGTAGAATTTCTGAAATATTTTTTACCGACAACAAATTATTCTTATATACTTTTTAAATAAAAAGGAAAATAATAGGACCATCTAAAAATTACGTAACACATTTTTTGCCCATTTTCAGACACGTTTTCTTAAATAAAATAAAATATAAGAAATAAATCAACTATGTCATTCGTACTGCTCACCATTTAAGACTTGAATTGAAAAACTATAAAATTGAATAATTAAAACTTTTTTTAAAGTCTTAAATGTCCAATTTTAAAAATTGAAGAATTTCACATTATGAAATTTCAAAATTGAATTGCATATTTCAATAAAATCATTCAAAATTATATCAGCTAAAACTAGAAACATTTCACACAAATAAAGCTTTAATATCAAATCTTAAAAGTCATAGAATTTTAAATTTTTAAACGTAAAAATTAAAGAATTTAAAAATTTGAATAGTTAATATTGAAGTGTTTTCCATTATCAATCTTCAAGATTAAACTAAATATTTTAAACAAAAGAGGTTGATAATTGCATAATTGAAAACTATAGATATTTCAAATAAATAAATTTTTAATTGTGAATCTCAAAAATGCAAATACATTTTTTTTCAATTGTTGAAATTGAAAAATAACTCACTGAAAATCTTCAAAATTGAATTTACAATTACCAATTTGAAATTATGCATATTTTTAACTTTTTATATTAACAATTCTATAATATAAAAATTAAAGAAACTTAAATGGGATTAAAATCAAATTTAAGATCCTATTTAACGTACAATAATGAGATTAATGTGCAGAGTTTCTGAAAATAAAACCAAGAATCCAACTACCAAATTTGAACAACCGCTATAAAATGTTCCTATTGAAATTTGAAAAAAAGATAAAAAAGTTTTCATAAAAGCGAGAAGAAAAAAGTTTCTTATTCGAACAAAAAAAAAGATGAAATAATTATGAGAAGGCAACCAACCAACCAACCAAATCCCCCTCCATCTCTTTTTTATTACTTTCGTATTTTTTATTTTCATTATTATCAAATCACAATAAAAAAAAAACATTTGTAAAAAAATAATCACCAACGATTGGGCAGTCATACAGATTATTATTAATTAATAACACAATATTTACCTTAAGGGGGGAGATACCTTTAGAATTTCCAAAAAATCGATTATTTTGAATGTATAATATGTTAAAAATATACTGTAAAAAGGAAAAAGGAAAATATTAAATATTTATGGAGATATCTCCCCCCTCAAAGCACACATGTCATCGAATACTGATGGACATACCTTAATGAAGATCATGACATAACAAAATATTACCGTAAATAAAGAGATATAATGAATTGATAAATAGCATTTGCAAGTTATGCAGCAAACTTGTAAATATAAAGCATATAAAGGTTTATTCATATGAGTGGTCCAAATCTTGGGAACTTTTTGAACTGCGCTTGCGTCGCGCCGGCAACACGATTGGTTACTGTTGGCGCGCTGTTTTTGAATCTGTGAAAATAAAAATCAAAACTATCGATCAAGTTAACTCTTCAAATAGACTTGATGAAAGATAAATTTTTTAATATTTGAATATTAAATTTTTCTGAAAACAGATTTTCTCACTTCGCTTCACTGGGAATCGAACCACAGAACTTCCGATTGTGGTTCGGGTGCTTTTCCAGTTAATCTATTGGAGGGATCAAAAGAAAAATCCTTTTTCAGAAATATACGCTATCTCAAGCCAGGTATTTCACTTATGATACGAGTAATTTAAAGTAATCTGTATTATTATCATAGTTAGTTTTTTTTATTTCTTATTCTTATTACCATTTTATTAAACTTTTACTCGGGTAACCCCGGTTATACATCATAGCAACGGACTAAGGCAAGTGACTGATGAGATTAGAATGTTATAAGTTAATTTAACAGGATGCTTGAACCTCCTGCGATGATGTGCGTATACAAATACGAGCGGCCACGAGCGTTGGAGGTGAAAACAGTGTATTCACTGTTGTCACCTCCAACGCTTGTGGCTGCTGAATAATAAAATAATAATAAAAATAAATAATAAAACATATAATATTAATAATTAAATCATTCACTTTTATTAATATTTACTTGCTATTATTATTAAATAAATAATTTATTTTTATTCTGATCTCTCTAATAGCCTAATGGAAAAGCACCTGACCAGAAATCAGAAGTACGTTGGTTCAATTCCCAGTGGAGCGAAAGAGAAGGATCTTTTTTTCAAGAAAAATCATTTTAATTTTTAATTCTTGTCCAAATTGGAAAATTATTTTCTTTTCTAGGAAAAAATATTCTTATCTTTTTTCAAATTTCAATAGAAACATTTTATGGTGATTGTCCATATTTGGTAGTTGGATTCTTGGATTTATTTTCAAGAATTTCGCACTTTAAAAATGTAGTCAAACACACTTCAAAATAACAATTTTCATCGTTTTAAAATTGACTCAGAGAACTATTTTTGATTGAAAAAATTTCCAAACGACACCGTTATTTTTTTTATGTCTTTTGTTTTTAACTCTTCGACATTAATCTCACGTTCAATTAATTTAAAATTCCAAAAATCAAGTAGAAATTTATATTAATCTACGGAATTATTTATCATGATTGTTCTCTTTAATATTACTTATTGTAAAAATATAATTCTTTGGGTTTAAACCTTTGAAATAAGTACGCATTTTATCGAAACCTCAAGGATCGAGAAAGGAGTTGTTAATCAAATAAATTCTGAGTTTCAAAAAAGTTTTTTGCCTCAATTTTATTTTAGTTTGTGTATGTTAAAAACTTTTTTTTTATTGTAAGAAAGAATCTTATCTAATCTCTTGACAATTATAAGCGATACATTTCAGACCAGACCGTCTGGTTTCCAGGATTGGCGCTGACAAGGTGATCTGGAATGTGCCTGGGCAAATTGCAAGGTCTGGTCTGGTCCAGGACTGATGCTGCTTAGCTATCTAAGAACAATGAACTAGTGGCTAATCATTAATTAATTAGAGGCTAATCAGAGATTAACTATTGACTAATCAGCCATTACCTAGTGGCTAATCGGCCATTTAGTAGTGGCTAATCAGAAAATAAATAGTGGCTAATCAGGCATTAACTAGTGGGTAATCAGCCATTAACTTGTACCTAATCAGCCATTAATGAGTGTCTAATGAGGCATTAACTAGTGGCTAATCAGACATAAACTAATGGTTATGCAGCCATAAACGAATGGTTATTCAGCCATAAACGAATGGTTATTCAGCCATAAGCTAATTGCTAATAAGTCATAAATAATAGGCTACTCAGTCATTAACTAGTGGTTAATCAGCCATTAACTAATGGCAAATAAGTAATTAACTAGTGAATAATCAGCCATTAACTAGAGATTACTCATTCATTAACTAGGGACTAATCAGCCATTAACTAGTGGATAATCAGGCATTAACTAGTGGGTAATCAGCCATTAACTTGTGCCTAATCAGCCATTAACGAGTGTCTAATCAGGCATTAACTAGTGGCTAATCAAGCATAAACTAATGGTTATGCAGCCATAAACTAATGGTTATTCAGCCATAAACTAATTGCAAATAAGTCATAAAAAAGAGGCTAATCAGTCATTTACTAGTGGTTAATCAGCCATTAACTAGTGGCTAATAAGTAATTAACTAGTGACTAATCAGCCATTAATTAGTGGCTAATCATAAATTAAATAGTGGCTAATCAGCCATTAACTAGTGGATAATCAAGCATTAACTAGTAGGTAATCAGCCATTAACTTCTGCCTAATCAGCCATTAACGAGTGTCTAATCAGGCATTAACTAGTGGCTAACCAAGCATAAACTAATGGTTATGCAGCCATAAACTAATGGTTATTCAGCCATAAACTAATTGCTAATAAGTCATAAATGAGAGGCTAAGTAGTCATTAACTAGTGGTTAATCAGCCATTAACTAGTGGCTAATAAGTAATTAACTAGTGACTAATCAGCCATTAATTAGTGGCTAATCAGAAATTAAATAGTGGCTAATAAGCCATTAAATACTGGCTAATCAGTTACTAACTAGTGACTAATCAGCCATTTATTAGTGGCTACTCAGAAATTAAATAGTGGCTAATCAGCCATTAACTAGTGGCTCATTAGCCATGAATTATTAGATAATCAGTCATTAACTAGTGGCTAATAAGGCACTGTATAGTGGCTAATCAGCCATTAACTAGTGTCATATCAGCTGTTAACTGCTTACATATAGCATTAACTGCTATTATTAGTGGCTAGCCATCCAGTAGTTAACAGGTGATTAGCCACTAGTTAATGGCTGATTAGCTACTAGTTAATAGCTGATGAGCAAGTGTTTGATAACTGCTTAACCGCAAGTTCATTGTTCTTGGATAGCTGAGCATCACCAGTTCTGGACCAGACCTGAGCTACGAGCCTAGATTGTTTAGATAAAATCTGACCAGAGTCAGATAAGATCTTCCAGACTAGACAGTCTGAAGAAAGCCAAGCCTGGGCCAGATCTAACACCAGACTTTCATGAAACTTTTTCACACGGCTACCGTTCATAGTATCCGAAGCCAGTATCTTATCTTATCACTTCAAAAAATGTTTCCTGGTTAATATTTCAAACTCAAATCTTCAAAACTGAAGGACGATATATAATAATCCTCAAATTCATTCATTATCATGTAAAATATTATAAGAATTTCCAAAAAATAAGTGGACACTGTCACGTTTACAGTTTGCAATTGAAAAATTGGAAATTGCGAATCTATTAAATTGAAGTACAGTGAAACTCTAATACTGGGCCGATTTTACTACTACTTGCGGCGCGGCGTTAATTCTCGGAAGAACTCTATCAGGGAGCGCAATATCTAGGGTTCACTGTATTTTCAATTTTAATGCCTCAAAATTAAACTATTTAAACAAAACGTTTAGAATTACATACCTTTAAAATATAAATCGTAAGAATTGAATAATTTACAGTTCTACATTTTCAAAATTCCAGAATTTTCAAATGTAACTTTTCAAAGTTTTAGAACATTTTATTGTCAAGCCTTAAGAATATATTTTTTTTTATTTACATTTAAAATTTGATCAATTTAAAAAATTTAGAATTGGAAACTTTTGATATTGTGAATAATCACAATTTAAGAGTTTTGCTTTTTATCTCTTTGAAATCGCAGAATTTTAAACTGCAAATGGTTAAAATTAAAGAATTTTTAATTGCTATTCTTCAAAATTGTAAAACATCGAATTATAAATCTTTAAAATGTAATAGTTTTTAAATTCAACAATTGAAAATTAGAATTTATGTAAGTTTTAAGTTCGACCATGAAAAATTCTGTAATTTTGATTCTTTACATTCCATTTTCTTCATTTGGAATAGTTAGAAGTTAAAATTTGACATTTGATTTCCAAAATCATCAAAATTCAAGAGATTTTATTAATTCATACATCCAGAAAATTCAAAATTTTTTAATTGTAACTCTTGAAAATTATAGAACGCTAAACTGTAACTCTTTACAATAAAAAATCTTTTCTAATTTTAAACATTTATCATTTTAAAATTTGCAAGTTTTCAGATTTCAAATTAAAAATTCTGTAATTCTGTTTCTTCAGATTGACAATTTCTTCAATTTGGATCATTTAGACTTGAAAACTCTTCACTTTCGATCTTCAAAATCACCACAATTCAAGAATTTGTATTTATACATGTTCAAAACAGAAGAATTTCAAACTTCAAATCGTTGATATTGAAGAATGTTCGATTTTAAATCTTCAAAATCGTAGAGCATCAAATTGTAAATCTTTAAAATTGAAATTTTTTGAAATTCAACAACTAACTATCAGAAATCATTCAAAGTTTTAAGTTTTAAAATAATAAATTGTTTTATTTTGATACTTTACATTAAAATGTCTTAAATTCTAAATTGCAAGTCGTAAAAATAAAAATAAATTTATTGTGAATCTTCGAAATTGAACTACTCAAAAAGCAAATATTCCAAATTACATACCTTTCACTTGAATAATTTTCCAGAGCTTTACATTTTTATAATTTAAACTTAACACTTTCACCGAAAAAACTAAGAATACAATTTATTGCAGGGAATTTTTTAGAGCGATAAAGTTTTGTTTAGCCAACTTCGCGTCTTTCAAAAAACATGTGTTTGTTATGGAGAAGTAAAAGAAAGTTTAACCGATATTTGTGTAAAGTTTATCCTGTGGAGTTAATTTTGTTTGCAGAGAAGCTTTCGTCGGAAATTGATGTAAAGTTTATCTTCTGTTTTTTCTGTGTTTGCACGTTTTAAGTTTTACCATTTAAAATTTTGAAATTTTTATAACTTACACCTGAAATTTCTTCATTTCGGCAATTTCAGATTAAAACTTTATTTTTTATTTCCAAAATCATCAAAGTAATCCAAATTAAATTTGTGTATTTATATATCTTTAAAAGCTGCACCTAGTGCCTAAATCAGGGGACTCGCTAATCTTATAAAAAATATTTGATAACTCATTCAGAATTTCGAGATAAAACATGCTAATCTTTCAAATAGAAAATCTTTCCATTGTAAATCTAAAAAATTTTAAAAAATTTAATTTTAAATCCTAATAAATGAATAATTATTGACTTAACACATAAATGTTCCAAATCAACTAATGCAAAACATTCTCGAACTTCTAATAGTAAATCTTTAAAAAGGTAGAGTTTTGAAATTTGACTATTTACAATGAAAAATTATGCCAATTTCAAGTTCAACATTAAAAGTTCTGTAATTTTGATTATTTATATTAGTAATTTCTTCAATTTGGCAGAATTATAATTAAAAACTTGACTTTTGAACTTTAAAGTAATTACAATTTTAAAATTAATATTTATACATTTTATAAACTGGTGAGTTTTTAATTGTAAATTTTCAAAATTCAACTATTTAAAAAAATTAAAAATTACATGATTTTAAATTAAACACAATTTAAATGGAAGGTTCTTCAATAGTAAATCTTTAAGATAGAGCTACTTCAAAAAAAAGGCGTTCTAAACTTTATAATTGTTAACTATAAACATTTTGAAAATAATTTTTGAAATATCCTATTACGATATCACAGAGAAAACTAAGAAGAAAATTTGTTGTAGGAAATTTTTTAGAGCGACAAAGTTTTGTTTAGCCAACTTCGCGCCTTTAAAAAAACATTTTGTCATGGAAAAACAAAAAAAAAAAAGTTTAACCGATATTTGTGTAAAGTTTATCCTGTAAAGTTAATTTTTTTGCAGAGAATCTTTGGTCGGAAACCAATGCAAAGTTTATCTCCCGTTTTTTTCTATGATCAGGTTCTACAGTTACTTAGTAATTTCGTTTCGTGGCTTCTAATTCCTGCTGGGATAAAATCTGATATTTTAATGAAAGTAACAGATTTCTGGAAGCCGAATAAAATTTAAATTAAATTAAAATTACATGAAAGCTGATGTAGCTATTTTAATATATTTTTTAATTATTGATTAATAATCATATTGTATAGCACTTTAAATTAAAGTATATATTTTAATTTGATAATTACGCAATTAAAATAAGAAACTTGTAATAAGCGCGCTATTTTTGCTAGTTTCTTTTGTCATTATTAGTAACTCCTGAAACAATCAACATGAAAGTTATTTCCAACTTTCCTCTTTTTATAAATAAATGTTTCCCTAAGAGCGATACGTAAAATAAATATTTTAAAAACTGTCTGTTTTAAAGTAAACCATTGTAGGCTCATGTTAAATAAAATGTTTTTCTTAATGCCATGTCAAATTCACTCGATTCCTACCTTCTTAACACTTTTTATTCAAAAAGTAACTTAGTACCTTTTATTTCATTTCCCAAAAATTTTCATTCTTAAATTTCATTTTGCATCGAAGTAAATTGATGTGAAGAAAATTTCGGTAAGATATGAATCGGGTAAATATTACACAGCCTTAAATAAAATTTCTGGAAAGAACAGTTTATCATCATCACACTTAGTAATCTGAAAGTGATTAGATTCAAATAAACTGCCTGCACATGTTATCCATCAGTATCGCGACGCTAACTGCACCGATTAAACCCGATTGATTACCATTACCACTTGGTCTCGATTGTGCGAGTGCGCCAAATACAGAAAAAGAGTTGCATTGAATAGGACCATACATAGGAAAATGGTCTTCAAGATAGAGAAATTGCAACCTGCCATTCCGGTTCAGCCGGATGCGTCGACACGATCCAGGTCAATTTTTCGTTCGACAAGTTACCTGTGAGAAAAAGATGTATATAACTGCCACAGCAGGAAATCAGTAAAACACGATTTCAACAAATGGTAGACAAGAGAAGTGAAATAAAAGTTCTTCTCTAAAAACGACACCAGATCCCCGATTTAGTAACAATGTTGAGAGTTGCCTTCAAATAACCTTGTTACGTAATCGGGGGAATCGAAACGTAAACAGTCAGGGTGACCTGAACCGTTTTCAATTTGAATACATAATATTGCGCAATATACTCCACTGAGTACTCACGCGCTGCGGCCCTTCCGAGGCGAGAGTCGCAACCGTCTCTCGCCCTGTACTCTGTTGCTGCTTTGGGGCCGTACTCAAATTGGATTGAATACTTTTAAGCCCCCCAAACCCTTTATAACTTACGTAATTTATGTTTCCCGAAATAGTAAGATAAGAGATTTGAAACTAATGGACGTTTTCCCTGATTTTTCTTTATTTTTTTTTTACCATTAAAAACATTTTTTAACTTAATAAATAAAATACTTTTTTACCATAAAAGATGACTTTGAAGCTAAATACTTGAAATTTCAACAAAATAATAAAAATTTTTAATTTAAACGATAAATTCCGAACAAAAAAATGTAATAACCGATATTTCAAACAAAAAAATTACATTTCATTTTACTTTTAAATAAATGTCAAAACCAAAAAGATAGATTTTTAAAAAATAAAGATTTTTCAGTCATGAAGATAAAAAATGTCTATCAAAATTTTCGAATCTTCAGGCCAAAGGACGAATTTCCTGTACAAAAATTGAATATTCAAGCAAAAATAATTAATTTTCAACAAAATGCTTGAATTTAAAAACGTAGATCAACTTTTACCCACGCAGTTAAATTTTGAATTAAAAGAGATAAGTTTTCAATAAAATACTTAAGCTTAAAAAAAATGAATTTTCAACTAAAAAAATGAATGAAAAAATATGAATTTCCAACAGAGAAATGATTTCCTAAAAAAGTGGTTCAACCAAAATTTTAAAATAAAATATTTGAATCCACAAGCAAAAGGGATAACATCATTTTTTACTAAACAGTATCATGTTTTTGTTTAACCAAAGCCAGACAAAGCAGAATTAAAGTTTGTATTTAACATGAGAAAAGTAACGTTATTGTCGGTCATATATTAATAAAAAGTTGTATTTTTGTAACAGGGAAAACATACCATTTTTTAATATATTCGCATTATTCAAATTGAAATCATTATTTTTTTAAACCAAATCTTAATTAAAAAGATAAATTTAAAAAATGAGAGAATTAAACTTTTAGATAAAATCATTCATTTTTAACCAAGAAAGAGGTGATTTTCAACACCAAACAATCCATTTCTAAAAATAATCGAATAGCTACATCTTATTTAAATCGTCAAAAACAGAATTTATTTTTTAACTAAAAATATATGAATCCTCAATCAAAAAAAATTAATTTTTAACCCAGTAATTGATTTTTAACCCAAAAGATAAATTTTTCACAAAAAAGACACACAAAGATTGATGAATTTTTAACAACATAGTTCAATTTTAGTTAAAAAATTAATTATTAATGAAAAAACTAATTTTCAATCGAATAAATTAATTTTTAACCAAAAAGAATTGTTTTATATCGAAAAAAAGATTAATTATTAACAAAATAATGACCTTTCAAGCGAATTTTTCATTTTAAACAAAATGTTATACCAACAGTTAAATTTTGAACCAAAAAAGTAAATTCGTCACCAACAAGATATATATTCTATAACATAAAAGACAAAGTTACAACAAAATACAAAAATTTTCCACCAAATAGATGAATATTCAACAAATTGGTTAAATTTCCAACCGAACAGATGATTTTTCTCCCAAAAAGATTAACTGTCTATCAAAAAGATCAATTTTCGACAAAAAACTAAACAGTTAAATTTTCAATTAGAGAAATTAATTTTCAATAAAAAAACTAATTTTCAATCGAAGAAAGAAATTTTTAACCGAAGAGATTAATTTTTTACAAAAAAAAATAATTTTTAACAAAATGCATGATATTTCAACCATATTTAGAATTTTCAAAGAAATTTTAACCTAATATTTTAATTTTTAAAAGAAGAAATAAATTTGCAATTAAAAAGGTCAACTAGTCATCAAGAAAATTAATATTCTACCACAAAATACAGCATTTTAAATAAGTAGCTGAATTTTCAAACCAAAAAGATGAATTTTTAATTAAACAGTATCATTTTCAAACCGAAAAAATATATTTTCTAGAAAAAGAGTTACTTTTTAACCAATAGGTTCAATTTTTAAGCAAAATAGATTAATTTTTAATGAAAAACATAATATTTTATATTATTTCAAACAAATAAGATTTTAATTTGAAATCAATCACAGTTGAATTTAATCAAACAGATAAATTACCAAAAACTAAAAAAAGTAACTTCAAAGTAACTAAAATAACATGTTACTATCCAAAATTGCCTGAAGCATACACTTTACTTTCAGAGTGATTATTAATATTAAAATATACTAAAATCAAACATAATAATTGACTCTAAAAAGGGATATATCAATAATAATAAAATAATTATAATAATGCGAATAAATATATAAGAGCTCAGAACGTAAATATTAAAGGCTTTGTCTACCCAACTAACGACAAATATTTGATAACTTATTTTAAATTGCGGGACAAGACATTTCAAATGTTAAAATATCTCTCATATAAATGTGATCTTCAATATTTGTGCCCGATGCTTCTATTTCCAGTGAACTTATTATTATATTATTATTATTTAAAATCCCTTTTCTAGAGAGAATTATTTCGATTCCTTTTAACATATTCTACTAACCGTTTTCTAAAATAGCTTTGTTAATTTATTTATTTCGTTTTCCGCTTTTCAGTAACTAATAAATGTTTTTAATCAAATTTTTTGTCTATATGTATCAATATTTAATTAATTAGTTATTTAATCATAAATTGAAAAAATAAAAACAACAAAAAGTCAATAACAAAAAAGCAACTGAAATAAGGAGCCTCTAAATCATAGCCGATTGTGATTTTTAATTTTATTTTTTTTATTCAGATGGTACAACTTAGGCTCTTAAGCGTATTCAGTTTTAAAAATATATTTTTTTAATCACCCTATAACTTAAGCGAGATGCAAGATTTACAACAAAAAAATTGTAAACTTTTTTAATTTGTTATTCACACCCACTTTAATTTTTAAAAATAAATTTTTGTTCCGTTGAAAATGCTCAAATTAATTTAATTGTTTCGACACAGTGAAAAACTTTGTGAGTTGGTATCCGAAAATAGTAATAAAAAAATGTAACCTGTTTATACCTTCTGTTTGGTTTTTCAATTAAAAACTGCTTTTTTAATTTCTATTGTATAAAAAATTATCATTAATTGTCTTTTTTCGATTGTGAGTTGGCAAGTTTGCATCCGGAAAAAATTTACAAATAAATTTGAAACTAGACAATATTTTCTCTTACGTTTTTTTATTTGAAAATTCAAAATTATAAAAAAATTAATTGTTAATTTACAAGCACATATTTAAATAAAGTTGAATATGTCGAACCTGAAATTTCTTTAGCTTGGCTTGTACCAAAGAAAAATGTTACATTTTTATTTTCGGAACAATTTTTTTCATGATTTATGAATTTTCCTTTTTCGCTGCAAAATCGGAACGTTTTAAATACAATGAAAAACCTTTGTTTTCATAAAAGGAAATAATGACATGTTTATTTGTTTTTCCAAAAACTCGCAATTGAACTAACAGGTAATTAAAAAAGACTTTAATCCAAAAATCCATCAGAAGATATTAATAGATTCAAATTTTTTTCAGATTCCACCTCACAGATTTTTTTCCTGTTTGGCACATTAAACATTTTGTCAAATTATTGGGCCAATTTTAAAACCGAAATTTTACAAATCGAATAGTTTCAAAATTTGAAAGCATTCTAATGCTCAATATTTAGAAACAGAAGTCTAATTTAAAATACTTGGACCAATTTTTTTGCGAAAATAAACTCGCCGTTTGTACTTTTTTAAAGGCTAAACTCTTTTAATTTAGCATTCAAAGTGGAAACCTTTTTAATTTTTTTTTAAAGCTCCAGATGTTTTACTCGTAAGTGCGGAAGTAGAAGAATTATAATAATGCTAAAACCAAATAAAGTAACCTATTAATATTTTTTATTTATTTGACAAATAATGTTCATAAAGTTCCTTTTAAAAATACAAACTGAAAATGAAATAAATCCTATGAAATAAAAAAATGAATATGAAATAAATCTGCTGCGGTGAAGATCTGAGGATTTCCATAAGCTTAAGAAACTCTGGAGAAAATCAGAGATCACTATAAATATATAAATGATGATTTCTAAGCTTTGGCATTCAATCCTGCTAATCTAAGAAAGCGAATCTCCGCTTTGTTATATTCTCAAAGAATCTCAATCGAAATTCAATCTCTTGAGCGTCTCCAGCGATTAACGATTATCAGCTTTATACCTCGGCGGTTCTCATCAAAAGAAACCGCAAATCTTCTACTCAAAATTTCGATAAATTCTTATATATCTTGTGGCAAACGACTAGAAAACTCACAGAAAAAAATAAAGTGTGAATTAAATACTTCTTTCAGGGTACGATATACCCGCAACAAAAATTACTTATGGTAGTGTGAATGCTACATTGCAATAAGCGAATTTCTTCATTATCTCCATGTTTAAAGGTTATATTTCCCTGTGATGTGGGGTACAATATGCCGACCACTTTGGGTACGATGTACCCACCAATTGGGGTATGATGTGCTAACCACTTAGAGTATTATGTACCGCCCACTTGGGGTACGATGTATCGACCACTTAGGGTACAATGTGCCTTTTTGAATTCTATTAATAACCGCACAGAGAACTTTAGAATTTTGAAAAGCATGGTCTCAAAAATATTCAAAACCTGCCCACTTTTTGAATTTTAATCCAAAACGGCTGGTTAACGAACTTGACCTTTAGTTTAGGACACTTAACGAGTTTACCAAAGGCCAATCTAATACATTAATTTTTTTAAAAGTTATTGTGGAAACAGACAGACATACAGACAGGCACATTCGTAAAAACCCGTTTTTCGGATTCAGAGGGTCTCACAACGTGGATTTTTTGACAAAAACTAGGGGGGGGGGGGTCAAATTTTATACAAATATAATACCTTATCTGATGAGAATGTAAAAATGTGCCCGCTACGCGCAAGCACATTCTCATCGCGCGCTGCGCGCGCGGCTGTTGGTTCTTGCGCTGCGTGCTCGATAATATATTTATCTCGCGCTTTACGCTCGATGACGCAGTTACCTCGCGCTATGCGCTCAGTCTTTCTATTTACCCTACATTTGTGCGCCAGCCTTTTAAAATTAAATGTCAAAGCACCGCCAACTGTCATTTCGTGATTGTGAATTCTTTTTTGTTAAAGCTCCTTCGGCTTTAACGAACAGATGCTCATCAAGTATCTCATGCTTCGCACATGATTTCGTCGAAAATGCGAACTTTCCTACATTATATTCAACTCTATTATATTAAATATATTTATAATTATTTTTCTTCCTCGGTCTGGGGCGGTTTATTCAGATATTTCAAAATAAAGTACAAATCTCCTTTTTAATGATTACTTTAATATTTGTTTTTTATTTTGCATTCAATTTTAATCTTAGCCAACCTGAAAAATGTATATCATTTCAATAAACTTATATTATTACCATGCATAATATGCATGGTAATGCATATTGAATTTTAAAAAAATGATAAATATTCGACATAAAAAAAAAGTAATTTTGAACACAAAAGTTTAACAAAAAATATAAAAGTAGACATTTTAACCGAGAAAAGATTTTTGTTTTGAATAAAAAACATTCAAATTTAACTAAACAGATTAATTCTTAACAAAGAAATTAATAGTTAATATTTTACCCCAAAAATATTTCTATTTTAAATAAAAAATAGTTGATTTCCAACAGAAAGACAAATTTTCAACAAAAGAGTTGATCGTTCAAGCAGGAAAAATTTAGCAGTCAATAGAGAATAAAAATGTCAAGCTAACTGTTGAATTTTCAAAACAGAAAGACGAATTCTGTATGAAAGGGGTTAATTTTAACCAGAAAATACGAATTTTCAACCATAAAGTTAATTTTCAATTAAATAGTAGAATTTTCTAAAAAAATAATATAATTATTTACCCAAAAGAAGAATTTTTACCCAAAAAATTGAATTTTTAAGACAAGAAGAGGAATTTTCTCCCAAACAGTTGAGTTTTCATAATGAAAAAATGAATTTTCTTCAAAAAAGTTAATTTTCAACAAAATGTTTTAATTTTAAACCAAAAACTATCAATTTTCAGTAAAAACCGAAACTGCTAAATTTGCAGTTGAAAAATTTGATTTTTAACAAAAAAACTAAACTTTCAATCAGAAAGTTAATTTTTGACCCAATTGTCGAAATTTCTACGACAAAAAAGGAATTATTTCCCCAAAAAGACGATTTTTTACGCATGAAATTGCATTTTTAAGCCAAAACGACTATTTTTCTACCACACAGTAAAGTTTTCATCGTGGAAAAATGAATTTTCACAAAAAAGTAGATTTTTAACAGAATGGCTTACTTTTAAACTAAAAAAGATCAATCTTGAGCCAAAAATGGAACAGTTAAGTTTGCAGTTGTAAGAATTTATTTATAGCCAAAAAGAAAAAGAATTTTCAACAAAATATTAAAATTTCCATACCAAAGAGATGGATTTTAAAATAATAAAGCGAAATTCTGACAAAGTATTTTAACACTCAACTAATTAGTTGAACTTTCATTTGAGATGATTAATTTTCCACCACAATTATGCAGGATCAATTTTCAGGCAGTAAAGAAATAGTTAAACAGTCGGTTTCAAAAATTATTTTTAACAAAAAAAACTTTTCAAAATAGTTAATCCAACAAAGAGTTATAGATTTTCAACTAATAAAAAGAATTTTTAACAAAGTAGTTCAACTTTTAAGCGAGCAGTTAAATTTTTAATGAAAAAAATTACTCTTCTACCAAAAAAGAGGATTTTACCAGAAAATATGTAAAGTTTTAAGCAAATCGTTTGATTTTAATCTAAAAACGGTTAATTTTAATCAAAATTAGATAAACTGAATTTGTAGTTGAGAAAGTCGATTTTACAACAAATAAAAGTTGTCAACAAAATATTTAAATTTCCAAACTTTTACAGTTTTTCAATTATCTACGAATATATTTTTTAAATCAAGTAAAATAAATTATGGAAAATCATGGTTTATAATAATTCTTTTTTTTCTTTCTGATTTAAATATTAAAAATTTTAAACGTTTGCCACTTCTAGGGACGTGAGCTTCATAAAAGTTTAAAAAATATTTACACATTTCCTTTGTGGTATCACGCGTGTCCTCTACCTCGCTTTTTGTAAACATACCTGCATATACTCTCAAATTTTTTTACCCAAAAATGATCTTTGCAATATTACATAATTTCTTTTTTTTCTTACTTTATATCCAAATTAATACGTATGATCGTTTGAATGAAAGTTACAGCACTTGAAATGTACGTGTTTCATTAAATAATCAATATTCAACAATTAAAATCTGTGATAAACATAGAATTTCTACCTTTATTTATTTTATTTGTATGTATCTTCTTGAATTTATTTATTGTATATTTTTATTTTAATACTACGAAAAATGTAACAATAGTGACTTTTAATTACCATTAGCCATTTCATAGAACTTAAAATAAGTCCTGATTTCAATTATTGAGCTAAAACTTTCAAGAAAACTTCTTTGAACCTTCTTGAAGGGCTTTATAACACTAACAGTTTTTTGTTGCAAAAATGATCAACTTTTTTTTTTAAACAAATTTCCAACTTCTGCTAACGTCGCCGTTCGCAGAGCATGACAATGCTCAACTGAAATCGTTAAATTTTAAACAATCGAAAATCAATTTTTACTAGCAAAATAAATTGTGAACTAAAACTGAGAAAATTCAGTTTAAACCAAAAATTTAAGTTGGAAAAAATAATAATTTGTAACTAAAAAAGAAACAAATTTTCAACAAATTAGTAAAATTTTTGGCAAAAAGTCCCTTGTCATTCAAAGAAAAAGACGAAGTTTCAATCACATAACTCATTTTTCAAACAAAGAAATAAATTTTTAATTAAGACAATGAATATTCAATCCACAAAAGTGTTTTTAACAGAATATTTTAACTTTCAATGAAGTAATTTTATTTCCAACTCGAATAATAAATTTTCAACCACAATGATAGAAAGAAGAATTTTTAAACAAGGAAACCAAGTTAAAAAAAATCCTTTTCTACAACAAAAATCGATTTTTTAAGAAAATGCGTAAATTTTTAAAGTATTATTTGAATATTGAACTAAAAAAGACCAATTTTTAGCCAAATCGTTGAATTTTGAACTCAAAAAGATCAATTTGCCACGAAAAACTTAACAGGTAAATTTTTAGTTTGAAAAATTAATTTTGAACCAAATTGATGCATTTTCAACTAAAAAGATTAATTTTCAACTGCAATAGGTGAATTTTATACTGCCAAAAAGATTCATTTTTAATCATAAAGATTTATTTTCTACAAAAAAGACGAAGTTGCCACAAAGTATATAAATTTTCAAACCAATATTTTAATTTTTATTAAAGAATATCAATTTTTAACCAAATTGTTGAATTTTCATCAAAAAAAGAAACAGTTTAAAACAAAAATAGAATAGTTACATTTTCTGTTAAAATCTAATTATTAATTAAAAAAGAAGATTGTTAGCAAATGAATCTTGAAAAAAACCTTATTTTTAGATGAAGCTTTCAACTTTTAATCAGAATTAAATGAATTTTTATTAAAATAAGTAAATTCGCAACGAACAATGTAACCAAATTTTTTATTATAATTAAGAAGAAACTCTAAAAACTACTTAAAATACTTTTTTTTTTTTAATTTGGAAGATGAAACTTTTTAAGTGTCAACAATTGTGGGTCCGGATGCAATAAGGGCACATAAAATTTTTTTGTGCGAAAACGAAGTCCCCTGGAGGCTTTAGAAAAAATTTTCGAATTTTAATTTTCAA
>NC_046662.1:40635430-40646883 GCF_010883055.1 Belonocnema kinseyi | reverse complement strand
CTGTTTCGGATCCTTGCACTTCATTAACGTACTGAGAAAGATGGACTGCTTGTGGTAATCTCCCAATTCCCAAAATTTTGAATGAAACTTTTCTTGTGCAGTATTCTGACATGGAACAGGGATTCTTAAACTTCTTTTATTCTAAATCCGAATTATAAATCTTTTTAAAAAAAAAACGTTCCGAAAGAAGATGCACTTTAAAAATAATAATTTTCCTACAAAAAAACACAAATTTTTGGACAAAAATAAAAAGAGGAAAGAAAAATGAAATCACAATAAAAAAACATTTGTAAATATTATCAACCAACGTTTCGGTACTCATATGGCATTCTTAACTCATATGACACTTCTATCAAAGCAACAAAAATTTGAGCAGCTAGGAACAGCAACGAAATGATTCTCACTCGATTCTCAGGTATCAAAGGGCATCGTTCTTTCGTTGCTGTTCCTACCTGTTCAAATTTTTCTTACCCTGATAAGGGTGCTGTATGAGTACCGAAAAGTTGGTGAATATAATTTACGAATGTTTTTTGATTATGATTTATAAATAATAATAATAAAAAAGAAGAAACACAAAAATTTCTTACTTTTATCTACAATTTTTTTCTTTTTTAGGAAAACTATTATTTTTTTTTAAAGAGGATCTTTTCTCAAATTACAATAGGAACATTTTATGGTGGTTTGTAAAAATTTGGTCGTGCGATTTTTGGGTTCACTGTCAGGAATTCTATACAATAAATTGAAGAAATTTTCATAAAATTGCTTTCTAACTTAAACAGCCCCTGATAGAAAGTGATTCTCTGAATATACGAGTACATTACTCAGCTTCAATTTCAATAGAACAGAAAGTCGCATCACTTTATAGATTTCGAAGGGAATCAAACGTCGGCTTTCGAAAAGCAGGAAATCGATTGAAAACGAGCTCCTCGAAAGGTCCTTACCATTCTTCGTGTGCGAAATCCAATTTTCTGTCTCCGACGGCTTGCTGTCGGTTTCTTGTTCTTACTTCTTTTATTTTATTTTTTTATCTTACCAGTCGATAAACTTACATTACTACCGGATGAAGAACAGTAGTACGATCCTTATTTTCACGTTTTAAAGCTTAGTTGAGCTATTTCGAGAGAAAAAGAAAAAATACAAAATGGCTTGCGTCCCTATTTTCTCAGCTATTACATACATCGTTTTGTATTCAACACCTAACTCGTGCAAATACAGCAGAGCGGTTTTCAGAAAAGAGTAAATGCTGCTTCAGAGTATGGATTTTAGAAGCCAAGACTTTTTCTCTACTTTGGCGTTTGCCGTGAACAAACTATATAAAATAAAGTTTTACTCGTCTAAATATTTGCTCTAAAAATCTGTCATTTGTTTCTCAGGCAAAGTTTTTTGGTTAAAAAGAACGTACAGCTCACAAATATTGACCGATTTGGACGAAAACAAATAATTAAAAAAAGATAAAAAGATTTCTAAGAGTCATCGATCCTAGGTTTTAAATTAGACTTTCAATTCTTTTAAACATAAAAAATGGCCATTTTTTTATTTGACATTCGCTAAGCTCGTCAATAACAGGAAAAATTTTAAAAATCACCCTAAGTTTCATTCGTTAATATTAGTTAAAGTTGTTTCCATTTTATAACATAAACAAAAAAATGTTATAAACAAATTATTTGTTGAAATAATGTTTTCTACGACGTATTTTTCTTATTTGTAAGCATAATTTTTTCTGAAAAGTTATGCGTATTTGAATTTTGTGCTGTTTTTCAAAAAAACCCGATTTTTTTCTTTAAACCTCTTCTCTCAAAATCCGTCGGGCAATTGAAAAAGGTTCAAAATTAACTAAAATGGCAGCGCTTCTTTAACTTTTCTTCGAAACAAAATGATAGATACGAAAAAATGTTAAGATAAAAGTTTGCACGTCTCAAAAATGTCTACGAAAAATGTCTTGTACTTTTTCGATATTTTTCATAGTTCACGAAAAAAAATTCAAAAACTACATTTTTAGGGGAAAAAAATTCTCCCAGATTCAAAAATGGTTTAGCCCACAGCATGCTGCTAAGATGCCTTTATTTTATTCGTAGAAACTTCAAAAAAATTTGTAGAAATTTTTTTAAGACCCTACCTTTTTATTTCTCTGAATATTTTTTTTTATTCTTTACTAACAAATGAAAGGCATCTTAGCAGCATCATGCGGGCTAAACCATTTTTGAGGCTAACTATGACAAATATCGCAAAAGAACAAGAACGTTTTTCATCGAACTTTTTTAGACGTGCAAACTTTTATCTTAACATTTTTTTGTATCTATCATTATTTCCAACAAAAAATAGAAAGTTCGTTTGTAACAAAAAAGAATTCTCATAACTAAAAAAGTTATATAGCAAGCATCAAAGTTACAAGATATCTTCATTCTGAAAGTAAAAGTTTCAGAAAAAAATGGATAAAAAATTTAAAGGTGGGTTTTTTGAGTAAATCTATTTTAAATGCGGTCAGAAAAACCGCTGCCATTTTGTTAATTTTAAAACTTTTTTTAATTTTCCAGCGCATTTTCAAAGTAAACGATGAACACTATTGGAATGAAAGGAAAATAATAAATATCTCAATTAGCCCAAAGGTTATTCAGCTTTAAAGAACAAAATTCGGGTTTTTTGAAAAACAAAGCATAAAATTCAAATACGCATTACTTTTAGGAAAAAAATCTGTTTACAAATCAGAAAAATACGTATCGTCTAATTGCCTCTAAAAAACAGAATATTTCGTTCGTGAGACATTCTGGGATTCCAAGTGTGCCCTGCCTGATTTGAAATAGATTCAAATGAATTTAGTTGGGAACTTCATGAAAATTTCAGCAACATTCGTAATTAGTTGATAAATTTTAGGATTTTTTTAAACAAATGAAATAAACAAATGCATTAATCAGGCATTCTTTTTAATTGGAAACTTAATGATCATTTAATTAACACACATACTTAGCTGATAAATTCTATGTTCTTTTTAAAAAATGTAATAAACATGAGCATTATAATAATACCCAAATAGTACATATGTTTATTAAATTTGTTTAAAACATCATAGAATTTATTAAATAAGTATGAATGTTAATGAAGTTATGATTAAGTTTCCAATAAAAAAGACTGACATTGAAAAAAAAAAACAATATTTCCATCGACAGATGCCCAAATAATGTATTTGTTTTAAAATATATATATACAATTTATCAAATGATTATGCGTTTTTTTAATTATCACGAAAAATCTCTGTCAAAAAATGCTTGATTAATGAATTTTTTCATTAAATTTGTTTTAAAAAATCATAAATTTTATCAAATAATTATCAATGTTGCTGAAATTGCCATGAAGTTTCAATTAAAAAGATTGACATCGAAAAAAACAACAATTTTACCGTCCTGAAGAATGCCCAAAAGAAATAGCGAAAAATTCCTTTTCATGGATAGAAAAAAAGCAAGTTTTCAATTAAATAGTTCATATTTAAACCAAAGAAATACATTTTTATTCAAAATAATAAATATTTAACAACAAAATTAATTTTCAACAAAAGAATTTAACCTTTAACTAAGTAATTTTATTTCCAATCCAAATGATGAATTTTAAATTGAAATGATAAATATTTAACTGGAATACATTAATTTTAACCAATAAGAAGAATTTTTAAACAAGAAGATTAACTTGCAAACTGATGAATTTTCAACTAAAATGATAAGTCTTCAACAGGAATAGTTGAATTCTACACAAAAAGGATTAATTTTCCGCTGTAAAGATTAATTTTCTACAAAAGGGCAAATTTTTCACAAAGCACATAAATTTTTAAACAATTGTTTTAATTTCTAAAAAAAAATATCAATTTTTAACCAAATAATTGAGTTTTCATCTAAAAAAGACCAATTTTCAACCAAAAATATTAATTTTCTACGAAAAGTGCAAATTTCTCACCTAGTACATAAATTTTTAAACAAGTAGTGTAAGTTCTAAACCAAAAACATTAATTTTCAAACAGATAGTTGAGTTTTCATCCAAAAAAGATAAATTTTCAACCACAAATATAATAATTGATTTTTTGTTAAAAATCTCATTCTAATTCTATAATAACGCCCGAATAATGCATTTTTTGATTAAATTTTGTTTTAAATATTCATTAAATCCAATTAAAAACTCTGATAGAAGAAAAATAATTGTTCCATCGACAGATGTCCCAATAATGCATTTGTTTCATAAATTTGTTTGAAAAAAAGTCATATAACTGATAAAAAAATATGAATTTTGCTAAAATTATCATAAAGTTCATAATTAAAAAAGTTGACCTGAGAAAAAATTCTGTCGGCGAATTCCTGACTAATGCATTAGTTTATGAAATTGGTTTAAAATATTAACAATAATAATTTCAAGAAGAAATTATCTTATCATTATATTCTTTTTCTCCAAATTCTTTGCAATATAAATATAAAAAAAGCATAAAATTATGGAAAATCGTACAAATCACTATTTGTTAATACAAAAATTTTTTGTTTATCTCATAATATTGAAACAACATTAATTAATGTTACTGTATGAAACTTAAATAATTTCATCAATTTTTCTGTTATTGACGAACTCCGCGAACGTCAAATAGAGAATATGGCCATTTTTTTCTTCATATTTGTTTATTTATAAAAAAGTTAAAAGTCTAACTTAAAGATCAGTCTCGGTAACCAATGTGAGACTAACGTGCATGAATAATTTGACCAATATTTATTTAATTTAAAATAATTAAATGGAATTAAAGGTATTAGAATTCTAGGTGAACTTGAGCGAATTCGAGATAAATTAAAAAAATTAACATAAAAAATTATATATATACAAACGGAAAAAAGTGGCTCTAAGAACCCAAAATGTTCCACTGGTTTTAGTAAAACTTAAGTGAATTTAGAAGAATTCAAAATAATTGGAAATAATTTGATAAAATACCGAAGAATTCATTACAAAACTATCTAAGTAACACATAAGGTTGAATTTTAATTAAATTTAAATTGAAAAAAAAGTAAAATAAAATATTCCAGATGGAAGTCAAAATGGAATGAGTTTAGAAGAACTAAAGGGAATTTGAAGGGATTTTCATAAAATTCATATAATTTTAAAAGACCAAATAATTGAAAAAATATTTAAAAATCAATAAATTTCCATCAAATTGAGTAAAGTGGACTAAACAGAATTCAGGAAGAATTCAGCAGAATTTAAGTAGATTGAAAAAATGCTCAAAAATAAACCAATAAAGCAAATAAATTTCGACTAATTTGAATTTAAAAAAAGAATAGGATTGAAAAGAATGTAAATATTTCAATTTTATTGAATTTATTAAACTTGGAATGAACAGCTGAAAATATAAGTGAATTTTAAAGAATATAATGAAATTCCTAAGAATTCAAGGTGATTTCAGAGACTTCATAGTGAATAATAAAAAATAAAAAATCGATTCAATTGAATAGAATTGATTGAATTTAGAAAAATTCAAGTGATTTCAAAGTAATTGATTGAAAATTAAAAACATTAACAAAATTCTAAAAAAAAAATTTACCATAAATTAGGGTAAATTAATAAGAATTTTGAGTGAATTTTGAATGAATTTAAATTAGTGAAAAAATTTTTTAATTAAAAATTTTGCAGTGATTCCAGTAAAATTCGAGTGAATTTAGAACTCAAGGGAATTCAAATTTGATAAAATGCCTCAAAATTGCAGGTCAATAATTTAGAAGATTTCAGAGAAAATTTACAAAAAAAAAACTCAAATTGAATATTAAAATCGCATTTAATTAAGTAGAATTGAATAATTTAAGAAGAGTTCAAGTAATTTCAAAAGAATTCAGCAACATTAAAAAAAATTAAGAAAATAAAAAAAAAGATTTTTTCATCAAGTTAGGATGAATTTCGAATCAGTTGAAACAAAATCTGAAATATTCCACTGATTTTAGTCAAACTGGAGTGAATTTAGAAAAATGAAAGGAAATACAAGAGTCTTTCGTAAAATTTTAAAGAGATTGAAGAAGTATATCATTGAGCAAAAATTTAAAAAGCAAAAAATTCCGTTTGAATTATGTGAAATGGGAGTAAGCAGATTTCAGGGCCAATTCAACAGACGTTGACAGAAAATTCAGGGGAATTAAAAAGTAATTGATGATTTACATAACAATTCAAAGTAATTTCTAAAAACTTCAGGGGAATAAATAAAAAAAAATTAATTAAAAAATGGGAGAGTTCAATCAATTTTAAAAAATGTTCCATTGATTACAGTAACATTAGAATGAATTTATAAGAATTCAATAAAGATTCATACAAAATCAAGATAAATTAACAATAGTTTATGTAAAACGAACAAAATTGTTAAAATACAGAAAAATTCAATATAGTAAAACAATCGTTCCATTCTTTGTTTTAATTATTTGAAATAGTGATTTTTTATTTAAAAAATGGCCCCGAACTATTTATCTTTAAAAAAATAACTAAAAAGTTATTTAAAAAAAAAAATAATAATAATAATCTTGCAAAAATTAGGGAATTTCTGTAAGAGGCACTTTGAATAACTGCCAAGGATAATAAGTTTGAAAAATTTTAAATCTTATTTTTAATTTATTTTATTCCTTTTATGAAATATTATATGTTGAAATAGTAAACAAAACTTTACAAATTATTTAATATATTTAAATAAACCTTTTCCAACAGCGTACTACTACTGTCTCAAACGTACCGTCTCTTCTCAGGTACCGGCCAAAAAATAGTAAACATTTTTTGTAATATTTGAAAACCCTTATTTTTTTGTAAAGGAAATTGAAGACCTACATATCATACACTGCAGAGGAAGCTGTTGATAGCAGAAGATAAACACATGTTAATAAAACTGTGCTCCCAGTGTGCTGATAAGGATATTGGCAACAGGAAGTGAATGATGAAAATTACGAACAGAGAGGTTACAGACGAATGAGGTGCCTGTACTGACGAAGTGAACCCAGGAGACTGATCTAGAAATCACGATTTTAAATTCAGTGAGAACGTTAATTTACTATCAAATAACAATTTTTATTAATTAAAATTTTATTTTCAAGTATAATTTCGGACAAATAATTGATTGAAAAAAAAAGAAAAAAATCTCCCTCAGCCTGGATTTGAACCTGACTGAGTGGTACATGAGTGAAACGTTAACAAATTACTGCACCGAAACCTCAGCAGATCTGTTTTTGTTTTTCGAAGCCCCTTTTTCAGGGAAATGCCATTCGTGTTTCTCTATTGCAGACTTTAGTCTTTCCACTTATTCTCATTGTTCACTTACATTTCAACTGGATTAATAGAAACCAGTCATAAAACCCAACTATTTTTGGTTCAAAATTCAATCTTTTCGGTTGAAAAGTCTAATATTAAATTTTTGTTTTATAATTAATCTTTTGTGGTTATGAATTTTATTATTTGGTTACACATTGAATTTTTTTGTTAAAAATTCACACAATTTTATTAAAAAGCCATAGTTCTGGGTTGATATTTCAACTGTTTTGTTAAAAATTCGTCTCTTTAGCATGAAAATTCAATCATTTCAGTGCATTTTTTTTCTTTCTTGACTGCAATTTTTTTACATTCTCTTCAGAGAAGGTATTAGATTTGTGTAAAATTTGACCCCCCCCCCCCCCCCCCCCCCCCCCAGTTTTGGTTGAATGTCCACGTTTTGAGACCCCCTGAATCCGAAAAACAGGTTTTTACGAATGTGTCTGTCTGTGTGTCTGTATGGTATGTCTGTTTGTGAACACGATAAGTTTTGAAAAAATTAATCTATTAAATTGCCCTTTGGTACACTAGTTTAGTGTCCTAAATTGAAGGTCAAGTTCGTTAGCCAGCCATTTTGGATAAAAATTCAAATAGTGGGCACATTTTGAATATTTTTGAGACCACTTTTTTCTAATTTTAAAAATTCTCTGTGCGTTTATTCATAGTATTCTAAAAGTTGAACAATTTAGCCTATTGACTTTTTTCCTAAAATCAAAAATTACCAGGGTTATGGCATTTATAAAATTCAAAAAAATACACGAAAATCAACATTTTAAGCTAAATAACGCACGATATAAAAAAAAGTCAAGAGAAGAAAAATGTTGATTTTTGAATGCCCTACAAGATTATCATAACAACTTTTTGAATTTTCTTGAAAAATAAAAAATTCAAATTTTGACAGCATAAAAAATAATGAAAAACCCAAAAATTACATTTTTCGGCAGAACTGATTGATAATGATTGATAATGAAAAATCCAAAAATTACATTTTTCGGCAGAACTGATTTGATTCAGCAGATCGTTTGCACAAGCTTTTCTCAAGCGAAATCTCGTTTGCAGCCCTATGCCACTAGACTGACTAGACGGCAATGGCCATGCATTTCTACTAACCACAAAAAAACATTATTCTTGCACAATCAAATTAAACATATAATTATTTGTATAGTTTTTAAATATCCAAAAAAAATTATCTAAATTTTATAACATTTTCTATTATATTATATTTATATTTGAATTCATTTTGTATTTTCAAATATTTTAATAAACAAATTGTGTGTTTTAATAAACACAATGTGCTTCCTTGTTTAATAATATCATATGTTATTTCAAGTTCAGAAAAATGAACCTTATTACAATGATTTATAAAATGGAGGAAAATATGATAATGTTAATTATAACTAATTTTGGAAAAGAACTCGAGGTGAACTTTTCATAAAAATATTTCGGGTTTTCTTTATTTGACAATAACAATTTGGAGTTTAATGTTTTCTTCTTTCTCTGTAGGTAAAAGTTGCAATTCTTATTTAATTCTAATGCTACATCGCTTCCCGTGTAGAAACTATGACCGGGTTCGGGCCGGATTCCGGCAGGGTTGCCCTGCTTGTATCCGGAATCTGGTCAGGCCGTCCGGTCGGATTCTGTTTGGTTTCGTCACGCTGCGCTGGTCGGATCCCGGCCGGATGTACCCAGTGGCCTCCCGGCCGGGTTACCCGATCGGATCCCGGATTCAATTAGGGTAACCCGGTCAGAATTCGACCGGTTTTTGACTGGGCTCCTCGATCGTATTTTACTGGAGCCTTTTTACCACAGCGAACATATTCTACCAAACTGGTAGAGATAAGAATCTTTGTCATCACTTATTTCCACCTGTAAAAAGATGTTGGAATTTCAATTTAAGAACTGCATTCATAATAATAAATGCATTAACTACAAATATTAATCAATGTAAGTACTAAAATATAGGTTATGATTCTTAAGTTTCTGTAAGAAATTGAATTGTAAGAAATTAAAGTTAAATTGCATAACAAATTTACCTTAGGCGTAACTTAGTTTGCATAGGTTTTTTTACAGGAGGTAAAATAAATTTCAGGGGTTTCACGTGACATCCTAACCTATTAAACCAGTTGATAAAATTGATTTAACATTAACGTTGAAGAATATTAATAATGCTTACTTATTAAAAAAATAATTCACTTACCATTATAAATAATCCGCTTGCTTCAGAAAATTGGATACAATTTTGTGAAATTTAACAAATTTCTTAACGGATAACCTGGCGTCCACTGACGTTTTACTGCGTTTTTAGCATTAAAGACTCCGGAAGTCGCCGAATCGTTATTACGTGCAAGCATGATTACGAAATTCCAAACCTTGTTCGGAAAAAGTTATTTCTCTTCTTTTTACGTTTTTTGCTCATTCAAGATAATATATCAATAAATTAAAAATAAGCAAAAATCGTATCACAAAAAAAAATAAGTATAGTTTCACTGGGAACTATGTTTGAAAATTTAAAAAAATTTGGTCAACGATTTCGCAGTCACGGCAAGACTGGGAACGGCAGAACCAAAAGTGGGAAACCATATAATTAAAATTATTTTAATTTTTCTTTTCTAATTGATAAAAAAAACACCTAAAACACAAAAAATTGGTCTTTCGCCTGTCAGATATTTACAAACGACTCAGTTACGTTTTAGTTTACAATGTAGTCAATAATATGTAATGCAAAAAAGTACTATATAGGCGATTTTAATTCGGTTTCCAAATATTCCGCGCTCGAGATCTTGCGCCGATTGGTCAAAGGCTTCGAGACTCAGAAGTCGCGCAAAATATACGTATACCCAAATTCTGAAAAAAGGTTATGTTCCCCAGGATTCACCGCGCATTTCAAATAAATAATTAAATACGAATTAAAAAAAATGTAACACAATATTTGAATGTGTTCACAAAAATTCTCAGGACGTGGTTTCTTTGTAGAATTTTTCTTAAATCTTTCTTTACGAAATCTTTTTTATTCGTTGAAATCATTGAATTATTTGAAATCTATAATTAATAAAAAAAATCTTCTAAAATGTTTTGAAACCTTTTCAAATCTTCCAAATGTTTTAAAATCATTGAAATCTGGTGAACTCTAACCTTTTCAAAATCTTTGAAACCCTTTACATTTTCTAAAGTTTAAAAATCTTTGTGAAATTGTTATGAAATATTTAAAATGTGATAAACACGCCTATATAAAATGTTCAAAATCCTTTTAAATAATTTAAAATCTTTGAAACATTTTGAAATCTTTATTAATGTTTTGTAATATGGTGTATACTCAAAAACCGAGTGGTGAAACTTTTGAAAATTCCGTTATATGGCCATTTTTATTCTAGACGTCGACAGTGCGCACGTGCCGAAATTGTACGTCATTTTCGTATTTTTCGAACAGTTTTGTGTCGAATTGTATGGAAAATATTGTTAATAAAAACAACAACAACAAATTAATTTGTAAATAACAGAGATTTTTAAGGTAGAACACTTCTGAATCTATTAAAAAAAAAAAAACGGTGAAAAAAGTGCAAAGACTGCGGCGACCAAGGCCTATTTGCATCTGTTGGCACCTGTCATCTTCTAAAAAAATGCTTAAAAATTCGTCGAAACTCACGGAAGATGATGTTCCAGATGCAAAATTAGAGCATGAATCAGTAGAAGAGGACAGTATTCAGCAGCTAAAAGGATGTGCTAAGTGTAGAAAACCACCATTAAGGGCATGTGACACAGCTAAATACCTATATTACCGACCACAGTTTTTCAGTTCACTGAATGTTTTTTTGAACCTGAGAACTTTTTTTGTAAATAAAATATCGAGCTAAAACTTTGGAAAATGTATTAGAGTGCAATAAAGTACGTTTAGGTACTGCATTTTGGTAGAAACTTCACTGAAAATTATTTCATCTTTTTTCTGAACCTCAACATTTTTTGAACGTTCGAACTTTTTTTATACATAAAATATCGGTCTCAAACTTTGAGACATGCAAGAGCCGAAAGAAAACTACGTGTAAGTACAAAGCTTAATAATAAAAGATGTAAAAAAATATATTTTAACAATCACTTCCAACGGCATCAGCCGGTAACGTTGTACACGAAAATACGAACCCTTTAGAGCCTCATCTAGTGGCCGC
>NC_046662.1:40632957-40635330 GCF_010883055.1 Belonocnema kinseyi | reverse complement strand
ATTTTATTTACAAAAAAAGTTCTCAGGTTCAAAAAAACATTCAGTGAACTGAAAAACTGTGGCCGGTAATATAGGTATTTAGCTGTGTCACATGCCCTTAAAAGGAAAAAAACGTGATTTAGTGGAAAGGTTAGTTAAGATTTTCTGGCAGGTATAAATATTTTTTTTTATACAAAATTTGCAGTTCAGAACTTTGTTTGAGTAAATATTTAATATTCATACAAATATAATATAACACAATATTATATTTTCTACTTCTCTTTTTCAAGTTTAGACAATAAAAAGCCATTTGTTAGTGATTTCCTGGTATAAGGAATGTACTAACAAATTATCCTTCTTCCATATAAACTGGTTATAAATACATAAATATAATAGTTTTGCGTTCTCAAGTGAAAGTATTAAATAGATTTTATTTTTATCAAAAAATTTAGGAGGTTCGAAACCCCGATAACAATGCTTCATTTAATATGTAAGAAAATGTTAGCAAAGAAAGAAAATATTAATACCTGCCAAACACAAACTCAACTAACCTTTCTACTGAATCACTTTTTTTTTCCTTTTAAAGATCGTTTCCTATATTTTATCCATTGTTTAAACTGTTTAACACTGCGCTCTTCCACCGATTTGTGCACTAATTTTGCTCTTGGAACATCATCTTCCGTGATTTTTTCCGGATTCTTAAACATTTTTTTGAAGACGACAGATGTCAACTAATGTAAATAATGGGATCGATCGCCACGTTTTTCGCACTTTTTTCTCAGTTTTTTTTCTGAATATACTTAAAAATTTGTTGTCTTTAAACTCTGATTTATTTACACAATTATTTTTCGAAGTTATTTTTATTTACAATATTTTCCATACATTTGGAAATAAAACTGTTCAAAAAATACGGAAATGACGTAAAATCCTGGCACATGCGCACTGTCGACGTCTAGAATAAAAAGGTTTATTCTGAAGCTGAGTAAATATTGAAGATTTCAGCTAATAATTTTTATAACTTCTAAGTCAAATATCACAAAAAATGTATACTTTAACATTCTATAGTAGCGGAGACGAAATTTTCAAGGTCGCTGAACACCCAGCTCATGAGAATAATTTGCCGCTTCTTACCTCTCATCATTTGAATCTCAGATTTATTGTTGCAATTTTTATAATCATACGGATATTACAATTTTCGTTGTAGTTAGTCAAAAGCGTTTGATTCCCATATTTTATTCAATAAGTAAAACAACAGAATTTATCACCAATTAATTACGTACAACCTGCTGCTATTCACTTTATTTAATTAATTAAGATCGAAGTACAAAACGATTTTGCCACGTGTCAAATGTCAAATATCACGCACGTACCGTTACATTAGTGAAAACCAACTCCAATTTTTAAGAAACTACTTAATGCACGTCCCAAATGTATTTATGAACAATTTTAATGTTGTATTACATTTTTTTTTAATCGTAACTAATTATTTATTTGAAATGCGCGGTGAATCCTGGGGAACATAACCTTTTTTCAGAATTTCGTTATACGTATATTATGCGCACGTCTTCTGAGTCTCGAAACCTTTGACCAATCAGCGCAAAATCTCGAGCGCGGGAGATTTGGAAACCGAATTAAAATCGCCACAAGTATTCCGCTCTGATAAAACCAAAGAGATTCCTCAAACCCAAGAAGAAGAGGATATCTTAACGCTACGAGCCTCCCCCCTAGGATTTTCTCCAGAGAAAGACTCATCTACAGGAAAAAAGAATACTCCTCCTCCTAAAAAACATCCTTCCCCGCCTGACATTTCCGGTCAACGTATTTTGAGTCGGAACTACCGTGCGTTACGAGAGGTCATGACTCAACAAGATAAGAATACAAAAAAGACGGTAAAGGAGCGCCTCAAAGAGGCCAGGGAAGACACACATGTCTAAAGTTGCCAATCCGACCCAGCAGACAGGGAAAGACCTCACCCCCCTCCTCGTCACTCCCCACGAAAATAAAAAACCAGCAAATCAACTAGGTCTGCAATACCAAGACTTCTCGCCAGTGACCGGAAGGTATCTTCTTCCGGAAGATGCTCGACACATAAAAGGCGCATACTAAACCGAGTGTATCGAAGAATTTCAGGATCTCCCGCAAACTCCGTACGCTCCCGACATACCCCGATTCGACGACCAGCTCATCGTAGTCCGAGGCGACTCAAATCCGTCATTGGCTACCCACCGCCGATCAACAAAGTTCGCCGCCATTTATTTTAAAACCCCCACGAAAGACTCAGGCCCCGCACAATTCTTTAAAAAAACAGTAAGTCCGAATTAATACCGAGAAAACTGCTTCATGCATTTATTTTTCTTATTACATCTCTTAAATTTTTAGGCCTTACCTGGTTTT
>NC_046662.1:40621130-40632857 GCF_010883055.1 Belonocnema kinseyi | reverse complement strand
TGTATGTCAAAACCATCCTTTAACATTTTTTAACAATATTTTGCGACTTTTATTTTCGATGTGCACATAACCAAAACAAAACATCGGCACAGAAAAAGATATTTGAGAATCACTGACACGTTAGTTGTGATTGGTGAAAAATCCGACCCCTTTGACGTCAAAAGGGCCCTCCAGTCGACATCTTAATAGAAAATTAATATTTCAACATTAAATTAAAAATAGTAAACAATATGTAAAAAATATTTTATGGTCTTTTTTGGTTTCAAAATTCGATAATTTTTTATAAAATTCAACTATTTAATACAAAATTAAACTGATTTATAGAAAATTCGTTAATTTTTATTATTAGAAATTAATTCTCTTCAATAAAAAATTTATCTATGCCATTTTCGGTTGAAACTGATCTTTTGTTTTAGTTTACAAATTTAACTGTCTACTTTAAAAATTTTAGATACGTGGAAAGTATTTTAAAAATTGACCAAATTAATTTTGGATTAACATCACATGTATTGGTCTAACTATTTAATTAAAAATGTATGTCATTTTGTCAAAAATTCTTTTTTTTGTAGGAAATTAATCTTCTTGGTTAAAACTGCAACTAGTTGGATAAAAATTTATGTATTTTGTTTGAATAGTCTATCTTTTTTGTTAGAAAATCAAATTTGGTGAGGAATTAAAGTATTTAAAAATTAAAATTTAAGTATTTTGTTTAGAATTTCTATTCTGAGGTTAAAAATTTTACTTTCTTATAGAAAATTCGTCCTTCCGGCTTCAAAGTTCAACATTTTGGTAAAAAATTGAACAATTTGATATAATATTGAACCATTTGGTTAAAAGTAAATCTGTTTGTGGAAATTTCTTCTTTTTTATATTAAAGTTAATCCTCCTCAATGTAAATTTAACTACTCTATTTTTAGTTAAAACTGGATCTTTTTTGGCTTAAAAATTCAACTAATAATTTTCGAAAAATTTAGAAACGAAAAAATATAGAGTAATAATTAATGAAACCAAATTTGTATTAAGATCACACACATTCTTCACAGTGTTTAGTTGAAACTTAATGTAATTTATTAAAAAATTGTCTTCTTGGTAGAGAATAAAGCTTCTTAGTTCAAAATTCAATTACTGGTTTTAAAATTAATGTATTTTATTAACAATTCTTCATTTCTGGTAGAAAATTAATCTTCTTCGTTTAAAATTCAACTATTTTGTTGATAATTTATCTTATCGGTAAAAATTTAAATATTTGGTAGAACATTTAATTGTTTTGTTAGAACCATATGGTTTTAGGTTGCAAATTCAAAATGAAAAAAAATTTCTATATTGACTGCAAAATCTCTTTTGTTTGAAAATTCGTCTTTTTTATTTAAAACAAGTATCTTTGGTGTCATTTTTTTGTGATAGTAGCAAAATCGTGTTATCGCCAAAAAAAGTGTAAAATAGTGTCAATAGTGTAGTTTAATCAAAATAATTTATGGAAGATATTATTTAAAAATGTTAAGTAATCGTTAAAGAATGAAGATAAAAATGTAAAATTTCTGGCATTAAAATGCTTTAAATAGGTAATAGGAGGTTCCGAAAATTATTTACTTAACAAAAAAAAAGATATGTGAAGGTGTTATTTCTTCAAAGTGTGTTATTTTGCTTTATAGGGAATTAAGATAACCCACACAATATAGATAACGGGTTTTCCTTATTTGCTGATGTTCCACAGTAATGTATGGGTATTAAAGCCCCATTCTTTAGTACACATATGTGCAAAATAGAAATTGTTGCAGCGAGTGTGTGCACAGGCGACAGCCAAGTATGCAAATACAAGTTATGCGTGCACTCACTCGTGCACATTTACTCTTGAAGCGTAAGCTCGGAGTTAGCCAAAGAATGTAAGCGGTGGTATGAAAACCACCGACTCTGCATGCGGATAGCTTCGATTGTTGCAACATTTCAGTCCGATATATACATCTTAAAGAATATCTCGCATAACTGTAATATTTACACTTATATGCAACAGTACTTCTTCGTAAGGTAATGCAAATAAAAGAAGAAAATATATGGGAAGTTGAAAGTGTGTTTATGCTAGGAAGATCATATACGAATCAGAAAAAAGTTTGAGAGTATGTTAAGGGTATGTGATACTTACAGTTTCCCCGGCTTTTTTCCACAAAAATGAAAATTTTTAAAAACTGAATTCGGAGATGCTATAAAATATCATAACGGACGTCCCCGGACTCTTTTTTAATGGATAATAATAAAAAAATTTATTGTGCTAAATGAAAATTTTATGCATATGCATTATTTTGAGGTAACGTCGTTTTTCATCTCTGCCTTTCCGATAATCTGGAAATTATTTATGAAATAAACTTTTTTGATTGCCTGCAAACAAGGTTAGTTCCAGGAGATTAGTTACTATGTTTATTTGTAAGTCCAAAGTTTTCGGTTAAAAATATTGTGTAGTTTGGAAGTAACGCTCGAGTGATTTGTAACACACATAACCTCGAAATATACACGTACGTTGTTAGTAGTATCAAAAATTATTTGATAAAAAAAACAAAAAAGAAGTGTGTGGGGACGTTCGTTAGCATGTTCGCTATCATTTCCCAAATTTTTAAGACAAAATATTTATTATTCTAGACAAAAAAGCCGGGGGAACCTAAAACTGGTAAAATCGACAATTTTCCTAAGTATCACATGCCCTTAAGGAACAAGTCGTTTGTGCATTTTTTGACATAGGAAAAGCATTTGACAAGGTGGATAGAAGTACCTAAACTTTGGAAAAGAGATTTTTAACCCCCTCACAAAGTCGTTATGTAAGATTCCCCACTTGGGTCCATTAGTGTCCAAGGTCTAATTATTATAATATAAAATTAAGTTATAATCATTTGAAGTTTTAGTATTCATTTTCATATTACTAAAATTCTGTCCATGGGGTTTGAATATATTAGTTGAATATATCAGTTGAAGATATTATTGGCAATCCTGAGTCATCACATGTCTGATTTTTTCTAAAATCAATACAGTCGTTTAAGACAATACACTGTTAAAAATTTATGTTGGAAACTTCCACTTCATGTATTGGAAGTGCATTTTCGAAACGTAAAATAACGCTACAACACATAATGTTGTAGTTTCCAAATGCTAACATTGCTATTTTACCTTACATGTATCGGAATTTGATCAAAGATATCCAGTAGCTAGTAATTTGACGCATGTGGATGCAAACAATTTTTTAAAAAAATATATGCCCGGTGTGCGGGCACATTTTCTCTGCGCGCTGCGCACGCGGCGCTTCGCGCCAAGTTTAAACGCGCCTAGGGCGCGCAGGTAGGCTCTCAAGCTTTGCGCTCGTTTTGGTACGTTTAAAGCGTACACTTTAACTAAATTTTTGCAAATATTGTAAATAGTATAACTTAAATCGAAAACTGTAATTTAAACTTCTGAGGAATTACAGCCATAAATTGTAACTGAACTTTTTCGATTTGATTTTAAAGAAGGTTCGCAAAGCACCTAATCTTGTTAAAATCTATTAAAAATAACATTTTAAAGTTATGGATCTCTTAGAAAATCAAAATTGCATATTTTTGAAAATTATCCAACTTTTGAAACTTTTGTCTAATTGAAAAATTTCATGATAATAGTTTCGAAAAACATATATTTTACATCTAGTAGAAATGTAGATTGATATTTCTGAGCCTATTAAAAAAATTTTTTTCCCTTTTTTAGAAAATTTTCAAGATGTTGAAAAGCATATAACTTTTTGAAGTTTGATCGAATTTAAAAATGGCATTAGGATCATTTGAAATTCTTTTTGACGCGCATCAGAAAATTGGACACAAATTTCTAAAACTCATAAAGAAATTTTATTCAAATTTTTTTAATTTGTGTCCAATCGAAAAATTTAACTGACATAGTTTCTAAATATATTAGATATCTAGTGATGAATTTGAATGAAATTTTCTAATCTTTTAGAAAAATATTTATTTTTTATTTTTCTAAATATTTTCAAAAGTTTACAAGTTTTATGATTTTCATCCAAATTAAAAATTTTATTTCGATAATTTGCAAGTCTTCTAGCCATCTATAAGAAACTTTGACAACAAATTTTAAATTGAAAAAATTTTTCTTTCAAATCTTGAAAATGTTCTATATTTTGTAATTTTTGTTCGAAATATCTGCTTATCGAACTTAGCCTTCATTTTGGGAACATTAAGAAGTGTATCAAAGGCTGTATTGATTGGACAAATCTTTCTAAAGTTAGCGTGGCTACAACATTCAGGTACCCATACATACAGACATTCATACATACAGACAGACATACAAACAGACATACAAACAGACAGACAGAATGACAGACACCGATAAAATTTTATGATTTTCGGATTCTGTGAGAGCCGAAATGTAAAGATCCGTTAAAAACCAGAGATCGAAAATTTGAACGATTATATTACACTCTCATGAATGAGAATGTAAAAAACAATGTTAATCATTTTTTAGAAGACTTATTCCTGCCAACAAAAAATTTCTGATAGAGCCAAAACCTTGGTTAATGTATAGTATAGAGGTTATCCAAAAAGTCCCGGGACAGCCAAATAAATCCTTAGGTACAATTTTTTTGGAGAAGGTTGAGGTCATTCTTGAAATAACATTCAACGAGGAAACCATTGGTGACCTTAGTTTTGACCTTGCCCATGACCTTCACAGTTATTTGAAGGTCACCTTTATTTTTTTTAATTAAATGGCCCATTTTTGACATAAGCAATCGAAAGGGCGGAATATTTGATGGACGTACGTATCAAGGTAATTCAAACTTCAATATGGTCTGAACCTTTTTTCGCAAGCTATCTTGTGAAAATCATCCTCTTACCCTACTTACTTACTCAAACAATGTACATTAAATAGTGACCATAAAGTGGCATTTACCATGACCATCAAGGACATATCAAGGTGACTCGTTGTTTTTTAATTAAAACGACTCTGTTTGACAATTAAGTGAGTGAAGTAAGAGGAGATTTTCCACAAGCTAACTTGCGAAAAATATTCAGACCTTATTCAAGTTCGAATGCCCTTGATATGACCATCAAGGTCACAACTGATCTATGACCTGCCTTTTTGAAGTAAAATTTTCCTTTCTTTAAATTTCCGATGTCAAACAGAGTCGTTTCAATTAAAAAATAAAAAGTGACCTTGGTATGACATTGCTGGTCATGGTCAAGATCCCTCGATTTTCACTATTTAATGTACATTATTTGAGTAAGTAAGTAGGGTAAGGGCATGATTTTCACAAGCTAGCTTTCGAAAAAATGTTCAGACCATATTGAAGTTTGAATGACCTTGATACGTCCATCAATCCTTACCTATGACCTTCCTACACTATTTAACGTAAAATTATCCACTCTTTCGATTGCCAAAATCATAAATGGACCATTCCACTTAAAATAATAAAGGTGACCGTGAAATAACTATGAAGGTCATGGTCACGGTCAAAACTAAGGTCACCACTGGATTCCTCGTTGAATGTTACTTCAAGAAGGACCACAAACTTTTCCAGAAAATTGTATCTAAGGTTTTGTTTGGCTGTCCCGGAACTTTTTGGGCACCCTGTATAACGCGCGTCTTTATAGAATTCAAGGAATTTATGGATTTTAAGGTATTTGTTAATTTCATAGAATTTGCGGAATGAAAGGAATTCTTATAAAGCCCGGAATTCAAGGATTTCATGGAATTAACGGAATCCATGGATTTCACGGAATTCACAAAATGCCCGGAATACAAGAAATTAAAGAGTTGAAAAGAATTCATGGAATTTTCGGAGTTTAAAGAATTTACGGACTTCGCAAAATTCAAGAAAGTCAGGAAATTTACGAAGTTCATGGAATCCAAAAATTAAAAAAAAATTCTTAAAAATCATGGAATTTATGGACTTTACGGAATGCATGAAATTCAAGGAATTTGTGAAATTAAATGAATTAATGAAATTCAATAAAATGTTTAGAACTTCGTGAATTCCAGGAATTCCATGAATTCCTGTAATTCTTGGAATTTTATGAATTTTGAAATTCCCTAAATTTCGTGAATTCTTGCATTTTCATAAATTCTGCGAATTACATTAATTTCCTGAATTTTGTAAATTCTGAGAATTACATGAATTTGGTGAATTCCTTGAATTTCGTCAATTCCATGATTCCAATCAATTCCTTGAATTCCGTGAATTCTGCTAATTCTAGAAATTAAGCGCATTCCATAAATTCCTTGAATTCCTTCGATTCCATGAATTGCGCGATTACCGCGAATCCTATGAATTTCACGAAACCCATGAATTCCGTAAATTCCTTAAATTCTGTGAATTTCGTGAATGCTATAAATTCCATAAATTAAGGGTATTTCATGAATTCCGTAAATTCTATGAATTTTGTAAATTCCATGCATTTAATGAATTCCGTGAATTCCAAAAATTCCGTGAAATCCTTGAATTCCATGGATTCCTCAAATTCCATTACATAATTCCGGGAATTTCATTAATACCACAAATTGCGCAAATTCCTTTAATTCCATGAATTCCGTAAATTGTTCCAATTCTGTGAATGTCGTGAATGCTATAAATTCCATAAATTAGGCGTGTTCCATGAACTCCTTAAATTCTATGAATTTTGTGAATTCCCTAAAATTCCATGAATTTAATGAATTCCTTGAATTCCAAAAATTCCGTGAATTCCTTCAAGTCCATGAATTTCGTGAAATCCTTGAATTCCATGGATTTCTCAAATTCCATTACATAATTCCGGGAATTTCATTAATCGTATAAATTTCGCAAATTTCTTTAAACCATGAATTTTGTGAATTCCTTGCGTAAGATTTTCGTCTTATAAATGCTCTAATACATACATTGGAATGCTGAACTATGACTTCACGATTTACAAAACTTAAAATACATGTATTGCAATTTCGTCACTCCAATACCATGTTTGCAATTTTACCTTATACGCTTGTAGTGTAGAAGTCTTGTAAAAGTGTTTTAAAATTCCGAATATTTTTAACAATGTAGCCTCAATTTCTTTTTCTTTTACCCATTCTGCATATTCTTGTTGAGTCTCTTCATCTTTAAACACATACAAAACAAACAATTTCTTCTCGCTGAGCCTCAATTCGCGACATTTTTAACTTTTTTTTAGATTTCGAAGATAATATAGTATTTGGAAATTTTTGCATGTAATGCTAATAATTTTTTATGCAAAATAAAGTCCACAAGTCAAACTAGTTCTATCTTCAAGTTGTGATGGCACTCAAGGACAGTAATAGTCGTACAGTAACTTTAAAATTAAGAAGAAAATTCTTATCAATACTATTTTGTAACAATTCGATAGAACTTTTTAAAAAGAAAATTAAAATTAAAATCGAAAAAATAAACATATACACAATTATGAATGAATTTTCAAAACGCTCAACAAGTTTATAACGATTTCATTTAAATCTTATAAATTGGAGACTACACACATTCAAGTATTAATCTAATTATTTTCCCTAATTACCTAAACTTCAGACTCAACTACTAAATACGATTTATTATTTTACATAACTTTAACTAATTAAAAGTGAAAAATTCAATTATTTTTCACTTTTAATTAACGTATTTTATCTTTCCACAGAGAAAAAGATATCGCACAATGGTATCGCAAAACCTCTTTATTAAAATGAAGCGCAATATGATAACGTAGAGTCAGGTCCCGGAGCTTTGTACGATATTAGAATGCAATAATGTCACCGAAAAAATGAAGTTAAATTTGGTTGCACACGAATAAAAGCTGTTTTTTGCTATGGCGTCCTTAGCAGCAATGATAAAAAGGCAAAGTCTGAGTGAATTCTAGCTACAAATTCGGACACCAGATTTAAAACAATCACAAAAAAAGTTAAAATTTTCTGCAGTTAAGACTTGCAAAGGTTAAAAATTAAACATATTTCATCGAAAGTTTCACCGAGGTTAGGAGTATAATTTTGATATCGTCGACTGCGTCACGCTCAAGTGAGCAAATTTCAGTAAAACATGTAGAATCAGCAACAGATGACACGAAAAAAGTGTTCTCTTTTTTATCCTCAAAACCAGCTTTAGCTCATTTCCAGTCATTAACTGTCATTGGTAAAAAATCACAAGTACACCAAAATTCACAAGATTAATTAATGAGGACAATTTTTAAAAAATGTGCTTCATAATTAAGCTACACTACATCTGACATTAAAACTGGCATACACATTTTTAGTGTTATTTTTAGTGAATGCAAGTCCAGGTTTCTACCTCTGGAATTCGCGAAAAATTTCGAGTCTTCATTTAGTAGTAAAAGCCTCGATAACAGTGTTATGATTTTGTGAATAGACATACTTTAAAAGAAGAATTAGAATGTTGGGAATACAAAATCAAACAAAAAACTTTTTGAAGTTATTGGTTACAAATTTGAATCGTTGATTAATATCAATAAATATGGAGATAAAACCTTTAGAGTTTAATTTTTCACAATTGAAAATAAATTATCATATAAATTATAAGACGTTCCCAAGAGTACGGAACCAATGGATGGCTCCTATAAACAATAAAAACAACTAGAACCTCATAGGCGCGCTCCGCGAGCGCTTCATTATTTAGCATGTGGAATATTCTATTTATACCCAACTCTCGCTTTGAGTCCAGGGCCGTCTAAGAATGGTCCTATTCGACGAAGAAGTTGTGGATCTCGTTACAGTGAAGGTACGTGGGTTAGCGCTTAAAGGTGCATGAGTCAGCATTCGCATATGATAAGGTTGTCATGACAATTGCAGGAAATAAACAATTTTAAAAAAATACTATAGGAGTTCAAAGAAATTCTAAAATCCAAAGATATAAGGAGAATATTCACCCTTCTCTAAAAAATAGGTGTCATATTTTCGTAAATAAGGAATTAAAACTATCTGATCCTACCCCTACTCAAATGATTAAAGGAAAAAATTCAAGCTTTCTTTCTAACCCAAAAAATGTCAAAAAAGCGTCCTTCTATGAAAAAAGTCAAGTATCTTTTTGACTTTTAGTTTTTAAAGGGCAAATATTTGTTTCTTCAAAAGATGGTTACGGCCGATGAAAAGGCCATAAAACCCATAACGAAATTATAGTAGACAACATTTAGGAGCATTCACATATTACGTAACATTAAAAAGGGGGAAGGGGGTTCTTGTTTCGTTACGGCTTGTCATGTGTTGAGATATAGAGGCGGGGGGGGGGGGGGTTACATTTTCCGCGAGTACGTAACACTTTTAAATGCCTAAAAAAGCGATGTCACTAAAGTTATTAAAAATATCCCAAGATTTTGTTGTGAAAAACCTGATTGGTAATGTTGTATATCGAAATTACCAAATAAATCATTTTACTTCATCATATAATTTATTTATTTCTAAATGTACCACAACATAATTTCTCAATTTTTTTACAATTTCAAAGAGATAAAAAATTAAATAACGAAAATTCAAAAATTCAAAGAAAATGAACAAGAATATTCTTAAGATTCATGAGAATATTTTTAATGGTTTTTTTTTTAAAGGATTCGAAGAGAAAATTGAAAAAGATCGCAATTTTTTTTTATTATTTCCTAAAATTAAAAAAAAATATCCCTAAATTTCGATGAAGTGTAGAAGATTTTTAAAGGTACATTTTTCAATTTAGCAAGATTGAAAAATCGAGTAAATTCAAGAAATATTTAGAGGATTTAAAGCGATTGAAAAACAATTTTAAATCGGAGAGATTTTAAAAAATGCAGATTTTTTTTCAAAAATTTCAAACAAAAAATTAAGAATAATTTTCAAAGTTTTCAAGTGAATAAAGAAATTTTCTTAAAATTCCTAGAAAAGTTGAGAAGATTTTGAGGCAATATTTTAATATTTTGATTGATTTTCCAAAATTTCAAAAAAGAAAAAAAATAGGTTCAGCTAAAAGTATTTTTAAGAATTCACTCAGTTTTGAATAGATTTCAAATATTTAAAAACTTAGAAGCATTTCCGAAAATTCATCAAAATTTTCTTATTTCTCCCAAACTTCTAGAACTATATCTTTTAAAATGGCTCGAATTTTTCCTAATATTTCGTAAAATCTTGTTAAATGATTTTTTTTTAATTTTCTAGATTCTGAACTACTCACAAATCTTTTCAAATTTTCTTGAAATTCCTAGGAAAATTTGGAAGATTTTAAAGCAATTTCTTTACATTTTGAATGACTTTTAAAAATTTTAAAAACAAATCGAGTCAGCTAAAAATATTTTAAGGAACCTAAGAGTTTTTGAATAGATTTAATATATTTTAAAACTTGGCAGCGTTTCCGAAAATTTGTAAAATATTGTTTATTTCTCCCAAACTTGTAGAATTACTAAATATATTTTTAAAAAACTCTAACATTTCATGATATTTTGTAAAATCCTGAAAAATATATTTTTTTAATTTTCCATATACTTTATGACAATATAAAATATTCAAAAATATTTTCTAAAGCAAAAATACTATAAAATTTATATTTATAAAAGTTTAAATAGAAACTTATGATGCTTCTTTTTTGTAAGAAATTTCAATCTTTTTTTTGTGAATGAAAAAAATATTTCAAAATTATTAAGTGGAATAGGGATAGGGATAGGGTTTAAGTAGGGGGTGAGGAAAGACCTATGCTAGAAGATTATCTTTTAAGCCAATTTTCTTGTGGAAATATCTCAAATTGAAGCTCTTAGCATGTTGAACTAAATCAAGAATCAAATTTCCGTTGTTATAGTTTTTTTTAAATATATAAGTTGTTTAAAAATAAGATAAATGAGGAAAATTTAGTAAGTTAGAACGCTATTCTGGAAGATTTTCTTCTATTCCATCTACCTTACATGGGACTTGTTTTTAAAGGATTTACAAAGAAAGATTAAAATGTTTTTTCACGCGTCTGTTTGCCTGAAAAATGACGAATATTCACTGGAAGAGGTATGATAATTAAAAAAAAAAATTTTTTCTTGTTTTTATAAATAATTTCTTCTAAAGTATCATGGCATTGAATCATGGTATAGAACCAAATGTTTTTAACATTCATATTATTTTTCTTTTTTAGAGTTTTACAGTGTATAATTAAACCGTGTTGAGTTTAGGTATAGAATTTCTTAAATAAATATAATGGTATGTTTTCACTATATTATCATATGTACTTCTTGTTTTTTTAACTTTTCAAATTTAAATTTATTTGTATTTAATGTTAACAAAAAAAATAAAGTCAGTTTTAACAAACGTACAAAAAATACCAATTTCTGAGTTTACTGACCGCGAAAAAATTACAAATTCCGTAAGGTAGCAGCTCAGGGTATTTAAAACTATGAGAAAAAAGTTACACATGCAGGATGCAGGATTTCGTATACACAAACCCAATATTTATTTCAGCTCGTTCCTCGCTCCTCTCGGACATTGCTCTGTTTTAGCATAGGAATGTATCTACGCATTAAGCCCGTGAAATGCGTGTAAAACGTGTAGAACGTGAATTTTACACAGCCTCATAGAATAAATCTGAGTCACGTTGAAAGATACATTTTACTGTGTGCCATACACAAACTTGAATGTGTTATGTACCATGTTTCCAGGCAACCTCACAACTGTTCCTGCATAAAACTCTATTAAGCTTCTTTAATTTCAAAACTGGGCTCTATTCATTGGCTGCATTACGAATATACCGTATCTACGTTTGCTTCAATTTTAATAGCT
>NC_046662.1:40609353-40621030 GCF_010883055.1 Belonocnema kinseyi | reverse complement strand
TATATTAGCAAATAAAAAATATAATAACTTAGTATCAATACATGTATTAAATGAACATTTAATACAGTTTTTAAATAAAAATTTCTTCTGAAAAAAATCCTCTTCTTCGCTCCGCTGCGAATCAAACCATCGAACTTCCTAGTGCCGGTCGGGTGCTTTCCCCTGAAGCTTCTAGAGAGATCGAAGGAAGAATCCTTTTTCAGAAATACACGCTATCTCAAGCCAGGTTTTACTTTTATGATACGAGTAATTTAAAGGAATTTGTATTATCATCAGAGAAAGTTACCATAACAGGAATTCTTAAGGCCTTTTCAGACTAGATGGTAGTATAAATTACAAATTTTTTGAAATACATTTTTTCTGGAAAAAATGAAAAACTTTGACTTGTAACACCGGGAAAAATAATGCGTGTATTTCTGAAAAAGTATTCCTCTTTCTATCTCTTTAGTAGCTTAAGGGAAAAGCAACCGATCGGAACTCAGAAGTTCTGTGAATTGATTCCCAGTGGAACAAAGGAGAAGATTTTTTTTCAGAAAAAATTTAAATTAAAAATTTTTAATTCATATCTCCATTCAGTCTTAAAAGAAGTTTCTGTTATTCTCTGATGATAATACAGATTCCTTGAAAGTTTTCAACAAAGTATAGTTCTGCATTAGAGAGTAACTTAAAATACAGTAAATCTCGAAATTTCAAAACGTTGTTTATCATTTTCGGTGTCAACATTCGAGCAAAATGATTCACTTTTGCGGATTAAAAATTAATGTGGACACAACTTTATTCATAGGTGTCGAAAGACAGTTGTTATACTTTTTAGAAGTTAGTTTTTCAGTATAAGAAAAAAATCTTTAACCAAAAAAGAAACGACTTTTCAATAAAATAGTTTAATTACCAATCAATGAGATGAATTTTCAAACAAAAAAGTTGTAACTAAAATGATGAATTATCTGCAAAATCAATAAATTTTAACCAAAAGTTCAACTTTTTTGTTCGATTTTCAAACAAATAGTTGCATTTTTAAGTGCAAACGATAAATTCTTAACCACTAATGGTAAATTTTAATTTGCATTAAAAAATTTTCTAAACAAAAAAGAAACGAATTTTCAATAAAATATAGTGAAACCCTTCAATAGCCCTCCCTTATATAACCCTAACAAGAATAGACACCGTGCCGCAGATAGGCGTAACAGGAGCTGCGCGGGGTGCGTAGGGTTTGCGGTTGTAACTCAGATGAGTAGTCAGGCGCGAACAAACAAAACCAAAGAGGGCTAGTTAGTTAAGTTAAAGTTAGTTCCCACCCACCGTCAGTCCCAAAATTGGATAAAATGATGAACTTTTTAGAAAAAATACATTTTTAACAAAGGAGAGTGACTTTCAATCAAGTTTTGAATTTTCCACCATAAAAGACAAATTTCAACCAAAAAAATGCATGAGATTTTAAGTAATGTATTTACCTAGCAGCTGCGTGTTCGATCTTTGTGCACAGACTTTTTAAAACTAAAGGTGAAAGTATCGACAACCGTAATTTGGTGATTGTGAATTCTCTTTATTTGTCATGAATAATTTTTTGATAGTTCTGTTTTTGTTTTAATCGTAAAAAATAGCATTTAAAACATTACAAAATTAAATTGGTTGAAACCCCACACACGTAACGAAAAATAAATTAAAAGACAAAAGATGTGATGAGAATGTGCTCACGCAGCGGGCTGATTTTTTTTACTGTTAATGATGTTTTTCATGATTAAAGCCAAAACTAAACATCTTATCAAAAAGTGGTTGATAACAAATTTCTAGATCTTTTTTAAATGCACAATTTTTGTCTACTCATCTTATGATAATATTGTAGGGCATTCAAAAAACAAAATTTGTCTTCTTTTGACGTTTTTCAATCGTGCGTTATTTGGCTTAAAATGTTCATTTTCGTGTGTTTTTTGGAATTTTGTGAATGTTATAACTCTGGTCATTTTTGATTTTGTGAAAAAAGTCAGTAGAATAAATTGTTCGGCTTTTTGAATACTATGAATAACCGTACAGACATTTTTTGAATGTTGAAAAAAGTGGTCTCAAAAATATTCAAAATGTGCCCACTTTTTGAATTTGTATCCAAAATGGCTGGCTAACAAACGTGACCTTTAGCTTAGGACACTAAAAAAGTGTAGCAAAGTCCAATATAATAGAATAATTTTTTCAAATGTTATCGTGCTCACATACAGGCATATATGCATACAGACAGACCGACAGACAGACATTCGTAAAATCCTGTTTTTCGGATTCAGGGGCTCTCAAAACGTGGACATCAGACGAAAACTGGAGAGGTCAAATTTTACACAAATCTAATACCTTCTCTGATGAGAATGTAACAAATTTAACCCAAAAGAAACGACATTTCAAGAAAATTTTTAACAAAAGAGTTCAACTATCCAACAAGTAGTTGAACTTTTAACCAAAAAGATGACTTCTTAACCAAAAAGATTAATTAACCAAATAGTTGAATTTCCAACTTTTTCAAGAAAAGACTTAAACTTTCAACCAAGTATATAAGTTTTGAAACAAAAATATAAATTTTCAGCTAAGGAGATTTTTTTTAAAGATTAATTGAAAGAAAATTTCAACAAAATAGTTAAATTTTCAACAAGAGAGATGAATTTTCAATCTTCCGAAAAATTAATTTATAAAAGAGTTCAACCTTCAACTAAATAGATTCATTTCCAAACAAGAACATGAATTTTCAACCAAGAAGTTTATTTTTCTATCAAAAAGATGAATTTTTAACAAAATAAATGAATTTTCAACAAAATAGTTAACTTTGCATCGCAAAAATAAAGTGCAACAAAATATTTGAATTTTCAACAAAAGATTTCAATTTTGAACCAAAAACTTTAATTTTCAATCAAAAAGATGAACTTTCAACCAACAAGAATAATTTTTTTTAAATAACGGGTTTTCAAAAAAATAGTTTAATTTTAAACTAAAAAAGATAAATTTTCAAACAAGCAGTAGAATTTTTAAGCAACAATATAGAATAAATTTTTAACTAACAGTGGGATAGTTAAATTTTTATTTAAAATTACCATTTGAACCTATATAAAATCATATTTGAATAAAATAATTCAATTTTGAGCGAAGAAAGATTGAAGATTTTCGAAAAAAAACGAATTTTTAGCAAAAGAGCTAAAGAAAAGTTAATTTTAAACCCAGTATTTGTATTTTCGCCGAAGAATAATGTTTTTCTACGAATTTTTCGGCACAAAAATTATTTTTAAACTAAAATAAACACAATTTTTAAGAAACGATTTCAACTTTGAACCGACAAATTAAATTTTTAACACCATAGTTTAACTATCAATAAAGAAGTTGATTTTTTAACCAAATAGTTGTATTTAAAATAAGAGAATGTCTGTCTAACAAAATTGTTAAATTTTGAACAAAATAATTGAGTTTTCTACCAAATAATAAAATTTTTAACTAAAATTACTTACAATTTCAACGAAAGAGATTAATTTGCCACTAAATTGTAATAATATTACTATTAATGATTATTAACTAATATTATTAATAATAATTGTAATATTAAATAATAAATAGTCTCATGGTTATTTATTACATTTATAGACATGTGTCTAGGAACAGACCTATTACTAGGGAAAGTGAAGGTGCATGGGTTAGCGTTTGAAGATGCATGCGTTAGCGTTTGAAGGTGCGTGGGTTAGCGTTTGGATATGATATGGTTGGCATGGCAGAGTCATCCAAAGGCTTGCAGAGATGGTTGATCAGATTAAATACTAGCATGAAGAACATGACCCTTAAAATTAGAGTGAATAAAACAAAAATTATGGTTTTTGAATAAAGGGTGAAAAACAGTATAAACACTACCTTGGAAGATTTATAAAAAGTCATTATAAGAAAGTCAGTACTGAAATGGAGAATGTTCAGATATTGAAAGAGTTGATACGAAAAATAGAGAAAGTACAATCGAATGATTTATTTCTAATTCTCTAATTTTAATTATTTATTCATTTATTTTCAACCAAAAAAGAAACGAATATTCAACTCTGGAAAAAAATTAGCTCTAAAAGAGTTTGATTGATTTAGCTAGATCCAAATCCTACTTCTGGAAGTTTTTAAGCTTCCTATAAACAATATGAAGCGTTTCAGAAAATATTTAATTTCAGGGTCGGCGCAAAATGTCAATTTTCCTATACTGTGCTACGAGCAGTAGTGTCAGAACTCTGATAACTCTGATACCTCTGGCATGTGCAGTTGTAATTCATGTGCCTTTTTAGGTTATGTAACCCATGTGTTTACCTAAAAATACATAGGAATCATTACTGCGCTTTCAAAAAATTTGTCTTTAGATTTAAGTTCAAGTATTTATCAAAACTTAATAATTTTCCATCAAAAAAAAAAAAATTAGGAAGTTTCTTTGACGAAAACATCTCTTGAGATAAAACCCACCACATAGAACTGCTAAAAAATGATTGGGACTTTTTCAATATTGCATAGAAAGAACGCACTTTTTCTGCTTTATTAAAATATAACTACACAAATTTACCAAATCGCTGTTAATTTCATCCTCTTAAAGATAAATTTTTTATCACTCGAAAATATAAGATCCAATTGAACTTTTTGCTGAGAAAACACGCGTCAAAAAGTCTGAGAAAGTAAAGTGTGGGTGCTCTGCATCTACAAAAAGTAAAGAATAGAAAGGAAGGTGCATATTACAATAAATGCATAATGCTGCCACAAATGTTTCAGTTCCTTGCCCACGAATCGATATACGACACCTCTTTTTTCTCGAGTGTTTCGTGTTAGGTATGACTTACTTCTCACGTATGGCCGTCGGCCTTCATTGATTTTTAGCGCCCTTATGATATTAACTAGAATTCTCTTCCGTGGAGAATGTTTGATCGATATGATGTAATCACCCGTTGCCGCTTATTATAAGAGAAGTTTAATCTTTAAATTATCTTATCAGATTATCGTGATAACGAACAATAACGCAGCGAAATACTTCAAGAACTTACGTGTACATTTTCGCACGCATTAAAATCTTTTAGAGCTGACCAAGATCTGAACTTTTGAGAACGGGATCAAGGTCTATGACTTAATGAAGCTGTTTATTAAATTTAGAAAAAGAAATTTGAAAAACATAAACTCGAGGGTTTGATTACTCCTGCAATTTGGTACTCTCTAATTTACCTTCTCTGCAATCTCATGCAATCCCTTGAAATCCTTTGCAATCCCATGCAATTTTTTACAATACATTGTAATCCCCCCTTGCGAAAAAATAGTATAGGTTTATTAAAAACTTTGGGAAGTCTTGAAAGAGTTTGGAGTCAATAGGTGGGTCCTACAAGAAATGAAAGCAATATACGTAGGTCGCAACGCCAATGTGAAGGTAATTGAACAATTGCGCGACTGATTCGATATTGTGCAAGGTGTTAGACAAGGATGCATTATGTCCTCATGGTTATTTATTATATTCATAGACAAATGTCTAAGAACAGCTTTCTGAAATGAAGATGGCGTGTCTTTCGGAAAAAAGAAGGTGCGTGGGTTAGCGTATAAAGGTGCGTGGGTTAGCTATTAAAGGCGCGTGAGTTAAAGCAAACCGAAGGCTTGCAGAGAATATTGAGCAGGCTGAATACTAGCATAAGCAACATTGGTCCTGAAATTACCGTAAATAAAATAAAAATTATCGTATTTGAATAAGGAGTGGGAAAACAGTATGCAGTATTGTTTTAGGTGATTTATAGAAAATTATTTTAAGTAAATCAGTAATGAAATCCACAATATTGAAATAATGAAAAATTTGATGAAAACAATAGAGAAAGTACAAACTAATGATTTATTTATTTAAGGTTGATTAATTACAAACATATTAGGAGATTTCATAGGATTCCAAAGGAATTCAACCAATTTCGAGGGACTTCCGAGAATTTCAAGAAATCTCGAAATATTTGGAGGGAGTTTATAAGATTCTAAATATGTACAAACATTTCCAAAGATTTGAATGAAATCTAATGAATTTCAAGAGATTTTTTTCAGGTATTTTATTTATTTATTTTTTATTTTTATTTATTTCAGGTATTTCAAAGAATTTTGGAGGACGATGAAAAATTTAAAGATACTTCTATGTGGTTGAAGAACAACGTTCAAATGAACGAATTTTTTTACTGATGACTTTGCAAACCAGGAAAAGTGCTAAAATCTTTGTTAATATTTATTGGAAATAATTTATTATTGAAAAAAGAATTAAAATGCATAATTTAAATTGTATATAGAACAATATTTATGCGTAAAATATAAATGTCGAAAAATATTTCATTCATTTGGACGTTACTTCTAGGGAACTAAAAAAAATCAATCAAATTAAACTTCTGAAAGGATTCGTATCGGTTTCAAGAATTTGAATGGATTTCAACAAATTTCACACAAATCACAGAATTTTATTCAATCTTCAAGAACGACAAGGGATTTCAAAGATTTTTCGGGACTTAACTTCTTGTTTAGGAAACTTTAACTAATAAATTCAATTTAAATTATATTCAGGAGCTTTCAAATGAATCATAGTTTTTTAATGAAGTTTGACGTGATTAAACAATTTCAAGGGATTTTAAGGGATTTAAATATTCTTTTTTTTAAACCCTTATCATGTTTAATCTATTGTTAATTTGAGGTCTTTCAAATAATTTATACTTTACTACAATTTAATACAATTTTTTAATTGAAAATGACTCTCTTTCAGTCGAAAATTAACTTGTTTGTTGCAAATTTACGAATTTAGGTACAAAAGTAACATATGTGTTCGCAAGTTGAAAAATATTGTTAACAAATAATTTTTTTTAGTTGCTGATTCATCATTTTAGAAAAAATCTTTCTTTGCTGTTAAACATTTAGCTATGTGGTTGAAAATGCGTTTTTCTTTTTTTGTTGCAAATTAAAATTTGAAACAGAAAATTCAAATAGTCTATTTTTTGTTAAAAATTGATTTTTGTTGTTGTTGAAAATTCAATTATTCGGTCGAAAGATCCTTGAAAGATGCTAATATTTAGTATAAAATTCATATATCTTGTTAAAATTTAAACTTTTTTGGCAGAAAATTAATCCTTTTCGTTGAAAATTTATCTTTTTAATTGAAAATTCATTTCTTTGGTTAAAAATTAGTTGTTGTTTATTAAAATAAACATTAAGTTTGTTATCTGAAAATTGAGCAACTTCGTTTTTTATCTGTTTTTATGAAAATTTTATCTCCTTTGGTTAAAAATGAAACTATCTCATTCAAAATTAACCTTCTTTGGTTGAAAATTAACTTTTATGTTTAAAATTAACTGTTTTGTTGAAAATTAACATTTTGGTTGAAAATTGACATTTTGAAGCTGAAAATATCTGTTTTTAATCAAATTCGTAGTTTCTTCTCGAAAATTAAACAATTTATTCGAAAGTTGAACTACCTTGTTATGAATTAATGTTTTCATCTAAACAATTTAATATTCCATTTTTTTGGCACAAATTAATCTTTCTTGGTTAAAAATGCAACTGTCTCATTAAAAATTAACCTGTTTCCGTGGTTCGGTTGAAAATGAACTTTTATGTTTAAAAATTCAATTTGGGTATAGTTGAAAATTCAACTATTTAATTGACATATCATGTATTTCGTTAAATTTAACTGACTTTTACTTATCTCTAAAATATTTTTAGGTAGACATATCAACTATTACACTTTATGTTGACGATTCATTATTCTAGGTTAATAATTAAACTCTTTTGTTGAAAATTGAAATACTTTCTTAAAAGTTTATTTTTTCCTGTAAAATTCATATTTTACATAAAATTTATGTTTTTTGGTTGAAAGTTGAACTACTTTGATGAAAATTCTTTTTTCTTTTTTCATTAGAATTAAGTTTCCTAACTAAAAATTTAACTACTTGGTTGAATATTCATGTGTTTGCTCCAAAATTCACTTTTTTGGTTGAAAATGAATATCTTCTGGTTGGACATTTAAAAGTTTGTAGAAATTTTGTCTTTGTGGCTTGAAAATCTATGAACATAGTAAAAATTTAAACTATTTAGTAGAAAATTTAACTATTTTGTAGAAAACTTTATTTTTTGGCTCCAATTCATATTTATTAGTGAAAAGTTGAAAGTCCTGGTTGAAAGTTCAATTATTTCATTTAAAAAAAGCAGCTTTGTAGAAAGCTTGTCTTTTTTCTTGAAAATTCATCACTTTCGATGAAATTTTTTGGTTTACTGCAAACTTTTTCGGGGTTGAAAATGCAACTCCTGTTAAAAATTCCTCTTTTCGATTTGAAACATCAACATGTTAGTAAAAAAGGGATAAATTTTGTTTGAGGTTTTAACTATTTCGTTGAAAATTCTTCTGAAATTCTAAATTTCTATCACTTGGTTGAAATTTGATCTAATTTAGTAATTCATGAAAAAGAATAGTGACTACATTCACGAAAAGAATTTAGACGGAAAGGATATAAACTTTTTTTACAGCTACAATTAATAAATTCAATTTAAATTATATCCATGGGTTTTCAAGTAATTTATACTTTTTAAATGCTGTACTTCATGGAGGGTCGCTATGTACTTTTTTTTCTTTCTTGACAAAAAATGTGTTTTTGTTAAAAATTGAACTATTGCGTTAAAAATGTATAGTTTTGATATGAAAATTCTTCCTTTTTGTAGAAATTTCATCCTGTTTGGTTAAAAATAAAATGTTAAAAATTACCCCCTTTCAGTTAAAAATTAACTTTTTTCGTTGAAAATTTAAGAATTTGGTAGAAAATTAAACTATTTGGTTGGAAGTTTAAGTATATTGTTAAAAATTGTTCTTTTACTAGAAAATTCCTTATTTTAGTCAGAAATGCCTTTTTTTAACTTTTACTATTTTGGTTCAAATTTTTTTTTCTTTTATGACTGAAAATCATAATCTTAAACTGGCAATTTAATTATTCCATTTTTTGTTAGAAATAGATATTTTTTACTTAAAAATTCAATTTTTCAGTTAAAAGATCCTTTAAAGGTGCAAATATTTAGTCGGAAATTAATTATTTTTTAAAAATAACTAAATAAATCTTTTTTTCTCTGCAAATTTAGACATTCTATTTTTGATATTTTTTAATGGAAAGTTCATCTTTTTTCGTTAAAAACGAAACTGTCCCATTAAAAATTAAGCTGTTACTGTTGAAATTTAACTTTTTTGTTGACAATTAACATTTTGAAGCTGAACATTTCTCTGTTTTGAAGAAAATCTGTCCTTTCTTCTCGAAAATTTAAATTGAAAAATTCATGTATTCTGAAGATAATTTGCTCTTTATATAGAAATTTAAACAATTTTATAGAAAATTAAACAATTTTATCGAAGTGTAAACTACTTGGTCAAAAGAAATTTACTTTAAAATTTAACTATCTTGTTGAAAATTCATTATTCTTTTTTGGGTAACAATCTTTTAACTAAAAATGAAATTATTATATTTTTTGTTGAAAATTTCCTTTTTTGAATTGAAAATTCTAATAATTAATTAAAATTTTACGTATTTGCTTAAGTTTAACTGTTTTTGAATAACCTTGAAATCAGTTTTGGCTAAACATATCAAGTATTACGTTTTTTGTTGACAATTCATTTTCTTAGGTTGAAAATTAAACTCTTTTGTTGAAAATTGAACTGCTTTCTTTAAAGTTTATTATTTCGTGTACAATTTTGTGTTAGTTTAAACTAGTTTACTTTTAGTTTAGTTTATTTGACGTGCATAAAACTGAAACTTCATCTATTTGGGTTAAAAATTCAACAGCTTGGTTCAATACTCAAGATTTTGTTCGACAATTCAGTTTTTTTTTTTTTTTAAATGAATATTTTCAGGTCGAAGATTTAAACATTTTGTAGAAAATTTAAGAAGATAGTAAAATTTTTAACTATTTGATAAAAAATTCAACTGTTTTGTATAAAAATCTTTTTTTATTGAAAAATATCTCTTTTTTCATGAATCATTTGATTTTTTGACTGAAATTCATATTTTTTAGTAGAAAGTTGATATTTCTGGTTATAATTTCTATAATTTCATTGTTAAAAAACCCTCTTTGTAGAAAGCTTGTCTTTTTTTCTCGAAAATACACCAAAAAATACACCAAAATTTGTTTTTGTGGCTTGAAAATTTAACAAGATTGTAAAAATTAAAATTATTTCGTAGAAAATCCAACTGCTTTGTTTTAAAATCTTTTTATATAAAAAAGATCTCTTTTTTAACGAAATTTTATCTTTTTAATTAAAAATTAAACTTTTGGGTTCAAAATTCAAGTATTTCGTCAAAAATCTAACAGCTTTGTAGAAAACTTAATTTATGGCTCAAATCATATTTTTTAGTAGAAACTTGATATTTCTAGTGAAAAGTTCAGTTATTTCATTTAAAACAAAACACTCTGTGTAGAAAGATTTTCTTTTTTTCTTGAAAAATCATCACTTTTGATGACATGTTATTTCTTTTTTTTACTGAAAAATGTTTCGTGCTGGTTGAAAATAAATATATTTTGATTGAGGTTTCAACACTTTTGTTGAAAATCTTTCTAAATTCTGAATCTCTACTACTTGGATAAAATTTAAACTGATTTGGTAATTCACAAAAAAAAATAGTAACTAAATTCACGAAAAAATTTAGTCCGAAAAAATTACGTAATTTATGCACTGATCCTTACGGTACATATATGGCCTTTCTATTTATAGGACTTATCCCCTTGGGAAGAATTGTCTAAATATTTCTGACCGTACGAATGAAGGATGGTACTTCAATTACTATAAACCGAGAGGAAAAAAGTAATTATCGAATGTTGATGCACGACAACCCCGATCACTTTTATCCATGTAAAGAAAATGTAAAAAAGCGTTCTCCTCGACCAGTATCCCAAAGATTACGGGTCAGTTCACATACAAGGAAATTGGGTCATTATAAGGAGCATACCAGTATACCATTCTATCACGTCACTGATTCTTGCTGTTATTCCTAGTAACTGATCCAGTTTTTTAAAATGTGTGTAAACATGTCATTGACAAACAACATTTTCATTTCTTCTTTATATGTATTGGGGTGGATCGAGGAAAAATTTATAAATTAAAAACGCTTTGCAATTGAAAAGTTTCCTTTTGGGTCGCTTATGACGTGCATAAAATTGAAATTAATCGATTAATATCTTGCGGGTTAGGCGGAGTCGAGATAGAATTTAGAACATTTTTAATCGCAGAGTTTTGGAAAAATCGTAATTGACTTTTTTGTTTCTTAATCTGCATATTATGCCTAATTTTTACAATTTTATTCAGATTTTTTATTCAAGTTTATATAGAAGAAAATTAATTTTTTATCGAGACCAGAAAATGAAAAAAAAATATAAACGCTCTAAAAACTCGTCATTTTTAATTATCTGATCTTCGCAATTTTTTGGAAGTACATTTGGAACATAAGAAAGTTTTTTTTTTAATGCCGAAGAAAAATTATTTATAATTTTAGAGCTTCTAGATTTCGTTTTGACGTTGAGGTCTCCATGAAAAATTAAACTTATCCTAATACCTAATTTTTAACGTTTTTTCCAGAATTGTATTTGAGTGTGTATAGGAGAAATTTAATTTGTCATGGAGACCTGAGAATTGGAAAAAAATCTAGAAGCTCTAAAAACTCGTCACTCT